>NC_090929.1:971702480-972004369 GCF_040938575.1 Ambystoma mexicanum | reverse complement strand
TCTGTCACAATCCGACTATTCCCGAATTTCAGTCCTCAGGTACAGGCGCAACGGAGGACCTTCCAGACGGTGAAGAATATCCTAAGGCGGAAGAATATTCGATATGCAATGATATAACCAGCCAAGCTTCGTGTTCTCCACATGGGCAAAGCCTCGTTCTTCACGACACCGGAGGTGGCAGAACGGTTTGCTATGGAGTTGCCGGATCATGTTGGCTCACCATCCCACTCCCCTGGTCCCACACCGGAGGTGGCAGAACGGTTTGCTATGGAGTTGCCGGATCACGTTGGCTCACCATCCCACTCCCATGGTCCCTCTTAGTCCCATGACCAGACTTGCTAAGATTGATCAGGCTCAATAGCTGAACTCAAACACTCTAGGAAGGAATCATAATGGTTGGTTGGAGCCTGAGCTGCTCGGCTGCCGACGGCACCCCGCTCCCGAAGCAACTGCAGGGCTTGTAGTTCTCAGGTTCTGTTGGGTTACTAGGGGAAGGGGGTGTTTAGGCCGGTATGTTCTGGTTTCTGTAGTCGTTGTGGGGGTATGGGTAGCTTTTACTCGTACGTCCCATCCCCTTACCTCCATACTTTTGGGACATTCTGTCCTGTGGGACGGGACCGGAGCACTTTTTGTAAAAAAAGTATCGAATCGAAAAATGTGTCGTCCTTCTCTTTTTACGCGGGGTACCGCACGCGTCCATAACCCAGCCCTCCTTGGCTCCACCCCGCGCATCTCCCCTCAGTCCTTTTCTCCGCGCGGTCGGGGCTGGACGCACTTGCATCACTGGGAAGACCTTTTTCTTTTCCTGTTGTCCTTCTCTCCTGCTTCGGTTCTGCGGTCGCGTACTCCTCCGTCTATGCCGGATTGTTTGGGATTTGTCGCTTGTTTTTCTTGCCAACGTCGCTTCGCTAGGGCGGATTCCCATTCTCTCTGTTTGGAGTGTCTGACACCGGATCACTGTTGGGACTCGTGTTTCTACTGCGATTCCCTTTCGGTCCGGGCACTTCAACGTCGTCTTCGTCGGTGGGAGGAGATCTTCCAGAGTTCTTCCATCGCATTTTCAACTCTTCCTTGACGGAAAGAAAAGACTCCCGGCAAGTTCCTTACTTTTCAGGGCCCCCCAGCCCGGGGACTCCATTGCGGGGACATCCAGGTCCAGGAAAGGCTTTAAAAGTTCTGCCACCAGGGTTTCTCCTGAGGTGCCTAGCAGGCCTAATAGGCGTACCAGGGTTTACTCCGCGGTTTCCCGTGAGGGGCCTGCTGATACCGGATCACGATCCAAGGTTCACCAATCAGGTGCTAATAGACAGCCTAGTCGTGCTGAGGCGTTGGGTACCAGAGTTCGCCCGGAGGTCTCCTTGTTTGGAGCTTCCCACACAGACACCAGGGTGTTCCCTGAGGCCTCAGTTGAGGCTTTCTGTACCGAACACGGTTCGAGGCCCCTCTCGGGGAGCTATAAAGACCGGACTCTGTTCCTAGGTTCCTCTTATCGGGACTAAAGTGTGTACCAACAGAACTGAGAGACCTGTTAAGGTCTTGTCTGTGAGGTGGATTCCTCAACTTTCCCACGCTCACTGTGTTTCTGGTTCTGTTGAGGGGGCACAGGGAGAGGTTGCCAGCCGTTTCTCCTCTGTTACCAGCTTGGCCGAGGTACCTCTCTTGGAGGCTAACTCAAAGGGTTATGATAGGATGTCCAGTAAACATCCCAGGCCCCATAGTACCGGCTCTGCCGATGATCCTTGTGTCAAGGCTAAAGTTTCCATCAAGTCCCCTGACCGTCTGTGGAGTCACCTGCCTCACCCACACGTGACGCAGTTCTCCTCAGATGCTCACAAAATGGCGAGCCTTCCGGCGTGGTCTATGGTGGCCATTTTTGATTCTTCCCTCACACCCACGCTATTGACGGTGGGTGCTGGGAGCCTTCTTTTTGGTGGACACCCTGGTCCATGGGATGATGTGAATCCGTTCCGCCCTTCCTATGACTGGCGTGCTCGGATGTCACTACTGCATATGGTTTTGCTTCCTCCTGCTTCTGCCCCACTGGTCTATGTAGACCCTGTTGGTGGCGGGCCCTCTTGGCAGCCTTCCTCACTAAGTTTGTGGGGGTATGCCCGTCATGAATGGCCTCTGCCCATCCCGGTTCCTAACGTTTCGGCAGAGGATGCCTTTTCGGGAAGTTTCAGACTCTTATGAACACTGATCCCTTGAGGGAGTACTTTAAAGGCCTTTTTAGGGAGATCTGCCCTCTGGCGCCGCATCCTGCCCTGGCAGTTCCATTCACGGCAACTGTCCCTCCGGCAGCGGTACCACCTCTACCTCCCGGCCCGCCTCCACCTCTGCCTCCGTTGTCTCCGGTTGACAAGACTCCAGCAGAGTGAGACGTCAATTTGACGCCGGTCGCATCGTAACCAGCGGATCCTGACTTTCTGAACGACCCTCAGGCAGACTAAGATAGTGAGGACCAGCCCCGTTCTGTCACAGCATTCCACAACCGGGTTCTGGGCATGTCACTCCTTGACATACCAGTACCTGAGGCACCTGCCCTGCAGGAAGGGATGCTTTCGTGGGCGCTCACCTTGTCTCCATAGGAGCGCACCAGCCTTTTCCTTAAGAAGGACGTTCTGGCAGAGGCCTGCAAAGTCTGGGATAAACCCCACACTGGCCTACATATAAATAAGTGAATTGACGCCTGTTACAGGCTTCACACCTCCGAGGAAGTAGCCTTGGCGTCATGTCCGCTCCCTTCCTCAACAGTGGTTGCGGCCGCCACTCTGCAATCCAAGCCTGCCTCTGCAACCTCTGCTGCCGCAGCTCAAGTTCTGGCCAAGGAAGACAAGTTGCTAAACTCCTTGGCCAAGAAAGTTTTTGCCAACTCGGCGCTGCAACTGCGTCAGGCTAACGCGGTGCTCATTTTGGCGGCGACGAATATAAAACTCTGGAGGGACTTGCCGTTCATTCCTGGGGACTGGCTGGAATATTTTAAGGGCGGTTTGTTAGACGCCAGGGTATTGGTGCAGGATATGCTGGAGGCTGCTGCGCACCATGTCGACACCTTAGCTCGAGGCCTCATGTTGGGGGGTGGACACCTCTCGTCAAGCTTGGCTTCATGCAACAACATTTTCGAAGGAGGTCCAAGATAAAGTTCTGGACCTGCCTTTTGATGGCAAAGAGTTGTTTCATTCTTCAACGGATGACGAGCTTTCAAAGACTAAGGCGAGCACGCAAACTGCCAAGTCTCTGTCGCTGCTAATGAAGCCCCCAGTCAACCCTCAGAGATCTGGATCCCAGTCTCGGTCCTCCTCGGGCTTCAGAGGGTTCCAAGACCGCAGGTCTCATAGGACTGATCCGCCGAGAGGTAACGCCCGTCGGAGACAGCAACGAGGTTGGTTTTTCTGTCTTCAGCCTCCTCTTCAGGGACAGGTAGTCTCTCCGCCAAAAAGTCTGCAAAATTATATTTTTTGGTGCTCGCACAAGACTCCGGTGGGAGGACGAATCTAGTCTCACCTGGAGGCATGGCAAACCATCACCGAAGACCGGTGGGTTTTGTCCATCGCTCGGGCAGGCTTCTGCTTGCCCCTCCCCCCTACCCCACCCTTCAATCCTCCTTTTCAGCAGTCTGGGACGTCCTCCCTCAGAGCCGAGGTCCAGAAGCTTCTAGACCTCAAGGCGTTGGAACCTGTTTCCCTAGTGTAACGAGGGGAGGGCGTCTACTCTCGTCTGTTTACGGTGCCCAAACCCAACCAGGCTGGCCTGCACACCATTCTAGACCTTTCCCAGTTCAACCTTTCTCTTCCCCAAGAGAAATTCAAGATGATCACGCCCTGCCAAATAAAGTCCTCTCTTCAGAAGGGTGACTGGCTCAGCATTGTGGACCTTCAGGACGCATATATGCATATCCTGATCTGGAGCCCGCATCGGAAATATCTTCGGTTCTCTTTGAGAGAGGAGCACTTCCAATTCAGAGTGCTCCCTTTTGGTCTCGCTCAGCGCTGCATGTCTTCACGAAGATGTCAGTCATCGCAGCTTTTCTACGGCTACCCGGTATTCATGTGTATCCATATTTGGACTACTGGCTTCTGCGCAGCCCCTGTCCAGTGAAAGTCTCGAGCAATCTTAAGTCTCTCCTTCAGCTCCTGTTCGGGCTTGGGCTGTCGGTGAACTGGCGGAAATCCTCCATGAAGATCTCTCAGGACCCGATTTTCCTGGGTTTCCGTTGGAACACGATTGACTGCAGGGTGTACCTGACTGTGGACAGGATGGCGGATCTGTTAACTACATGTCAAGTTTTCATTCAGTCACAAAGCATGTCGGCCTGGTGGTTTCAAAGGTTTCTAGGCCTCATGGCCTCGTGCGTGCTTGCTCTTCCCCTTGCTCGTCTCACAATGCGTCTCATGCAGGTGGCTCTTCGGAGTTCCTGGCTTCAGGCAGTGGACCCGGACACCAAAATGATTCCGGTCCCGCCCGCATGATGACAGATCTCCTATGGTGTCATCTTCCAGCAATCTGTCGGTGGGTGCTCCTTTTCAGGAGCCCTCCCCTCAAACGACCATTACGACAGACTCCTCCCTTATCGAGTGGGGCGCGACGATGGATCATCTTCAGCTTTTCGACCTGTGGTCACCACAGGACAGACAATTTCACATAACTTATCTGGAGCTTCTGGCGATTTTCTTGGCGCTCAAAGCCTTCAAGCCACTGATTGTGAACAAAGTCATCCACATCCGCACAGACATTGCGGTATCCGTGTTTTACATCAACAAACAAGGGGGTACCAGGTCACCTCCCCTTGTAGATCTAGCCATTCAGATTTGGGAATGGGCCATTCAGCACAGTGTTTGGCTGCTGGCTGTGCACATTCTGGGCCAGTTGAATGTGACTGCAGACTCTCTCAGCCGGCGAGCGGTGGTCTGCTATGAGCGGGAGCTGAACACGGAGATCCTCTCCAACCTTTTTCACCATTGGGGCACTCCAGAAGTGGACCTCTTTGCGATATCATCAAACAGGAAACTTCCTCTTTATGCTTCCAAGAACTGTCACGACCTTGAACCCTGATCAGGGTATTCGTGACTCTGGCCCTCGCCACAGTATTTCTACAAAGACCCAAGGGCCCAATCGTGCCCCTCTCGGGTACCCTGGAGCCAGTCCTGGCGGCATTGGTGCCAGGCTCATATGGGAGGTGAAGTTTCCATTGGACAATGGACCAACATAGCTGCCCCCACAAGGATCAACTGGGTACTGCAGCCTGCAGTCTAGCATCCAGTCTGCAGTCTAGCATCCAGGGCGTGGCCCGCCCCTAAGGCACCTGGGATACCTGCTGGCTATTTAAACCATGTCCGAGTTGAGGCACGCGCTTTGCAGCGTGACGTTCACTGGGTCCTGCGCAGCATCTTTGGGCCTGCATGTGCGAGATAAGAAGAAGAACCTCATTATTCATCCTTACCTGCTCTGCATCCTGCTCCTCCGTCCACTGGAATCTTCCCTGGAATTTATCTTCCTCCAGCAACATCCTAGAGAGGAGAGACAAGAGGAGGACAATTAGTAAGTGATCATCCATCTGCTCCATCACCTTCGGGCTCTGCTTACTTACCAAGCTCTCCTGGAAGTCTACCGCCGTATGGGCCTCTTCCACCCAACGCCCTGTTTCCATCAGGCCACATTCTTCCAGGAATCTTTCGGCAACCTGCAAGGAAAGACAGCACAGGTTTGCCTTATTCAAAGGACGCTCATAGCGCCGCGCCCTGCGCTTTCTCTTACCTTCTCGAGCTCAGCCCTCTATCAGCTCGACGTCTCCATCATCCCTTCTGCATCAATAAGAAAGAAGGTGAAGGTCAACCGGGGCAACTACAATTAAGGACATTCTTAACCAGACTAGAGACTTGCCTCAAGAGTGGAATCGTAGCCGGTCTGGACTCCCAGGCCACGCCAGTGAAGTAACTCGGTGGAAAGGTGCCCAGCTCCGACGTGCCCCTGCCCAGCACGGCAGGACGGAGAGCGCACCTTATCGAAACAAAAGGTGAAAAAGGCTCCAAGGGAGGTCGCAAGGGGAGCACAGGGAAGGTGGGCTATGAGGGAAGGTGTTGTAGCTAAAACCAAACTCCTGTCTTCCAGAACAAGCCCTGGGCAGCGCGAGACCCCGGGGAAGGCGCAGCGGTCCCAGAAGCAGTCCAGACCAGTCGGGTGGCGTCCCTGTAGATACAAGGTGAGCGTTACAACAACGGGCTCAGAACTTCTTCCCTGGGGGATGCTGTCGAGATTCTGTGGCACAACATGTGCGCCTACGCCTTCCTGCCTCTTCCTCTGATTCACTGGGCGCTATGCAACCTCAGGAACCTGACGAATTGCACTTTCCTGTTCATAGCCCTGTGGTGGCCAGCCAGATTCTGGTTTTCGAAGCTTCAGCATCTGTCAGTCTCCTCACTGATCAAGCTTCTGCTGATTCCCAAGCTGCTTCACCAGAGCGACCAGCAGATGTGTACCCCTCCCCGCAATCATTCAGCTGGGCGGCCTGGTGCCTGAGTTCAAATCTTTGAAAAGTTTCAACTTGTCCGCAGATAATATGTGTATTATCCAGGCGGCTAGAAAACCTCGTGAAAATGAGGTCTGAGTATAGGAGCAAATGGATCCGTTTCTGTCACTGGTGTTTAGCAAAGCAGCTAGACCCCAGAGAAGCTACCATCGACATGGTCCTGTCATTGGTTTCTCATCTGGCAACTTCAGGCATACATGTCTTGTAGGACTTATTTGTCAGCTATCGCTGCTTACCTGTCCACAAACCCTTCCTCTTTTTCATTGACAAACCCTGTCTTTAAGACACTTTGCAGGTCTATTGCATCTTTATCCACCTGTGTGCAACCCTCATCCAAAGTGGGAACTGAATGTGGTCCTCACTGCCTTATGCCATAAATCTTTTGAGCCCATAGCTACGGTGGACTTGAAGATCCTTTGGTGGAAAATGGCTTTTCTGATTGCCGTGACTTCGGCAAGGCGTGTAAGCGAGCTTCAGGCCTTGTCTGTAGAACATCCATTCCTCACCTTTCACAGGGATAAGGTTGCCCTCCGGACCAATCCTTCTTTCCTTCCAAAGGTGGTATCCGCTTTTCATCTGAACCAGTCTATTTCCTTAACCGTTTTCTTTCCAGACCTGGCCTCAGATGCCGAGAGGGTATTGCATAATTTGGATGTCAGATGAGCCCTAACGTTTTATTTGGACAGAACATCTAAACTGAGGAGCTCTTCCAAGCTCTTTGTGACCATCAGAGACCCGAAAGGAAAGCCGGCCTCGATAGCAACTCTCTCCCGATGGATTGCTTCCTGTATTTCGGAGGCGAATACCGTTGGGTGCATGGCAGCTCATCAAGAAATTACTATGTAATGGCCACATTAAACTTACTACGGCCTCCCACTGAGGGCCAGATCCTTCCCCGCTCCCTATCAGACCACTCCCCATAGAAGATCCTATTCAGCTGTCCTCCAGAGCCCCAGAAATGCATGGGTTGGCACTTTAGGGACCAGGCTCTAGAGGATGCCCTCTTCCGGAAAAACATCAGGCAGGATATCCACACCTATTTTGAGACCAATGCAGGGTCTTTCCCCACCACTAGGATAGTGTGGGAGGCCTTCAAAGTGTTGATTAGGGGCTGCTGTATGTCCAGAGAAGGTGGGATACTTTTTTAAATTTATTTTTATTTGTTTTTGTGGTTTAAAAACAGTATAATAAATACAAGTTTTACATAACATATTTTCCTCCATACGAAATTCATATTGACCACCTACAATTCGGTTTTTACAACACTGTACAGTTAAAAGAAAAAAGATAAAATTCATTTACCCAAATTCTGAGTGTCCTGTATAACAAATCTTGATAATTTCCATTCTTAAAAGTTGCACTAACTGCTTGATTACTTGCCCTGTAAAATAGGCCATTTACCCTTTATTTAGAGACAACAATAGTTCTTTAAGAACCTGACTACGGCAATTTGTAGTTTGATTCTTTTACTGTGTAACATATCAAGCCACAAGAGATCTAAATCAACACATTTTGTATTTGGTACATACATGCTAGAGTGACTAATACGTTAGTTCCTAAGTCCGTTACACCTGGTCAGTAGATGCTCCAAGGTCTCCAGATTTTCCTTTTGTTTACAAAATCTACAAAAGGAATAGCCCTTACTCTGACCACTTCTAATATCTACTATTTGTCCCGTATCTAGCACATTGAAAGAAAATCTCATATACTCATGTCTCCAGGTTTTATCGGGAAATTTTAATAAATATGGTGCAAGCTCCCCCATTTTTTTGTATTGCGAGACCATATGGTTATATAAATGAGTCATCTTAACCTCTTGGACAGTTGAATTTCAATCGGAATGAAGCAAGAGGTTTTTTTTATTTTTATTGGGTTCGTAATATGTGTATCTCTATGGATCCCTAGTTTGTCCAGAATTTAATTTGCTTCTTCCAACATGTCCCTGAGGTACTTTGATGTAGGAGCGCCACTCCTAATGCTTCTGCCCATTATATCATATAGAGTAGTATCTTTGCTAATTAACAGCTTCCTGAATAGGGCCATTCTGCGCCATTCTATGGTGCTTCTGATCGAATGCAAGCCAAGCTCATATCTTAATGCCACCAAAGGCACGCATTTCGGAAAAAGCATCGTACCATCGTACCATCGTTTTTACGATTTTGGATTCATATGCAGTTACTTCCATCCGGCACCATAATGGTGCAAGTTCTAGTCCATGGCACAGTTGAGGCAATATTCTGTTTTTATACAGGCGAATACAGGGCAATAAAGACAATTTACCGTATTTTCCGTCGACTTTACGTAGTTGAGAAACCATAGGAGTGATTTTCGATTCCAATAAAGCCCTAAAGTTTGCCTTGTTCTTGTTTCCAAAAACTGGGTAGCCTAGATATCTTATTACGTTCCTTGTCGGTAATTTTTCATGATTTAAAAATAGTGTTCATTTTTTGTTTTTTCTTATTTGACAAACAATCGCTGTTTTTGAGTAATTCATTTTTAGTGCATTTTTGATAATATATTCTTTAAAAGCAGTTAAAAGTCGTTGGACGCCTATGGGAGTGTGATCGTAGAGAGTCACGTCATCTGCATAGACAGTCCACTGGATCTTAGTTCCCTCCACTTTAGGTGAATTTACAATCACATTTTTGAAACTCTCTCCTATATCGGAGAAGTATAAGTTGAATAAAGTTGGAGCATATATGCAGCCCTGCCTAAATCCATTTTTAACCCTTATTTCTTGGGACAAATTTCCTTCTATACTAAGTCGGATCTTAATTCTAGAGTCCTGGTGCATGTTATATACAATTGACAATAGAGAATCAGGCATCCCAAGGTGTGTTAATTTTGTCCACAATATTGATCTATCGACTAAATTCGAAAGCAGATGTTTAATCAATTGACGCCAAATGGATAGGAAGATTTCCGGGGGTCGATGCCGCTCTTTGCATAATATTTATTAAAAGACCTCCTGCATCTGTGCCTACATTCCTTCTAAAGCCAAACTGAAAGGGCGACAGAATATTACACAGATCCATCCAGTTCCGAATACGCTCTAAAACTAGGCTTGCAAATATTTTGGAGTCAACATCCAAAAGGGCTATTAGCCTATAGCTAGTCGGTAAAGCCCTGTCCCCTTTCTTATAAATTGGGACTACGTAAGACATTCTCCAGCTATTTGGAATTAGATGTTTCTTTATGATGTCTTTAAAAAAGAAAAATAGCATTTTGGCCCATAAGTTAGCTTTTTCTTTCATAACCCTGTTGCAGAGCAAATTCGGCCCAGAGGCGCTGGATGGAGAGCTTTTCACAATGATATATTCAATATCTTTAACACAAAAGGGAATATTCCATGTGGCATCTTCAGTCTCTGGTAACGGGACCCATACCACAGTTGGTACAGGCTACTAAAGTGTTCTTCCCACTTCTCTGCATTAACACAAGTTGTCAGAATTTTGTTTCAGCTTGCCCTCCATTGTTAACCAGTTCCCAGAATCTATGGGTATTTACATCGTACAACGCTCTTAGCATAGCCTCTGCATCTCCCTGAAGGAGCTTTGCGCGCATACACCTTAACTTCGATTTCCATTTATTTTTTATTTCGTGAAGTTCCTGAACTTCCTCCATTGTAGGAGGGCTTGCACAATGACTACAAAAACAGAGACTTCACGATTTCTTCCCTGCTTAAGTGTTCTCATTGTGCCCTCCCGTACTTTTTACCTTATATTTGATTCCCGCTTTATCTCTAATTACAGATTCGATGTAATATACAAAGGAGTCTTGACAGTACTTTTTTTTTTTTTTTTTGGGCGTACACATTATTTTCAAAATCTGCCTGGAATAGTTTACTTTTTCAAAGTTCGTTTTATGCCAGGAGATTCTGTTCAAATTGGTATTTGTTTCCAATCTTATGTGATAGTATTTGTCACCCCCCTCATACGTATCTACCCACAATGTAATGATTAACATTTTATGATCACTCTCCTTTGTACCAATGAAAGCAAAATCCTGGGCAAGATTAAAAATGTTGGTACTAACAAAGATATAATCTATAGTGGATGACCATTTACCATTAGACCATGTTGTTTTGTCCATTGAATCTTCCATTAAATCATTTACTCCTTGCACGCTCCAACCTCCCAAGAAGAAGGTCCATATGTCCCCCTGTTGATATTTCCGCAAGTCAACTCTTTCACCAATTTTCCGACCAGACGTGTACTCATTTCTACCTTCTTCCAAACATATTTCAGAATTATAATCCCCACACTTGATTATGTGTAATTCCTCATTCATATCCTGACATTCTTGTATTACAGTGTCTATGGCATCGATAAATGCCTTTAGATCACCTTCAGGTTGCCAGTTTATATTTATAATTAAGAGGAGTATGGGTTGCTTCCTGCAACGTATTTTCACGAGGGTGGCTATGCATCCTTTACTTACATTAAAACATTTTAAGGTTTTAAAGTCAATATTGTTCTTCAAAGCAATTAAGAGACCCCCCGAAGGTCTCCCCCTTTAGTTTTTTCTGTGCTGGTTCCTGAAATACAGTAAAGCCATCCAATACTATCGGGGTAACCGCCCACGTTTCTTGTATGCATAGGACAGAATAGGTAGAGAGCACTAAACATGTATCATAAGAGTATAGCAAGGCTCGCGATCCCCTAGAATTCCATGATAGGAAGCTGAGTTTTGCCATACTCTAGGTCGAATCTTTCATGCCTTGTATTTTGGAGATTGATTCTTGCAGAGTCGATGCAAGCCGCCTTAACTAAGCCATCTCATTTAAATGAGTCTCTGCTGTAGAGCTTCTTTCTCCTTCTCGATTGTTTCCTCCCTTGCGTCTCACTGGGATATCCTCCCATCTCTCTTCCCTGTTTTTTCCCGGAGCCCTGACTGAAGTCTACTATGTCGTACCCAAATCTTTGAAGTGCCATTCCTTCCGTAAGTGCCAGTTCATATGTGGCTCTTGAGTAGAACACAATCCTAACACAATCGTATGGTGTAGGGTGTATGTAATCAATGAGCTTAATATCACTTGATGTAATTGGGGAGAGCCGGGGTATCTCATTGAACAGGGAGAGTATCCGCCCTCTGTGTAATGAGGAGAGACCTCCTATTGTGAACATGAAATTTAATATGACACTAGGGTCATCCACAAATTTCAGCTCTCTCCATTCTCTTTGATCTTCTGGCCAAGCAGTGTATAGAGTTTGCTCTTGCTCCTCTATCCTTGAGTTTCTACTAGTTTCCCCCTCCCTATTCTCCCCTCTCTCATTGTCCCTTTTCCCTTCCTTATCACAATTGTACTCCCTGCCTTGTTCATGGCCCTGCTTTATGTTCCACATTTCGGCTATCTCCCTAATCCGGTCTTCAAAATCCTTAGCCTCATTTCTAGATTTATTTACTATTGGCCCCCCGTCCTTACATTCTACTCCCTGGTCCCTCCCACCTTCCTGTCCGTTTATCGGAACCGTCCCTTGTTTCTGTACGATCTCTCGTATAGCAGGACCGGCTTCATTCATTTGGGCCCCGTGTCCCTGCTCCTCCTGATTTTTATTTTGTTCCACAACTCCTTGCGAGACAAATCTCTGCTGTTGTCTCTCAAGCCCTTTATGAACAAATGACGATGGTCCAGATGGTGGAGTAGATCCCAAAGTAGTGGGGTTCTGCAGAATTTTGATAAGAGCCTCTTGTACCAATTTTTTAATATCTTCACTAGGTGTCATTTGCAGCTCACTACTATTTGTATCCTCACGAGCCTGCTCTCCCGCTGATTTCGTCTCCTCAGGCTGTTTAGAGCTAATAAGATATTTTTGGCTATCTACTGCCTTACAGGGTATTATTACTTCTTCTGCTTTTTCCACCTTATCGGGGACCCTATCTGCTATAGGCTTTTGCTTATTTTTTGCACCAAACAATTGCTGAATGCTCCTTTCCTCCTTTAATAATTTCGACTTTACTTCCGTTCTGTTTCTTTTGTATTTTTTTATTATCATTTTTTTTATTTGCCTTGGACCCTTTATTTTTAGAATTAGCTTTGCTCATTTTCCGTTTTGATTCATAGCTTCTGATAGGGTATTTGTGGCTTCTCCATATTCCTTACTGTTGTTCTCCGATTGGTACCCACAATAGTGTTCATTTCATTCTTCCTGAATTAATCTTGTTTTTCCCGTATTTCCTTCACCTCAAAAGCAATTTTGCTTTCTTCATTTAACTGGGTGAAGTCTAGTTGACCTCCCTCTACTGATAAGCTACATATATCTTTAATGTTAGAGGAGGTATTTTTCATTTTAGGAGAAGGTTGATTTTTCAATTTTTTAGACTCCATTGCAGTACTCCCCTTCTCACTCTTGACTCTTCTCTTCAGGGCCCTTGCTCTCATTTTCTTTTCTCTGCGTGAAATGACATACACATACAGGATCTCTTCTTCCCGATTCCGATCACCTCCGTTTTCCTGATTTTGTACTTGCATTTGGGCATCCTCATCCTCCATCACCTTTCAGTAATGCTGATGGACTATCCAGCATTTTTCCTACTTTCTGCTCTGTGGTATTTGCTGTATTTATTTCTGCTTTCCCCCGCAGCCTCTCAACTTGTTGCTCCACCGTTTTCATTTTATCTTGATTCATTAGTATCATTCTTTTCAGTTCATTTGCATCTTCCCAAATTGTTTTCCCATTACATTCATTCTCACAAGGTTCCTTTTCTGTTTGGGAGCCTTTATTAAGCATTAGCTTATTACTCTTAGGGGGGGGGGGTCTGTAGACATTTCTTTTTTGCTCATATTTAAGGCATGTACAAATCCCTCCAGCCTACTCATTTTTTCTGTACACTCTACCATCATGTATCTTAACTCCTGTATCTCACCATGAGTCCTTTCGTGCCCCTTATCCAGGAGATTAAGTATCCTGGTTAGGACCTGAAAATACTATTTCTGACATGTTTTCGCCCCCTTCTAGTTCCTTGCTGGACTGGGTATACATCAGTTCCTCAGTCTCTTGACTCCTAGGGGGAATGGAGTTGGTTGGGCTAGAACATTTGTTTGGAGTTGACTTGCCATCGCCCATTTCCCCACCTCCAAAAAAGGCCATTGTTTCACCCATTTTGTTCTCATAGTGGTCATGTTTTTTTGGAATCTCATACTCCTCCATTATTCCAATAGTGGATTTGTGTAGGTGTACATTTTCAAGTCCACCTCCCTTAGCCCTCGCAGGGGTGGAAGCGCCAATAGACAGCCTGACCCTTCTATCTAACTCCGCACTTACTGCTGGGGCCAGGAGGGACGTGTCTGGCTGAGGTGTGGAGGGCAGGGAATCATCCATATTTAGTACCAAAGGTCTTACTGGTATTTCTTGCATGCTTAAGAAACTTTTCTGCGCTGTCTGTTCAAGAAGATCTGTCTTCTTGAATGATTCCATTTGTGCCATTATCCGATCACTAACTACATTTGTTAGCGGCGGAAAGTCTATACCACTTAGTTCCCATTTGTCCATCTCAACCACCCCCAGGGCACCCCTAGTATCTTCATCATTCATTTTAGTAGGGAGGGGATTTATCACTAAGGGATTTGTTGTCTGTGTAAATACAAAAGACCCACTTGAAATGATTGTATTTTGCCTCGTCAATTTGCCTCTTGTGTTTTGCTTCTCCACTTTTTTATGAGCCCCACACTGCGTTGGTATTGTGCCACTCCTTAGGGTTCCCACCATACTCCCCTTACAGCAACACCCTCTCCCTGGGGCAGTTTTTTTTTTTGTTTTTTTGTTTTAATTTTTTTACAATTTTTGCCTTCCCGCCATTTTCTTTTAGCCCAATTGAGTCATTTATAAGGTATCCGCTTAATTTTGCATGCATAAATTGGAGAATCCACACTGACAATATCTCACTTACTTATGTCGCCCAAACAGAATTTAACAATCAAAATCAAAACCTTTCTGCCACCACAGATTACAAATGATGTTTATTTAGTGCCATTGTAGAATGCAACACGTTTAAAGTCCTTCATATCAAAATAGCACAATGCCCTTATTTCTCCCGGACTCAAACCTTTTCGGGGAACAAATGCAAGGTGCAATGCGCCAAGAGCACCATGGTTTGCAAAATCCTCAGTCAATAGAATTCCCGGCCGAACCCTTTCTTGCCGGCTTTCTTTTCCAGTCCCACGGCAACCTACAGGGAGTTTGCTTACTTCTTTGTACAGAAGCTGGATTTACTGGACGTGTGATGGACATGTAACACAGCCCTTATTATCGGAAATCACTATCAAAGTGCCCGTCGTTGTGCTACTGTAGCAACATATTCACCAGAGAGAACACGGGACTTTTTTGCCGCCTGCTACTATGCAGCGAAGTAAACGAGCCCTCCGACAGAGCCTGTGATACAAAATGATATTTCAATCGCAATACCTTTCGTTCTACCTCTATGACGAAGACCAATTGTAACCTCTCTCACCTCTCTCACTCAATGCTCGTAATTACATGAACAGCATTTCGTGGCCCCGAGCCTCGGACCCCAGGACAAACAGGTGAAACGGGCACTTCTCGGTGCGCGCGCGCTGGTGCCTATTTGTCAACGTTTCCGGGTTGGTGGGCGGGGCTTGTCTCTAAAAGAGATATATGTGGATATTTAGGGGACTTAATGAATACTTGGGACGTATATATGCGTATATGTATTCAGGTACTAAATGCCTCACCCTTAGCAACAGAAAAAGCTTAAATCTCTCCATGAAAGTCCACAGAGACACAGTGATCACAAGCATGGCAGGCTCTCCCCAGGCGAACAGGCACTTCCGGGAACTTCTCGGCGCGCGCTGGTGCACGCGGCGGTGCCTATTTGTCAATGTTTCTGGGTTGGTGGGCGGGACTTGTCTCCTTAGCAACAGAAAAAGCTTATATCAGTCCATGAAAGTCCACAGAGACACGGCGATCACAAGCATGGCAGGCTCTCCCCAGGCGAAACAGGCACTTCTCGGTGGGATACTCAAATCTATCCGCAGATCCATCTCTAGTAAAGATAAGGAATTGAAAGATCTGGAACTGAAACTGGGGTTGGGGGATTCCCCAACAACTCTGTAGGCTGTTGGGTTCAAGCGTGTTGAAATGCATCTCCTTATGGACCAGGGGGAGAGATTCCTGGGGTACCCAATTAGGGCAACTACTCACGGGGAGGGAGACCGTCCCAGCCGCAATTGGCATGGGCGAATAAACGGGAACGCCACTCGGAGGATATCGGAGAGATTGGATGCTCTGATGGGTCCACAAGCAGGGACCCCTTGCAAATTAACGAGATATTCACTCGCTACTATAAATGCCTATATTCATCACAACTACAAGTAGGACATGACTCCATAACACAGTATTTCGACCAGGTTACCCTGGGATGGATAGATCCTGCACTTGGGGAACAGCTCAATACACCTGCCTCAGAGGCGGAAATTCGCAAAACTATCCTTCTCCCCCCAACGGGAAGGCTTTCGGACTGACGGACGGGGATCAAAGAGTATGCAGAATTAATAATTCCTCACTTACTCTGCATGTATGATGAAGCATTGTCCCAGGGAGTTCTACCCAAATCCACCAGAACGGCTATTGTAATGGTATTGCTGAAACAGGGTAAAGACCCAATAAAGTGCTCCTCATACAGACCCCTGTCCTTAGTCAATATGTATAATACAATTTTAGCCAAAGTCATGGCCGATCGGCTCCTCCGGTATATGCCTGCGCTGGTATTACCAGACCAGACGGGCTTAATCCCAGGTAGGTCCACACAAAACAACCGGAGGCGGCTATTCATGCTCATGCACAATGTGAACCCGGAAACCCCTATCAGGGTGGCTGCCTTGGATGCCGAAAAGGGCTTCCTATTTGAAGTCCTCAGATGTTCCGTTCTGGGCCTGTACTATCTCTGGTGGGTGCGACTGCTATATGAAGAATATTATCCCATCCCGGGACATGAGACAGGGTTGCCGACTGTCGGCAACCCTCTTTACCCTCGTATTGAACCTCTTGCATGTTTTCTTTGGGAACACCATATCCACCCCGGGTCAGGATCCACTCCTATGTGTCCATTATATCACTGTACGCGGATGACATGTTATTTTACCTCACGCACCCTAGGGAAAACCTTGCTCCAGTCGGGAGAGCCATCTAACAATTCAGGTACGTCTGTGGCCTGAAGATAAATTGGTCCAAATCTAAGGTGGTGCCCTTGAGCCTGTATTCTCCCAAGATGAGGTAGGAACAGATTTCAGGTTGTGCCCACTGGGCATTCGATGTTTGGGTATACACATCACCACCTCCCCACTAGACCTGCTTGAAGAGAACTATGACTGTTCTAATGAAACTCGAATGCAGAGTTGAATCATGGATCCTTCTTCTCTTGTCACAAGCTGGCCGGATATCCCTGGCTAAAATGGTTACCCTCCCGAAGTTCCTCTACATTTTTAATAACGTCCCACTGTAGCCCACGTCCAAATTCTGGTCCAGGGTACATAAACTGATGATACGCCTGATATGGGTGAGGAAACAATCTAGAATTTCCAACAAAGTGCTGACGGCACCGTATGAGTTGGGTGGGCTGGAATATCAAGATTTGTATTTGTATTTCCTTGCTTCACAACTTCAGTATTCATACTGATGCTGATCTCCCTCCACCACCCTCCCCCATGCCTCCCTGGAAACGGTGATTATGCTCTGAGGACTTCAGGGTACTGCTGTGGCATGGCACAATCGCAAGCATTCGGCAGGAAATACAGCCAATAGAGGTGAGCGGCTTATAACTTCACTCTCCCTGGACGAATCCTAACCAAACGTTGCAAAAAATGGATATAGTCCACTCTGAACTTATCTGCAAAGTTTGGTGAGGTTTGGTCCGGGGGGCGGGGAGGCAAAGTAATAGGGAGGGTCCCAAAATTATTTTTTTTCCATAGACTGAATAAAGAAAACATTTTTGTCGCGCCTACAGCCCAAACTGCTGGACGGATTTTCACCAAATTTGCGGAAGCGACTTGGTCCCGAAAGCGTGCTTTTGTTAATTTGGTGAAAATCCGTCCAGTAGTTTTTTTTTTAAAATGACCAAAAAGTAGGTCCAAAAAAATGAGTGATACCTCACTTCCCTGTTCGCTCTGCGGACAGAACTCTGATTGGCTTAAAGGGCAACATGGTGTCCGTGGACATCGGATTCGCCTGCTGATTGGATGGTGAAAAGCGTGAAGTGCGTCAGATTTTTGGAAACGCCCGCCATCTTGGATTCGTGGACAGCGGCCGGTGTCCGCATACATCGCAGTAAAAACATATTAAAAAACACAACATTGCACTTGTCAAACTTATCAAATGATCTCTGGGGAGGTGAGGGATGATGAGGATGGGATGGGATATGGCTGCAAGAAGCCAAAAAACGGCTGTTTTTCGCCGTGGAAGTCCGCGAACAGTTCGGATGTTCATGATTTGTCCTGAGAAGTTCAGGCACACTTCAGATGTTTTGGGGGCAGTTTTTGGATGGCATATAACTTTGGCACCACTCAATGAAACTGCATGAAATTCCGCTATTATATACCTGACCTAATTCTGAATGAGTTTGCAAGGTCTGGTGGGATTCTCTCAAGAGGGGGCAAAATTAGAGGGGGGGTCCCAAAATAATGTAAAGGCTTATAAATAAGGTGCCATTTGATGAATCTACACAAAGGTTTGCAAAAAGATTCTAGATCTAGATATAAATGTTTTTGTAAAGTCTGAATGGATTTTGTCAAGTAGGGGCTAGGTTATATGACGATTGTATGTGCATGCATTCGACACTTTTTTTCAAAAAATAATGTCATAATGTAGGTACATAAAGTAGTGATCTATCTTTGGTGACTGAGGTGTAGCCTGTGGCCATGGGCAGTGGACAGATTGTCCGGATCATGGAATAAGGTCATGATCCGGACAATCTGGCTACTGGCCATTAACACGAGGGAAAACGCATGTGGTTAAAGTGGCCATGTCCACCTGGGACTGGCTTTGTGGTAAAGGTATTCGAAATTGGGATAGATTTGAAAGGGAAGAAAAATGTGCTTGTGGTAATAAGGTCATAGGATTCTCTCTTTGCCTTCTACAGGCTTCCATGGAAAGAGGGGCCCTGTATGGAACCCCGCCTTCCCTTTCCATGGTGGCCATCTTGGAAAAGGATTTTCCTTCCTACACCGGGACCCCTTAGGCATCCCGGTGTAGGAAGCAACATTTTTTTTAGCACCCCCGGGTTCCCACTTTGGCCCATTACAGGGGCTGGAATTAGGAGATAATAGTCCAAAGACCTTGTTATCCGCCCTCGCTTCGCTTGGGGTGATAACTTGGGCTGCCGGGCCGTTATCCACCGTTCCAGTCCCTGAAACGGATGAACGTCACAATATTCCCATTAGCATAACACAAAATGCAAATGGAAATGTTGGAAAATCTTGAGTCTATGTACTTTACTGAGAAATATAAAGTAGATGGAGTCTAAAAGTTTTCTTTTTAGTTCTATTTTTTAACTGTGAAAGGTGGTTCCTAAAGGAACATTTCTTTTGTAGTTTTTGGATGTATTTATTTTTTTTGGAAGGAGAGCTAATAACGAAAGGTGGGGAGGAAATGAGGGAAGAGGCACCAAACACTAATTCAGAGGGGTAGGTGGACAGGAGAAAATGTTGCGTGTGTGTTATTTCTAAGGTAGGGGGCAGTATTTCTCATGCTCCTTGATTACAGCAGTGGTGGTGGCTCTTGGGGAGGAGGGATGGCATTAGCTGATTCCATTTTAAGATAAATAGCAGTTTTGCTAAAAGTATGTACTGTGTACTGATTGTTAATGGATAATGAGTAGGAATAGGTGTTGGAGCTGGTCATCGGAAATTTTGAAGTTGAAAGTCCCTAGATCAGTAGAAAATGCAGTTCCGAACTGCCCGCAAAGCACGGATCTTATCGTAAAGTGCGGATGGGTTCTCGGACACATCATCATGCCGCGCGCCAGCGTATGGTCATGTGGCACTGCCCAGAAGGTCTGCAATGAAGTCAGATGTTCGTAGACGTCTACAGATGCAAAACTAGTTGAAATAGTTGCAAAGCATGTATAGAAGTGTTAAAAAATGATTCTAGAAGGTGGGAAATGGCAGAGTTTTAAGGTGACACTCTGTAAAGTGGACACAAATATTGCTATATTGGGTAAGTATGATATTAGTAAGTTGTAGGAAAATAGCACGCACTGGTAAAAACCCATGAAATTCAATGAAAAAACTTTGTTAAAGGGAGTTATGGTTACAAGTAAACCGAAAAACCTCTGAAATTCACCAGTTATGGTAAGCTAAGCAACCATAACTCGCGCCACCACCGTGCACTACTAAGACTAACACCCAGGACATCAAAGATGACATCACAAATGTCATTGATGACATCACTGATGACATCACATGTGAAACACATTTTGATGAAAAGTCCCTACAAGGAGTTGTGCTTATATTGTTGGTAACAAGATGTCGGGGGTGATCGGGAGACCTATCATGAAGTATTTAGTCCATGTTCATTCTGGAGAGGAGCACCTGCTACCTTTTTTGAAATACATTCTTTAATGGACTAAATACTTCATGATAGGTCTCCCGATCACCCCCGACATCTTGTTACCAACAATATAAACACAACTCCTTGTAGGGACTTTTCATCAAAATGTGTTTCACACGTGATGTCATCAGTGATGTCATCAATGACATTTGTGATGTCATCTTTGATGTCCTGGGTGTTAGTCTTAGTAGTGCACGGTGGTGGCGCGAGTTATGGTTGCTTAGCTTACCATAACTGGCGTATTTCAGGGATTTTTCGGTTTTACTTGTAACCATAACGTTCCTTTTAACAAAGTTTTTCAGTGTAGATATATATATATATATATATATTTATTTTTTATTTTGTTGCTCAAAATGGTTTACAACATAGGACAACAACGTTAAAACGTCAACTAAAATACAAAAATCTATTCATTAGTCCAATATCCTTAGGCAACCCACTCATTGTCCTGTACTTCATATTCCCCTTTCTTCTACGTTCGCGCATTCTTCTATTTTCTTAAATATGGCCAACACAAATTTAACCAGTGCCATGGTTATGTCAGTTTTTTCTCCTTCTACCAGTATATGACACCAATTTTCTACTGTCCTTATCGAGTCCTTGTTAATCATCTCTCCAAAGAAAAAGATTCTCTCGTCTCTCAGAGCCGGCCAGGTGAGTGTTAGACGTTTTAATGATTGAGTTACACTGCTACTCTGAAATAATCTGCATGGTGAAGCCATAATCTGCTTCTTCCTTTTGTGTAGTACTTCTTGCGTAGGCGATATGTTTAGTTGGAAATGCATGTATTGTGTTCTGAGAAACCAATTCGGGAAAATTCTGAGATAGGTGGGCAGCACGTTCAGTTTTCTAGCACCTGACCAAAAGTCGTTGTGCTGTTTGTATCCTGTGATGAAGATATTTTGTACACACTTCGAGGCCCTTGGGATCCACTCTGTAGGGGACCTCGTGGTTGATGGCTGCTTGGTCACCTGTGAGGCCCTGAAGTCTAGAGGCAATTGGAATTTGGTGACAATGTTTTTGTACTTCCCCTTTCGGGAGGTGCTTAAAACTCTCTGGCCTTACTACCCGCACCCCCCTGAAAACCCCTCTTTGTTACAGCACATCACAACATCCCCAATGCTAAAGCACTGGTATCCACATTATATAAAGATATATGACTGCACAGGCCCCTATTGGTTAACAGGCCCAGAATCGGTTGGAAAAGGTTTTCTCAGATGCCCAATGGAAGGGTATTTCCCAACAAACAAAATCTGTGTCCTTGAATAATTGCCTGCGCATAGACCATTACAAGTTTATCCATCAGGTATATTATTCTCCAGCTCGGCTGCACAGATTTTATCCTGAAAGGCTACCTATGTGTAACAGATGTGCACAATATACTGCGACTTTTTCCACGTCGCTTGGCCTTTCCCTCGGGTTATGTTCTTCTGGTCTGTGGTTGAAGCGGCTATTGCTGGGGGCCTTGTGGCAATACTCCTCGGAATTCTGGCTACTGGCGGCTATGGATTCTGGCTGTAAGACGAGAGACGACTGGTGGGCATGGCCTCTGTTGTTGCTAGGTACATTGTGGCTAAATCTTGGGGGTCGGGTGGGGTGAGTCCTCGGCTCCCAATTTCCGTGAATGGCTCTCCTTCATGACTGCGTGCGAGTTTAGAGAGACACAATACCCGGCCTCCCTACCGGCCAGCAGCAGACCACTGGATATTGGTCCACATTTCAGAGTTATGTATCTGCGCATGATCGAGCCAGTCTGCTTCGCCCTCTGAAGCCAAAATTGCTAACACTATCTTATAGGCACGACATGAAGTACCATCCTGTTAATGTACCAACGTATAATTCTCCAGCATTAGATCTTTCATAGATTCAGATGCTTGAATATTCCCTGTCGCCAGACTGGGAATCCTCGGTGATAAAAAATAATTATTAAAATGTTTTAATATACATCCCTTCTCCCCTAGAGAATGCATGTAAATACTCCATTGTGGCCTATGAGCCATTCTATTGTGTAGTCCCTCCACCTCACTTTGATCCTTTATGGCCCCAGCCAATGAGGTGACAGGGTTTAAGCTCTGCCCCAGTCAGCCATCTTCAGATTTTTCACTGCAATCTATCAGACAGAAGGAATCCTGCAGCTCTCTGAGCTTTCGATTTTTGTTTCACCTTTTGTGTGTAGTTTATATTTTTGTAATATATTCTACTGGTTTCCCCTTCTTAGCGGCTTTCTATTCTGAGTCTTTGGGCTCTGAGAAATGTTTTTCTTGGCACTATTTCATAGAGTGAAAGTTCGCCACAGCATGGCTGAGCTTCAGTCTGCCAAGAAGCCTTCCCTGTTTAGGGACTGCACGAGGTGCAGGAAGAAACTGGTCTACATGAAGGATCTACATGACCACTGTATTTACTGCTTATATCCACATGACAACCACAAATGTGACATTTGCAGGACTTTCTTCACCAAAACCCTGCAAGACAGACACAGGAGACTGCTCCTTTATCGTCTACTAAAGCATCTGAGAGGCAAACTTCTAAGAGAAGGGCCTCTTCAGTGGAAAGGAGTTCCCCGCCCTCTCATAAGACTAAAAGAAAGTTGGAAGCCACTTCTTCTATGCCTTCCTTGGACTGGGGACACCACAAGGCACGTCATCCTGAAGAACAAAACACCTCCAAAGGTAAGGAGGCGTTTTAAAAAAACAGGGGGCGGTGGGGCAGTCGTCCACGGAGAAGCCATCCACGAGCGGCAGCAAGGTCAGGGACTCACCGACGACCAAGCCGTCCACAAAGCCACTATCAACTACGACAACACTCCAAGCCTCATCGTCCACGACCAAATCCTTGTTGTCGAATTCATCGTCCACGAAGCGGTCGTCGACGAAGGAAGCTCATCACCTATTGACGAAACTCTCGTCCACGGATCAAGCATCTTCAAAAGTCTTCATCCACGAAACCACCGTCGACGACTCCCAAAAATTCTTCTGTGTCTTCTGAAGAAGTAGAACCCACAGTACCATTCGCTGACGATCACGGATAAACCATCCAATGTGAGCAGTCTGCACAAGTCTTTGGGAGCAACGTCTCCAATTTCAGATACGCCTGAGCCAGTTGGAACACAACTGTCCTCTTGCTCACTATTCTTAGAGAGGCACAGCTACACCCTACTGATGAGGTTCAACCAGACCGAAACACGTGACTGGGGTTTCTGTTGGTACTCTTGTTCACGGGAGAATTGCCTAGCATTTCGGTGCTGGACTGCCCCAGGGCAGGACAGGGATATTTCTTCTCTGTGAAAGATGGTGAGCTAAAGACTCTGGGCAAGGCTCTTGTAACCCGAACTCATGTCTGGCAGAGAGTCTCCCAGGACCCCTCTTGTTATTTGCCTTTTAAAAGAGATGACGGAACCCCTGGACGTCATTCTTCATGAGGAGTTCTCGACACAGAAATTTTTGGTGAGCAACCTTTCCTCATTCCTAAGGAAAACAGCCCTCCTTGGCAACCGGATTCAGAGGACATGGCTGATCCTTATGACCCGGTGCTCATGGCATCGATGCAAAGAATCATCGAGGAATTTAACAGGCGCCAAGAGCAAACAAATAGGTCTTCTGTACCGAAGGAGCCAAGAACCCCCCTGAGGGATGCTTCACCTAGGCATAGCACACCCAGACACTCCGCTTCCAGGAGTAGACCACAGAAAAGAGCACTGTCACCTGAGCGTCAACGTAGATCCAGAAGCAGAACACTCAGTGCTTCACCGACAAGAGTCCCCTCTCCAGCATCACTGCATAGAGCTCGATCGCCAGTTCGAGATCCAACTACAGTACCGTCATCTGTGTCAGTATCTGATTGGCAAGAGGACCCTGTTCAGGTATTTTTCAGATCCTGAGGAAGGGGAGATTACGCAGGAGCCTGATGCTCCGAGTGAATGGGAGGATTATATCGTTGAGAAACCCAGGAAGAAAGACTTCCCAGGTGATTTGTCGCCTCTAGACAATTTGGTATAGTTTCATACTATAATTGGTAAAGCTGCGGACTTGTTCAAAGTACAAGTTTCATCGGAAGAGAAGAAGTCCGTGGTTTATGAGCACAGAGACAAACGCAGAAGAACAGTTACCACCATTCCTCTTCTCAACACCATATCGAAGATACTGGCCACACCTTTATCCACACCTGCGTTAGTGTCAAGACCTGAAAAGTAGTACAAGGCACCTGACTCGGCACGCTTTGTTTAAGGGGTCATACTAAGCCAGACTCAGTCATCACAGTAGCAGCCAGAAAGAAGTTAGCCAACACATCACCACTGTCAGCACCGCCAGACAAGGAAGGTCGTAAGCTGGAAGCCATGGGTAGAAAGGCGTCTTCCTCAGCATCTCTCACAATTAGACATCCAGGTTTGACCGCAAACTTTGGGTTCGCCTGTCCAAGCTGACCAAACATCTACCAGCAGATTTACAGGAAGAAGCCAGGTCCATTATTGCGGACAGAGAAGCTACTTCAGACCACATGATCGACGCTGCTGTCGATGTGTCCGAGTCAGGTTTCAGACAAATGGCCCACGGCACGTTGCTAAGATGACAGGCATGAATGAAGGCCACAAATTTCAGGCCTGAGATGCAGGCACAACTTTTGGACTTGCCCTTCGACGGGCAAGACTTATTTGGCAAAAAAGTAGATGACCACCTAAAAGGAATTAAAACGGAAACAGATACAGCTCGAGCCATCAGTTCCTTGAAGGATAAATATAAAGACCGCAGGTATTTTCAGCCCTTTGGAGGGTCAGTGTCAAAAGACCGAGGATATACACGCTCCTCCTATGATCAAAAGTCACAAGGTAACACATTCCAAGGCAACAGATATCAATCCGCCAACAGGTATTCCCAGAGAGGAATGCACGGCTCTTCCCAAGGTAAAGCCCAGAACAAACAAAATTGACCATTTGATTCTTCCCCCTCTATGTCAAACACCTGTGGGGGGGAAGGGTAAGCCAATTTTTTCAATGCTGTAATTCCATAACATCTGACAAGTGGGTATTACAGGTGGTCCGCAGGGGTCACACCATAGAATTCCTAGACCATCCTCCATCCCACGCCCCCACCCCTCGCAAATGTTCACATGCTGTGGAACATCATGGCAGAAGTTCAAAAATGACTGCACAAAGCATCTATAGAGCAAGTTCCTTGTTCCCAGAAAGGAAAAGGTTTCTATTCCCGCTTCTTTCTAATCAAAAAGAAAACCGGTCAATGGAGGCCCACATTGGACTTAAAGGGCACTCAACAAATACATCAAACGCATCAAATTCAAAATGATATTCCTGCAAGGCGTCTTACCATGGCTGAACAGAAACGACTACCTAGCCACTCTGGACTTAGAAGATGTATATTTCCACATTCCAATTCATCCTGCCCACAGACAGTTCCTCAGGTTCGCTATAGGAGACATACATTTCCAATTCAGTGTACTCCCCTTCTGGCTTCAATCGGCACCAAGGGTATTTACCAAATGTCTGGGGCCTGTAGCAGCGAACCTCAGAAGGTTGGGAACGGAGGTCTTTCCATATTTGGACGACTGGTTGATGAGGGCATGCTTCTACAGTCAAGCTCAATTGGCAGTATCGAAAACGATAAAGCTCCTAAAAGGGTTAGGTTTTTCAATAAAGAACATAAAATCCTGCCTGTTCTCTTTCTGGGGGCCGAGTTCGACACCACCATTCCCAGGGTAAGACCATCGGCAGACAGAGTAACAGCCATCCTCGGTTCGACATCATTGTTCCTAGAAAAAGAGACGACCACGGTACGCTCTTTCAAATCCCTCCTGGGCATGATGTCCTCATGTATATTTCTCATACCAAATTGCAGACTTCGCACAAGACCAATCCAGGAGGCCCTGGACCACCTATGGAAACAAGCCATGGGTTCATGGGAAGATGTAGTCTAGATACCGACGGCAGTGCACAAGGCACTTCGATGGTGGAATACTCCAGGAAACCTGCTCCAAGGGATGCCATTCCAGGCACCAACATCTACTCTTCTCTTAAGGACCGATGCGTCCCTTTCGGGATGGGGAGCGCACTTGGTGGACCTCCAGACAAAAGGGGCTTGGTCAAACCAGGAATCACAGCTCCACATCAATGTCCTAGAGCTCAGGGCGATACGATGGGCTCTAAAAGCTTTCCTTCCAGTATTGGCGGGTCAAGTCTTGACCATCCAGACAGACAATACAACCTCCACGCAGTACACAAACAAGCAAGGGGGCACAAAGTTAGATCTTATCACAGGAAGCTCAACTACTATGTTCATGGGCCTTGCACCACAAAGTCCAGATCAGGGCGGAACATCTCCCGGGAGTGGACAATGTCTTAGCGGACAAAGGAAGTTCAGCTGATTTTCTTCATATGGGGCCATCCACAGATTGACCTCTTTGCCACCAGAGTCAACAGAAAATGTCAAATATTCGCCTCAAGGTACCCAGAACATCAGTCAGCAGGAGATGCATTCTCGCTGGACTGGACAGGGAAGTTCCTTTATGCCTTTCCCCCCATTCTGTTCATAGCCAAAGTTCTGTGCAGAATGAAGGTACAGGATCATGATCCTAATAGCACCGGACTGGGCGCAACAGATCTGGTACCCGACTCTGCAGCATAGATCCCGGTGGCCTCCAATTCACCTCCAGGCACATCAGTACCTCTTGACTCAGCAGGACCACAAAATCCTTCAACACGACCCAGCGAGCCTCTCCCTCAAGGCCTGGTTCCTGAGCAGCGCAAACTCATGAACTTGAACCTTCCGGCGGACTGCTGGGACATAATCAGGGCCTCTAGAGCCCCTGCGACAAGGATCTCCTACGTGCGGAAATGGACCCGCTTCTCTAAGTGGTGTGAAACATCTACGATTAACCCACTTACAGCTTCGGTAGAACAGATACTACCTTATTTATTACATTTGGCTACGACAGATCTCTCCCTATCCTCCATCAAAGTTCACCTGTCGGCCATATCGGCATACACGACTCCAGCAGCGCAGTCATTACTCTCTCTTCCAGCCATCAAGATCTTCCTGAAGGGGTTGATGCGTACTTACCCTCCTACGCCCTCATCAGTTCCTTCCTGGAGCCTAAACACTATACTAACGGCCCTCACGGAACCGCCTTTAGAACCCATTCACAGATGTGAAATAACATTCTTCTCTAGGAAAACTGCTTTTTTGATAGCCATGACTTCGGCCAGGAGGAGCAGTGAATTACAAGCCTTGTCTTCAGATCTCCTTTTACTTTATTTCTTCAAGACCGTGTCATTTTGAGGACACACCCAAAGTTTCTGCCCAAGGTCTTATCGGAAATGACACTCACAGAGCGCTTTGTTCTACCATCTTTCTTCCAGAACCATACCTCTGAAGCGGAAAGAGCTTTACATTCCCTAGATGTGACTAGGGTTTTGAAATTCTACTTGCAGAGAACTAAGGAGTTCCACTTATCTAACAGACTGTTCATTGCCTTCGCTGGCCACACAAAAGGGCAACATATCTCCAAGCAATTCTGGCAAGATGGGTCTCGTTATGCATCACCCATTGTCACCAATTGAAGGGCGACCCCCTCTCCAGACCGCCTTCAGCACACTCCACCAGCGGGAGAGCGGCATCAGTAGCGTTTCACGCAGGGGTACCCTTGAAGGACATCTGCAGAGCCGCTACCTGGAACACTCTGCACACGTTCGGCAAACACTACTGCCTAGCAGAAGATGCCAACAAGGAATCTGCAGTTGGACAGGCAGTGCTCCGCCACCTCTTTGCATAAGGTAGGACCAGCCTCCTTTTCCGACTTTACCCGAGTAGGTAACCGTTGTGTTGCTGCATGGTGAAGGTTTGTCAGAAATAACTTTTCTGCATCTATGCTTGTATATGCACATTTGTATATGATGGTGGCATGCTTTAACTGCTTGGTATTCTATTCAAGCATCTGAATCTATGAAATATCCAATGCTGGAGAAGTCTTAGTTACTTACCTGTAACTGTATTTCTCCAGCATTGGTATATTTCATAGATTCACATGTGCCCACCCGCCTCCCCTGAGCGGCTGCTCCTACGCTCAGCACCCATCATGCTGTAGTTTCTACGGTTCAAAATCTGAAGATGGCTGACTGGGGCGGAGCTCAAACCCTGTCACCTCATTGGTTGGCGCCATAAAGGACCAAAGTGAGGTGGAGGGACTACACAATACAATGGCTCATAGGCCACAATGGAGTATTTCCATGCCTTCTTTAGGGGAGAAGGGATGTATATTAAAAAAATGTAATAATTAGTTTTTATCACCAAGGATTCCCAGTTTGACGACGTGGAATATTCACGCATTTGAATCTATGCAAGATACCAATGCTGAAGAAATGCATTAACAGGTAAGTAACTAAGACATACCTAACATACTGTTATCTTTTATGTTTTTTTTGATGCACTCTACTCAGTTTTCTGGGGGATGGGTTAGTTGGGGTGGGGGGGGTGTTCACTGTCTGTACATTTACTTACTGAAACTTAATAAAAAGAGGTTTAAAAAAGTATGGCTAGGAGGTAGTCCCATCTGGGCTAGGGGCATATGCTGTGAGGTGCTGCGGGAGGGAGAGACAGTGCGTACCATCTTGATGGGTCTTGTTGGACCCGCACGCATTTTCTCTGGATTACTACAGGGGAGTAGGGGGGAAAGAATAGCTTGGTTGAGCCTGACCAGAGGCGGCGGGGGGTGACATTTGGGGATAGGGAGGGGGGAGGTGTAGCAGGGAGGGGAGGGAGACATTGGCCACCCAGCTCAAGGGGAGAGATCAACCTGGGATGACTACGTGTAGTGGGAAGGTGATCCACCTCACCTCATTTAATGTTAGGGGACTTTACTCCCGATCAAAAGGAAGAAGGTGGAGCCATTACTGGGGAGGGGGAATCCAGACTTTGTAGTGCTGCAGGAAACTCATATTAGTTAGCGCGACAAACACAAGCTGATATTAAAAGGCTACGCTCACTTAATGCAGTCCAATGCCCAAGGGAAGACGCAGGGATGTTTTGACAGCCATTTGGGAGATACCTGGTCTGTGTATTGTGGCTACTGAGGGGGATAATGAGGGCAGGTACATTGCGGTGACCATCAGATGGGGACAGGTGACTTTCACTTGGTGACTTGATTTTATTGCACCATCCTTGTGAGCGTACTGTTGTGTTCCTTATTACATTTAATTTGGGCTTCTGTTAGCTACGTGTGGCGTTTCCAACATGGCTTCCTCTTTTTTACTAGCTCACTCAGTCCTATCTTGTTGCAGTTTGAGGCTGCAGTGATTGGCCTGCCTGTTTTTCCAGCCAACCACAAAGCCGGCAGGCGAACACCGGCCCACCCTGTCTGTGCCCTCTCTGCCTTTCTTTTCCATCACAGCATCAGAGGCTGTGCTCCTCATCTTCTGGTCTGCTGGGAGTCTCCACAACACCACGAGACTCCGGTGAACATCCATGACCCCTACCATCTTTATTGCATCAGGTAGGCCGCACATGTGCTGAGATTTCCGTGAGGCACTTTATGCTTCTAATGTAGTGCTCCTGCACACCATCAAGATGCGATTTGTTTTTATTGCACCATCCTTGTGAACGCACTGTTGTGTTCCTTATTACATTCAGTTTGGGCTTCTGTTCACAATGTGTGGCAATTCCAACTTGGCTGCCACGTGTTTACCAGCTCACTCAGCCCTACCTTGTTGCAACTTGAGGCTGCATTGATTGGCCTGCCTGCCTGGTTTTCCAGCCAACTACGATGCCAGCCCACCAACCAAAGGCCCTGTCTGGGAATGTCCGGGCCTTGCTGGGCATAGGCCCCACTCTTCGTTACTGTTGGCAATGACATGGATTATGCAGGGCACTGCATCCTAGCGCCGTTGGACTGTGGCATCCCTCCTCCCATCACGTGAGTGCTGATGTTGCTCAGTGGACTGTTTCATCTCTCGTTGACTCTACCTTCCTCCCCCTAGGCATTTCATTGCCTTTTCTCTGTTGACATATGTTCCCTTTAGGGACGATCTACCTCTTAATGTGATGCCTTCCTCCGGAGCTCTTGCCCACACCTCTGTACTGCTGTGCTGTATTTAGGTGTCCTTTCTTCTTGCTGTAATTGTATTGTGACTGTCGGTCTCAAATCGATTTTAGGTGTGCATTTCCTCATGCATTGATTGTAACAGTTTAAAAAATTGAATTGGTGTGCTTTTCCTCATGCACTGATAGTGACTGCTAGTTTAAAAAATAGAATTTAGGTGCGCTTCCTTCTTGCTTTAAATGGGACTTAGTTAAAAAAAAAAAATCGAATGTAGGTGTGCCTTCTTCATGCTTCGTTTGTGTGCTCTCATCCTACATTTGTCTAGTTCCGCTAGTTCAAATCCTACGTACTCACTTGCTCTGGTTTTCTATCCCTGTTCCCTTGTAACCCCTTCACTTTTGCTCCCACTGTTTCTTCCCATTCCTATTGTGTTTCCTTGTTCCCATTCCTATTGTGTTTAATTTTGTGCCCTCTTGTTAACTCCCTCCTGTGTGCCTCAGCTGCTCCGCCTGGTTAAGTGTGGTATGTTCCGTGCCCCCTCATTATGGCGCTCTCCATCTCTCCTATCTTCTCCAACTGTTTCTCTATCTCCTACCATTCACTGGTCACCAAGTTGGGCAGGAAGAAACTTAAGAAGGACACACTTGACTCCAACGAAGGCCTTCCTATCGCTGACACCTACATCAGTGCTTCCACCAGAGAGACTCTCACCGACATACTCTTCATCGTTCCTTCCCCCGACCTATGGGGCTCTTCATGTGTTGCTCTGCTCTCTCCCTAAACTCCCTCACACATCCATGGTGGCACTCGTTGGGAGGTCCTTCTTGCCTCCTCGACCTCCAGGGTCATCATAAATGTTTATCGTAATGGTACCGTCTTGGTACAAGGGCCTCAACCTAACTTCCTTTTAAAAGAAAATGTGTATAGGCTCCTCCCTCGCCTCATCAACTTTCCTCCTACCTCCTAACTGGCACCCTTGACAACTGCACCTATGGCCTACCTGACACACCCCAGCCCCCTGGTCACACCTCCACTCTTACTATGGCTCCTTTCATATACTATCCTGGCTCCCTTGCCCACACACTCAACACCAACATCCTTGTCAGCCTCTGCCCTTGCCACCCTCTTCCGGCACATCTGGGACTCCCTTGCCCCCTCCTTCTCTGGCACCCTTGCCATTTATTACTGTCTTGGCTCCCTTGCCTGCACTCCCTTCGGCCCCTCTGCCTTCTCTTGCCCCTATCTCTTTGACACCCACGCCGCTTACGGGTGGGACCTCTGGCCTCTGCACTCCCCCCATAAGTCCTTAAAAAATGGCAATCTGCTCCACTTTGCCACACTTAACTCTCGCTCTGCAGTCAAACACACCTTTGACATCTGCCACCTCCTTGAACACCTGGACCTTGGTGTTCTTGCTTTCACTGAGACCTGGTTTAAGGACAGCGTTGTCACGAGTTTTGACGACTTCTCCTCGAAGGCTACAAGATCCTCTCTAAGCCCAGGCTTAAAAGGCCACGAGGGGGATCCCTGTTCCTACCATTCCCATTCAAGCCTATTCCTCTTTCGAATGCCTGTTCTGCAGTGTGTCTCTTCTCTCTCCTCTCTTTCTCTTTCTCTTTCCCCTACTATCAGCCGGGCCAGTCCACCCTCTCCCTCTAAGATTGGGCTGACCTAGCATCTTCTCTCCTTTCCTCCTCCTCCCAACTCTCCTGCTGGGGGATCTCGACTCTGACTCTTCTGCAACTCTCTCTCTCCATTCTACCCTCTGATCTGACTCATACGACCGGCCACACCTTAGATGCTCTCATCTCCACAGACACCCCACTCTCTATCCCTCACTCTCTTCTCTCCTCTCACTTGAAGCTTTCCTCTCCTCTAACACGGCACACCCTGCTCTGCCTCCCACCTACAAGGTCTTCCGACCCATGAAAAAAGTGTCAGTGGGTACCTTTGCCTCCGCCTACTCCTACGGCTGACTCGCACTCTGACACAGCCCTCTCTAACTTTCACCTTTCTTTCTCCAATACTCTCAACATCCTTGCCCCTATCATGATGGTCTGACTGAAGCCTCCCAAAAAGTGCAACTCTTGGTACGGCTGTGACTTTGTGGACCTTAAACGCAATATAGAGTCTGCATCCAGGTCAAGAAAAGAGTCCATTTTCAAGCCTGCATCTCTGTGGCAGCAAACAACCCGTCCAAACTTTTCAAAGTCTGTAAGGAGTTGGCCAACCCTACTACAGCCTCATCCTCTATTGCACCCACCTAGGCTCTCTGCGGGGCCTTGGCTGCACACTTCACCGCCCCAACACAGGACATCTCCTGCACACCCACTAATGCACCAACATCTCCTGGGCCCCCTTCGGCCACCCCACCACGCCCCCTCTTCTCTCCTCCCTCTCCCCTGTCACACCTGAAGAGGTTTCTAGTCCGGTCTATGAAAGCCTATTCCAAACAGGTGGCCCCTTGCCCCTCTAAAACTATCAAGGACAACATTGACTCTTTAGCTCCAGCCCTGGCAGACCTCTGCAACCTCTGCTTCGTCACTGGAGTTTTCCCCACTTCTCTTGAGCATTTCTGCCAACCCTTCTAATCCAGCAAACTATCACCTGATCTCCATCACTCCTTTCCTGGGCGAACTCCTGGAGAAGTTGGCTATCTCTCAGTTTACCCTCCACACCAAATCTGTTGGCTGTCTCCATGACCATCGGTCTGGCTTTTGAGCATCTAGAGGCATGGAAACTGCTTTTCTGAGCACCTGTAAAGACCTGCTCGCAAACCTTGAATCCAACTCTCCCTCTGTCTGCATTCTCCTTGACCTCTCCTCTGCTTTTGATACAGTAAACCACAACATCCTGATCTGTGATACCCTGGGAATCACAGATCAGGCCCCGGCGTGGCTTGCATCCTTTGTCACTGATATTCCTTCCAAGGTGGAACCTTGGTCTTTTCTCTCCGCTATCACTCTCTACTTGTGGTGTCCCTCAGGGATCTAATCTATCCCCATGGTTTTCTAACATCTACATGGCCCTTTGGCCCACATGATGTCTGCCTTCACCTCCAACTTTCAGTGTTATGCGGATGACCCACAGCTCGGTTTCAGGCTACCCTCTGCCTCTTCTTCCTATTCGCTCATTCCTGACTGTCTGCAAATCAGTCCTGGTGTGTGGCTAATGATCTCTGCCTTAATGCCACCAAGACAGAGATCATCCTCATTGGGACTCCCACTTTTCCACTCTCACTCTGGCTGGCCTCCCTTGGTTCTGCGGCCACATCCACGGTGAGGCAAAGAATCTGGGGGTTATCTTCGACTCTACTCTCTCCTTCTCACATCTCGGACAGGTCCAAAAAAATCTCACTACCAGCTGCACCTCCTCAGAGGTATTCTACCTTTTCTCACCAACCCCCGCCCCGGCTCACTGTCTCCAGAGCCCTGGTTCTCTCCAGACTGAACTACTGCAAGTCTCTTTCTAAATCTTCCTACTTCTTCTCTCTGACCTTCAACTTATCCACAACAGATCCGCAAGACTTATCCTTGGCCTCAAGCCCAGTGACTGCATCTCTCCGGCGCTGAAATCCCTCCACTGGCTCCCCGTGGCTGCAAGGATCAATTTCAATTCCCTCTGCATAGTCCAAAAGGCTTTCTGGGGCCGGTCTCTTACTATCTACAATGCTCTCTTTCACAAATATTCTCCTCCTAGAACCCTGCGCTCAGTCTCCTCCAACTCTCTGCGGGTGAACACCTTTTCCAAACAGAGATTTGGGGGTAGATCCTTATCCTCTTCAGGTGCCTCCCTCTAGAACACCCCCCTGCCTCGCTCCGTCTTGTGCCGATACTCCTAAAGTTCCAGAAAGTCCTTAAGGCCTAAGGACTTCCTTTTCTCTTCCTCACATTCTCTCTCCTCGCCTCTTTCCCTCCTTCTTTTCCTCCCAACCTGCTCAGCTCGCTGACTGGTCACCTGGTGCAGGTCCAGAGCCCTACAGGTCCCAGGCTGCGCTTGGCTCCGGACCTCTGAGCTTTGTTTGGCACTACTTTAATATGCTCCTTGAAAGGGGCAACCACTCTGCACTTAACCCTGGCCCCTGCTGGACTGGGCGCACTTGTCCCCCTCCCCGTCCCTCACACTTTCTGTCTCTGGAATTTGCACTGCCTTGAATGTACCTAGCAAGTCTGTCTGTCCGGTCCTCCCTCTGTCCCCCCTCCACTCCCCAGCTTGGTCATGCATGTAATATTTCTGCTTAGGCACTTTGGACAACCAACCATCAAGCAATCGGAATTGTCACCAGGCCTAGTACTGTAGTTTATTGTACTATATGTTCCTTTCCCTTGTCCCCCCCACCCTCTTCTCCCCTCACTCTTTGTCACGCATTTACACTAGTTTACATTACATTTACATTAGCCTCTGGACTAGTATGCTAGTTATTGTTGTTAGATCATTCAGAATCTTCAAGGCCTAAGAACGATGACTGTAATCCCTTGTTCCCTTTCCACCTTGAAGCACTTTGAAGCACTTCACTTGTGAATAAGCGCTTTACAAATAAACAATTAAAATTAAACTCTTGCATTGATTTACGTGCCTAACACAGGGCAGGATGGTTTCTTGCGCACAGTATTGACCAGATTTGAGAGGTTTGCCACAGGGTATTTAATCCTGGTGGGGGGGTTAACTTGGCCTGGGACCCGCAAACCGACAGGAGCACAAGTATCTACCTTAATCAAGGGTCCCCCATGGTACAGTTGAAGGAATGCATGACCCAAATGCCCCTTGTGGACTGATGGAGGGCGAAGCGGGGGGTGAGGAGGATGAGGGATATACATTCTATTCCCACGTCCATAGGTCCTATCTCGGACCAATGCGCCCATTACACACTTGCAATACGCTCTGGGAAGAGAGGGTTGGGACTACCTTCTCAAAAATAGGGTGATCTGCAATGAATTAAAGTAGAAAATAGGGGCATTCTTCAAAACCAATAGATCAGAGAACATTCAGGAACACCGAATTTGGGATAAATTTAAAGCTACCATGAGGGGAGAGCTTACTGCCAAATAAATACAAAGGGACAAACAACCGATCCGGCTACAGGTAGTTAGAAACTAAACTTGAACATGTTATGGCCAAGATGGAAGAAGACTGGGGGAATATGCTCTGAAAGGAGTACAGACAGATCAGGGGACAGCTGTAGGTTCTCCAATCCAGGAAAACTGAGCGATCCTTGCTCTACCTACAGCAGAGGTTCTATGTAAAGGCGAACACAGCGGATAGGCTCTTGGCGCGGCAGGTGAGAATGGAGGCATCCGGGACAATTCTAAAAATTATCACAGGGCAGAGGCGTGGTGTAAGTTTCTCATCTGAAGACATTATAACTGCTTTCACAAGGTTTTACTCCAATCTATATTCCTCTGACACTCCATGTGTTAGGCAGAAACCTGTGCAGTTCCCTTAGGGACCACTGCAAAAGGCTTAAGACTACAGGTGTTGGCAGTAAACCCAATTGGTAGCAGTCTGTACCACCCAGATTTACCTGGTAGCTGTGGCTGAGCAGCCAGACTTGTCTCAAGAAGAGTTAGACAGTATATAGAGTATACAAGATAGGTACCAAAATACAGTAGCACAAGCAAACACTGACCAGAGCTTGGGTATAAAAGTATATAATTATTTAAAAACACACTTTGTAAAATACACTAACACTAATATGGCAAGCAAGTTCAAACACAGTCACTATTAATATAAATACATCACTGATCACTTATTGAACAAGTCTTAGTTAAAACACCACTTATTTTCAGACAGAGGTGAGCGCTTAACCTAAGATGGCACTCCAATAAGTTAATTAAAAAGGGAGGGAAAAAGGCAGAATTAGGAACATACACAATATCAACACTTTAGGAGAACCAGAGCAAGTCAGAAAAGGCAGAGTCTACTGAGGAGCAAGAAAGTTTTAGGCCAGGCCCACTCTTGGTGAGAGCAAGGCGGAATGTGTCCAAGATCACACAGTTGAATAGTACTTTTAAAGAGTCTTTGCAAAGAGTTCAAAAAGGGTTGGATCAAGTCAGGAAAAGTTAGTTAGTAGGTCCCAAGTCACCCCAGGATAGAAAGTCATGGATTTACGTGACACCTTGAACAGTCTGTTGCAAGGGAGACCAGGCGGGACTCAGTACCTGAAATGGTGAGAAAGCTCCAGTGGGGGCAGTTGTTCCTGGCAGCGGTTGCAAGTCGGTGCTTCGTCCAGGGGAAGAGAAGATCTCGACGTGGAGGAAAGCTGGAGGTCGTTGCACTGCCAGGGAAGAAACCAGCCGCAGAGTTTCCCGGTTAAAAGGTACTACCCTTTTATTCGCGGTAGTGATCAAGCGTGGCTATCCGGCCGCCGGGATGCTTGGCATGGGTGATTCGACCACGAGACGATCCAGGAAGGCGAAAAGAGGGCAAACTGGTTATCCCCACCAGTTCAGAGGAAGAAGACTCTCTGGGATGAAGATCTTCTCTGTCGTTGGGAAGTGGTGAGACGGTTCAGCAGGGCTCCACCGGTGGTGTCATCGTTGCAGGTCGGCTCAGCTTCTCCCTCTTCGGATTCTTTGGTCCTATGGCGACTTCTCAAGTTCCAGTCCCCAAAGCCCTGCTTTTATGCAGAAAACCCCCATTCATCAGGACTAGCTGTCACTCAAACATGCTAAGTGGTGAGCCGGGCGGCTCACCGCTGGGCCAATCACACAAGAGTGCGACTTGAGTTGCCAAGGCAACTCAGTCCAGGGTGCCTAAACCCCCGTCCCATACATCCTGTATACCCAGACAGAGTGGCACTACTTCTGGAGGCTTCTGTGGAGAAGCCTGCCAAAAAGTGGAACAAAGGGCTCGACTTGGGTTGGAGTTACACAGGCGAACACAAACGCCATTTTAAAACCGAGTCCTGGCAAAAAGACCCAACCGGGGAATAAATATTGAATAAATAACCCGGCGGTATCTTTAACATTGCGCCAAAAAGTGGTGCGTTTAAAATGAATGGGAAAATCCCATAGGAAATATTCTGGTGGAATATTTCGTGTGGTAACCACTGCCACCAGCCAGAAACTCGAAGAGGGGGAACTGCACAGTTCCCCCTCGAAAAACAGACCCAGGGGCAATCTAATTACCCTTACCAGTACTTCCACAATATGATGGTTTGTACTGGTTCTGTTCACAATTTAAGACTAGTAAAGACAATGGTGACTTTACATGCCCTGGGAGACAGTAGTCCGTCCCAGGGTATGGAGTCTGTGTTTGGGGGTCACTACGACACCCCTGTGTTACTGCACTGAGGGTGCTGTGTAACACACTTACCAAAAATACATGAAACCCTATGGAGTAAAAGACCCCATAGCCCATAAAACACATCACAAAGTCAAAGGATATCTCAAATCATGTCCAAGAGTGGGAGAAAGAGAGTCTCACTCTTAGCAGGAGAAAAAAAAAAATAAGCAAAGCTGCTGGGGGACTCACTAGGTTTGGGAAATTAGCCTTAACAGAGAATTCTCCCTAAAATTCCACGCGATCAGGCGCAGAGTGAATATCCGTCCCACTGCCCCATCACAAAGATTACCCCAGGGGAGAGGAAGAAGCTAGAAAGGGATATTTCGGCTGATGAAGTGAGGGCAGTGAGTCTCATTGCCATCCAATAAGGCCCCGGGCAGGACGGTTACCAGGCATCTTTTTATAAGACGTTCAGGGAGGTGTTGATCCCCGTGCAGGTACCCCTATATAACTCATTCGGGATGGCTGGGCGAATTACCCAGACGATGGAGGCAGCGAAGGTACTGTTGCTTCTTAAACCTGTTAAAGATAGCACTCTGTGCGTGTCTTACCGCCCTATCGCCCTTATCAATCTGGATGCAAAAATCTACACTAAGTTATTGGCATCCAGGCTGGACAAATTACTCCCCAAGCTAATCAACCTAGATCAGTCCGGGTTCATCAGACACAGGCAGACCTTCGACAACCTACGACAAGTCGTCATCTAATCGAAAAACTTGCCAAAACCAAGACCCCGGCAATGATGCTCGCCTTAGACACTGAGAAGGCATTTGACCGCATGGAGTAGTCATTTCTATTCCACTCAATGGATGTCATGGGTTTCGGGTCGAAGTTTCTGCCGATGGTCCGGGCCAACTATCACTCGCCCACCTTACGCCTAGCAATCATTGGCCACCTCTCCCAGGGGATAAGAGTATTTCTGATACTTGTGGATCTGCTTACAATCACATTCTGTGCACATAGTCCGACATCTAGTGGAAATCGTGGAGTAGTGCATCTTTCTTTCGAAGATCGAAAGGGGACGTCGACATGGGCGTGACCGTAACACTATCTGTGACATGTAGTGTACCTAAAATCCCTCACGTGTCGAGGTCCCTCAGATAGTTTTTTCCTCCAACCTAGTTGGTCGCCGGTGCAGAGCCCGCAAGAGTTTTATATTGCTAACTTTGTCCCCACAACCTATGGTTGTCTAGTCTCCTGACTAATCTTCTCGACGACTGCCTCGTGGGTTTCCTGCCAGGAGGATAGCTCAGTAGGCAACGTGCTCGCCTTGGAAGCAAGACGATACGGAGCACCACAGGTTCGATCCCTGGGTCCACGCTTAGAAACCTCTGGGTATTAGCCGCGTTATAAATAACCTATCATATCATACCAATGACCTCTACAACTGCTCGACGACTGTCGACTGCGTGGCCTCGGCCCTCCAGCCAGGCCCTTACAGTAGGTAGAAAGGGGCCCTGGGTTTATTTATCTCCAAGAATGGATTTCTTTTACCCCTCTTTCTCTTTTTGGTCTGGCTGCCACTACCCTCTGCTATGGAGAGGACACCCTTTAAAGTTTGCCCATTGTCTATTGGCAAGTTTCCTTGGAAGGACACCCATCACTGATGCAATCGGTGTCTTCTTCGAGACCATGACGAGCGCTCGTGCAAGGCCTGAAAGCTCTTTCGACTGAACATGTTGAAAGACAGGCGGACTAAACGATGGGCGAAAGCCTCCCCTTCCCCCTTGGCACCGTCGCTTCGGATGAGTAATCAGTCGGCAGCCATGGCTCCGAATTGGAAACCATTGACCTTTCAGCAGAGCCTGCAGGTTCTCAAATGCCCGTCCCCGGCCCTGACACAGGCCACCGGCTCTGTTATGGGGAGATCACACCCCGGCGACAAGGGCACCCACGCACCGTAGGTACAAAAGCACACAACCCCTATGGCTACTAAGACGGAATTGTCGAAGACACGCACAACGCCAACAGGTCTGGCAAGTTACTGCAGCACCTTCAGAACCTTGCGGTTCAGCACCCTCCACACAACCGTTTTTGCGGCATGCAACTGGGCATCCCTCTGGAACGGGCGTTCACCCTGGAGTCACCGACCGCAACTGCACCTTCAGGCGCGTCGAGACCTTCAATACAATCGCTGAAAATTTGTGAAAGCCTTCCAGCTATCATTTCGGTGGCCACAGAGCTCTAGTGCACACTCCTCTCGTCGAGAGAAGTATTCTGAAGCCCCACAGCCTCTCTAAGGCCCTATTGGGATAACCCCCCCCTCCTCCTGAGCAACCTTTTCCACCTCCAGACCCTTCTGCTTCTTACCTATGGAGTAGTGAGAGGTTTGAGCAATACATGGCCAAAATGTCCCAGTTTATTGACTTTTCGGGCAGGTACATTACACCAAAAAGACCCAGGGAAGAGGACTCCTGCCCGTTTCCTTACAAACTGCAGAAATTATCCATATCTGCACAGGGACACCAGGAGGATACCTTGAATGTCCCAGAGGAACCAACACAGGAGGATTCTTATGAAGACCTTAATCCTTTTGCACAAGACACCGCTGATCAAGACCGAGACTGGGATCAGGATCAGGGCCCTTGGCTATCACCAACGCATACCCCCTGCCCCAGACGTCATCTGCCTAGATCCCCCTTCTCCCCCAAAGAGGGATTCGTCACCTGTTTGACGATCAGATGTTTAATGCCATTTTAAAGAGAAGACAATCATTTCCACATTTCCAAACACATGAGGCAGCTCCAGACTCCGCCTTCATAGAGGATATTGTCAAGGAGAAGGCTCCGATGAGTCAAGCCATCCCCCTACTAAACTCTATAAAGAGGGGGCTGACCCCATCCTTGCTGTCCCCTTCTCTCACACAAGCGCTCAAATTATTCTGCCCATCACCTTCTCACTCACTCTACGTAAGGGGTCTTGCTACACCAAATTGCTTGGTGGTCACTACCAATCGGAAGAGGGCGGTGGTTCTACTGTCTTTGACGGGAGACCCTCCGTACAAAGACTGTAAAAAGCTTTATGCCATGGGTAAACTAGTCACCACCTCTGCGGCCTACTCCACAGTGATCGCAAATAATACCACTCTCCTGGCAAGTTAGTGATGCCCAATGGGGCCTAGTTCAGGATGGTCTTTAAGATGTTCCAGAGATCCACCCGATCACGCCTGCTGGCTGTCGTGGCTGAAGGCAGACAAGTAACCCATAACATATTGAAGAACACTCTGGATTCTGCTGAGACTGCTGGACGCACCCTAGCCCAGGGGGACCTCACTAAAAAAAACTCTGGCTTTAAACCCGAAACTCAGGCTTCTGATCGACAAGCCAGTGTAGGACTCCAACCTTTTTGGGAAGGCTGTTGATGATGCCTTGGAGACGGCAAAGAAAGAACACAACACAAAGGTCTCTTAGCCAGATCACTGCTAAACCCTTCCACCAGCGTGGAGGCTCTAACTCACGCCAGTCCTTTTGTGGCTAATCCTTTTCCTGCCCTCCCCAAGGACAAAATGGCTCAGGGAATACCCACTGGTCCTCTGCTCAAGGCTCATCTAGTAACAACCAATACCAACAAAGAATCCCTCGTAGGGGCAAGTGTAGAGGCAGGAACTCTACTCCTAGAGGCACCCCGGCCTCCACCTTAGTGACTCACCCGTTCAGGTCCCCTCCCACGCTTCCCCGGTCGGGGGTCCCTTGTCATCATTGATCCATGCCTGGGAGGCGGATCACTTCAGACCAGTGTATACGAGAGACCGCTGCCCACGGGTACTGCATGGAGTTTCTCCGGCCATCTCAATACCACATTTCGATAAGTAGATGCCTGTTACCAGAACACATGCGTATACTGCTAGAAGAATTTTAGGTCCTGCGGAAAAGGCTGCCATAGAAGTCGTCCCCTTCTCCAGGTAAACAAAGGTATTTATGCAGTGTACTTCCTTGTACCCAAAAAGGATCTCACCATGCACCATTTTCTAGACCTGCGCCCAGCAAACAAATATGTCAAACCTCAAAAGTTCAGGATGACAACACTGCAGGAGGTAATCCCACTGCTACAGCAGGGGGATTATATGGCCACATTGGACATGAAAGATGCATTCTTTCATATTTCAATGTTGCCAGCGCACATAAAGTATCTCAGGTTCATGATAGAGAACACCCCTTATCAGTTCAAGGTTCTCCCCTTCGGCATTGCCTCAGCACCAAGGGTATTCACGAAGGTAGTGGCGGTAGTGGCTGCTCATCTGCGCCCGCAGTCCATTCCAATCTATCCTTACCTCAACAAATTTCTCATAACGGGGGCTTCGTATGGAACATGCCAGACAAATACCCAAAAGACAGTAGATTTCTTCTTCAACCTAGGATTCTCTATCAAGAAGAAAAAATCCAGTCTATCCCCAATAAAGTCAACCAGTTTCTGGGGGCTCTAATCCGGACCAAAGATGGCCTTGTCTTTCCCTCCAACAAGAAGTTTCAAAACCTGCTGTTCCAGATCCCTCACTATGTAGCCAGTCACCGGGTGACTGTACACAAAGCTATGCGCCTGTTGGGGATGATGGCTTCCTGCGTGCCCCCATGTGGGCCCGCCAACCTTATTTCTCCCATTTCATGGCACTGTCAGTCTCCCCTCCCAGGAAGATGCCGTGCCCGTACAACATGCTGACTCAAGGCCTGGGGGAAACGCTACATCCATGGCCTCAAACTCTCAACTTGGCAGCCTGGCTCCTGAGGTTGTAGAGTTCAGGCCCCTCCAGATCCCTCAAAGATGCATGGACCTGCTCAGAGAGGCACAGAAATCTACCACCAGGGATTGCTACTCCAACAAATGGAAGCGCTTTGTCATCTGGTGTCATGGCAAGGGCATCAATCCTATTGAATGCTCACCTAAAGATATTGTCCTTTACCTAACTCGCCTGTTAGATTCAGGGCTGGTTTTCAATTCTCTTAAAGTCCACTTAGCCGTGCTTTCAGCGTACACCACGTCCCAGAGCAAGGTTTTGTGGTGAACAATTCCAGTAATTAAGGCCTTTATGGCAGGGGTAAAGAGACCTTGACCCCGCTCCCCCCATTTCCAAACCAGCTCCCGGGTGGGGCCTGAATGTTGTTCTTACCAGACTAATGGGACCTCCCTTTGAACCCATGCACAAGGCTAGCCTTAAAGCACACACCTACAAGACTGCCTTCCTGGTGGTGATCACCTCTATAAGGAGAGTTGGAGAACTGCAGGCCCAGTTCAGGATCCATTCATCACGATTCACAAAGATAAGGTGGTTTTGCGCACACACCCTCGCTTTGCGCCTACATTTATCTGAAAATTCCATGTAAACCAATCCATAGAACTACCCACCTTTTTCCAAAACCCCACTAATGTGACGGAAATAAGCCTCCACACACTAGATGTGAGGAGAGCGGTAATTTACTATCTGGAAAGGACATAGCCACTAAGGAAAACAAACCAGTTCTTCGTATCAGTGGCATCTGGTAGAGAAGGGGCACTGTCTCTAAATCAGCAATTTCCAAGTGGATCGTAAACTGCATCACATTGTGTTACACTCTTGCCAAGAGAGATCTACCCTTCATGCCTAGAGCTCACTCAACTCTGGGAACAGGGGCTACCATAACATTCATTGCAAATGTTCCCCTAGATTCCATGTGCAAGGCAGCAAGCTGGAGTTCTGTACACACCTTTACACAACACTACTGCCTAGATACATACTCTAGGTCTGATTCTCAGGTGGAACAAGTGGTGCTAAGACATATCTTTGCTACTGTTCTTTCACACATCCCACCACCATCTCTCGGTACTGCTCGCTACTCACTGTAATAGCATTTCTGATGCCTGCATCTGCATATATTCAGATGCTCCCACTCTTCCTCCCCATGTGGAGTAGAAGGAACATAGAACTCGTACACCTTCTCTCTGTACTCGCTCACACTGACTATAAGGCTCCCTCATGGCACAAAAAACACAAGAGGTACCTCGACCCGTGAGGGATTTTGGGTACACTACACGTCAAGTTAGGGATAGTTTTAGTCATGCCCATGTTGACGTCCCCTTTCGATCTTCGAAAGAAAGATGCAATACTCTGCGATTTCCACTAGATGTCGGACTATATGCACAGCATGTGAATCTAAGCAGATACAATCATCAGATATGCTATTCTGGTGAGTAATGCATGTTTCGAGGGGATTGGGTCCTCTGACGTATTCCATATCTTTGACAGTAATCGCCACAGCTGTGCTGCTTTGGAAAATCTTCTGCGTCCTGCGTCGATGACGTCGATATGCCGCCCTCGAGGACCTCCTCCGACGGCCGTCGTCACTGGATGTTATATGTAGGACGCACAACGCCCGTAGCCTCAGTTCCGTTTTTTCTGCGAACGTGTTTGCTTCGGAGATCTCGGCGCGCCTTGATTCTTTGGCGGTCCTGTTCTTTCTCGGTTCTTCAAACCGGTTTCGTTTTGTGAAGTCTTTCTTCGTGAAGATGTCTACCTCATCTTCCACACCTCGTCTGGGCTTTAAGAAGTGCGGGGACTGTGGGTCCAAGATGTCGGTTACAGACCTGCACAACGCCTGCCTCTGGTCCCTCGGGGAGGCCCATGACACGGATGACTGTGTCGACTGCCAGTCGCTCACGTCTAAAGCCTTGTGGGAGCGCAAGAAGAAGTTAATCGGTAGGTAAGGTGTCTAAGCCACGGAAGCCGAGGTCTGCGGGGCTTTCGACGGACGATTCGAGAGGCGACTCTCTGCGTCGTCGTCAGAAGTCCAGTGGGTCTTGGTCCCGCCACTCCTCTGCCTCTTCGAGGCACTCCCGGAAGTGCCGTCATCGGTCACCTACCCCGTCCTCTGCCGAGGACTCCGGCTGTCGGCAGGTCGCTTACCCCACCAAGCATGCGACGCCGGAGGAATGGGCTTCCTTCGGGAAGAAAATGTTGGCGATTCTCGAATCACAGGGCACTGGTCCGTCCGCGCCTCTGAGTGGGGTCGGTCGTGATTGGTCGAGAGACACCGCTCGCACGCCTTCGGTCTCGGGTGGTCCTCACGATTCGCGGGAGAGGTCCCGCTCGGACAAGGGGAATTGTTCTCGGCATGCCCATTACATGTCCCGGTCCTCGACGCGCTCGTGACCGTGTGAACCTGTAGTGTCTTCAAGGAAGATGTAGATGCCGGTGGCACCGAGGTTGTCGACGGACTCTTTCGAGGCCCCGCCTTCGAAGAAGTCGTCGACGACATCAGCACCGCGGCTGTCGAGGGACACACTCTGGGGCCCCAGCCTTGAGGACTGTGTCGGCGCCATCGATGCTGTCAGCGCCGCGTTCGGCATTGACGCCGATTCACTAGACACCTTTCGGAGCTGTTTCGACGGGGGTTCCCCGGGGCTTGGTGGAACCACCTAGAAAGGCTCTGGTAAAGGCCAAGCATGGCTTTGTTCTGCATTCTGTACCTTCTTTCCGTCAGCTTGAGTTTATTTTGGAGGTGGATGAGGGCTCTGATGATGGCATGGTTCCGGATACGCTACCGGACGAGATTTTCTCGGGCCATAGCCAAATTGAAGACCTGCGGCAATCCCTGCACGATGCCAGTGGGCTGGACACCTCTCCGGAGGTGGAGTTTTGTAGGCCTGAGCCTGGCACTCATGCCAACTCCTCGTACCGGCTCCTTATGTCCAGGGTCACCGAGTCTTTGGGATGGTCTGCTCCTCCAGGGGATTTTCTACAGGATGACCTTACGGATATCCTCGACCAAGGTCCACCAACTGATCCGGTACTGCCGTTCCATATGGCTCTACAGAGGAGGGTGGTGGCGGCTTGGACTGCTCCAGAGAGTCTCCCGGCAGTGGGCAAGTCTTTGCTGTGAAAATACCACCCAGCCAGTAGCAAGCCTTGCTACTTGACCAAGCACCCCACCCCGGAGAGTTTGGTGGTGCAGGCGGCTACGGCCCCGGCAAAGCAGGCGTTGTATCCTACCATCCCTCCTGATGGGGACGACAAGCGTTTTGACGGCTGGGCAAAGAAAGTGTTTTCTTCAGGGGGGTATGGCGCTTCAGGCGGTCAACTCCATATGTGCCTTGTCACGTTTCACGCACACTCTGTGGAACTGTTTCCTTAGCGGCTGAACATATTCCCGAAGGGGATGAACGGGATGGTTTCCTTGCCATGGTTCAGGATGGTAAGGACGCCATGTGTGAGGCCGTTCAGTCGGATTTGGACATGGCGGATTGCGTCAGCTGGTCCATGGCAGCGAGCACCGTGATACGCAGGTTTGCGTGGTTGCGGAAGTCGGGGTTTGCTCCTGATGTGCAGGCCTGGCTCCTCAACATGCCCTTTGACGGTGAACATCTTTTTTGGCAGCAAGGCTGACGAGAGCCTTGAGAGGTTGCAGACCTCCAAAGCTGCAGCGAAGTCGTTGGGCGCTGCACTTCGCCAACCTCAACCTTTTCGTCCTAGGGGACAGCAATGGAGGGGAGGTTCCTTTCGTTATTACTCCTCCTTTGGTAAAGCGAGAGGAGCTGCTAGTCAAAGGGGCCACCATAGGAGTGCCAGAGGTGAAAAACAAGGTACTCGAGGTGCCAAAGCCGCTCGGGCTGTTGCTTCTTTGCCCTTAGGCAACGCCGCCGCCGCTTCAGCTCAGTCATGAGGCCATTTCCCATGGTTCGCCAGTTGGGGGAAGGCTGGCCAGCATCTTGCAGAATGGCGCACCATTACTTCAGATGTGTGGGTTCTGGAGATCATAACCCATGGCTACTGTCTTCCTTTCCGGCAGAGGCCTCAAGACAATCCACCGGGGAATCTCTCTTTGAGTCCGAATCCGCTCCTTGCGCAGGAAATTCAATCCCTGCTGGAGAAAGGCACCATAGAACTGGTGCCTGTAACGGAGAGGAACAAGGGATGGTATTCCCCTTATTTTTTGATTTCCAAGAAAGACGGGGGATTGAGACCTATCATGGACTTGCGCGGTTTGAACAAACTCCTCAGGAAGGACAAGTTCAAGATGGTTACTCTCTCTCAAGTCCTCCAGGCCCTTCAACTTCAGGACCGGTTGGTGTCTCTCGACCTCAAGGACGCTTATTTTCATGTGCCGATACATCCAAAGCACAAAAAGTACTTGAGGTTCGCGGTTGGCGACTCGCACTTTCAGTTTCTTGTCCTGCCGTCCGGATTGACCTCTGCCCCGAGGGTCTTCACCAAGCTCATGGTAGTGGTGGCAGCGCACCTCAGGAAAGGGGTGATTCACGTCTACCCCTACCTGGACGATTGGTTGATCAGGGCGCGTTCTCCCGAGCAAGTCCTGGATCATCTGTCGGTCACCTGCCACTCCCTCCACAAGCTGGGCTTCTCCCTCAACTTAAAGAAGTCCCATCTGACACCAACTCAGAGGCTCCAGTACATCGGAGCAGTGCTAGACACGTCCCTGGGGCAGTGTTTTCCTCCCCAGGTGAGGGCTCATCACATTCAGCAGATGGTGCACAAGTTTCAGCTTGCCCAGAGCCTCCCATCGTTCGAGTTCTTGAGATTGCTCGGCCTCATGGCATCCTGCATTCTTCTGGTGCCAGAGGCCAGGTTGCGGATGAGATCTTTGCAACGGGCACCAAGCTCCAGTGGTCTCAGTCCTCAGGCAGGATGTCGGACCCTGTTCAGGTGCCGTCCTCGGTCACCCAGGACCTTCCGTGGTGGGCCATCGAAGACAATCTGATGAAGGGGGCTCCATTTTGGCTACCCTGGCCGGAGGTGACGATTGTGTGACGGACGCATCCCTCACGGGATGGGGAGCTCATACCATCGAGTTGACAGTCAGCGGTCGTTGGTCTCCGTCGGAGTCCAGACTCCATATCAATCTGTTGGAGCTGAGGGCCGTCAGGCTAGCCCTGAAGGCTTTTCTGCCGACTGTGCGAGGGAAGAATGTCCTGATCCGGACGGACAACACAGTGGCCAAGCACTACCTCAACAAAAAGGGGGGGGCAGGGACACTTCCTCTGTGCAGGGAGGCGATGCAGCTCTGGTTCTGGGTAATCCAGTAGGAAGTTTCGATCTCGGCAGCTCATCTGGCCGGAGACGAAAACGAGACGGCAGACTCTCTGAGCAGGCAGAGCGCGATCTCTCACGAGTGGGAGTTGGCTCAGGAGATTCTCCTGAGATCTTCGCCATGTGGGGGACCCCTCAAGTGGATCTCTTCGCCTCCAGTTTCAACCGGAAGTGCGAGAGGTTCTGCTCGCAGGAATTTCCTCTAAAAGAAGCCTTAGGAGACGGGTTCGTGGTCATTCCCACTGCTGTACGAGTTTCCTCCAGTCCCCGTCATCCCGCAAGTACTGCGGAGCTTACGGAGGTTCGGTTCCCTGATGATCCTCATTGCTCCGGCGTGGGCCCGGAGGACGTGGTATCCGGACCTTCTCGACTTGTCCATCTGCCCTCCGCGTCGTCTTCCCTACTGAGACGATCTGCTCTCACGGGAGGGGGTCATGTTCTCCATCCAGAGGTCAGATCCCTCAACCTTCACCCTTGGTTTCTGAAAGGTTGAGGTATATGGATTGTGAACTCCCTGAAGACGTGATGGAGGTGTTGCTCTCGGCCAGACGGCCAGCAACAAAGTCCCTGTACCGTTGGCGTAAGTTCAGCGATTGGTGCAGGGTTAAGAATGTGGATCCTTTTACTGCAGGGTTAAGAATGTGGATCCTTTTGCATGTGACATTCCCATGGTTCTGTCTTTTTTGCTTTCTTTGGCCCACAGGGTCCTGCAAGTGGGTACCGTTAAAGGTTACCTGGCGGCGCTGTCCATATTTAAGCGCCCGTCTGAAGAGTGTTCCTATTTTAAAATTCCTTTAATTTCCCAGTTTCGGAAAGGGCTCACTATTGTGTTCCCTCCGTCACCTTTCCTGGTGCCTGGTTGGGATTTGAACCTTGTTCTCAAGTTTTTGGTGGGTGCTCCATTTGAGCCTTTGCATTCATGCCCTTTGAGATTGTTAACTCTTAAAACTGTATTTTTGGTTGCCGTCACTTCTGCTCGCAGAGTGAGTGAGTTACAGGCACTTTCAGTTAAGCCACCCTTCACTGTGTTTCATAAGGACAGGGTTGTCCTTAGAGTTCGTCCTTTCTTTCTTCCGAAGGTGGTGTCGGAATTTCATTTAAGCCAGAAGGTTGTTCTTCTGGCGTTTTATCCTCCTCCACAACCTGGTAAGGAAGAGGAGAGGCTCAATAGGCTTGATCCTAGGAGAACGTTAAGCTTTTATATTTCACGCATGTCCCGGGTCAGAGTGGACGATCAACTCTTCATTGGTTACGCTGGAAAGCGTTTGGGACAAGCTGTGACGAAACAGACTTTGTCTCGTTGGATTATATTGGCTATCGCTGAGTGTTATCGCTTGGCGGGTAAGGACCCACCGGTCGGCTTACGGGCCCATTCTACCAGGGGTATGGCTGCCTCTACTGCCCTACAGAGGGGGGTTCCTATTCGTAACATCTGTGATGCAGCCACCTAGGCTTCTGTACATACTTTTGTACGTCACTACTCCCTCGATTCCATCCGTGGGCAGGATTTGGCCTTTGGCAAGGCGGTCCTTTACTCCGCAGTTTGATTGGGCATTCTAAATTTCTGTTTTCTAAATTCTTTTCCCACCTCCTTGCATTGGTACTGCTTTGGGAGTCTGTCATAGATATGGAATACGTCGGAGAACCCAATCCCCTCGAAGAACAAGTTACTCTCTTACCTGGTAACGTTCTTTCGATGGGATGGTCCGATGACGTATTCCATATCGCTCCCTCCCTGCCTTCCCCGTTACAGAATTTCTTATGCGATTACAGCTTACGTTTCCGCAAGGCTTTGTGTGTCAGACTGGCAGAAGACTGGTGCCACACGTTCTGGGGGAAAAAACTACAACTGAGGCTACAGGCGTCATGCGTCCTACTTATAACATCCAGTGACGTCTGCCGTCGGAGGAGGTCCTCGAGGGCGGCGTATCGACGTCATCAACGCAGGACGCAGACGCCGAAGATTTTCCGAAGCAACACAGCTGTGGTGATTACTGTCATAGATATGGAATATGTTGTCGGACCATCCCATCGAAAGAACGTTACCAGGTAAGAGAGTAACTTGTTCCTTCGGAGGACTAAACTTTGCACGATTCATTTGGAGCCATAACCATCATGGCTCAGATCAACCCAAGACATCAGGGGGATCAGATTTGGGGGCGAAGTCAGAGAACAAAGTTGTGGCCTTAGCAAACGATATGCTCTTCATAACAGACCCGGACACAACGCTTCCGGCAGTCTCGAGGGAGCTGGGAGAGTTAGGAGTAGTGGCAGGATTGAAAATTAATGCCCACAAGTCAGAATTATTAAATCTGACCATCCCAATTTCAGAGGTCCTTGGGCTGAAGAACTCTACCCCTGCAGGTGGGCAGCAGAGAATATAATGTATTTGGTAGTACAGGTTACAAGCGCTCTGGTCCCCTTATCCATATCATGGTTGGGGAGGATTAAGGTTCTCAAAATGGCGAACCTCCCTAAGGTGCTGTATTACTTCCAGGCTCTGCCCATAGCTGTCCCACAGAAGTTCTTTAGGACTCTTCAAAAGCAGATGGGGCCTTTATATGGGACCACAAAAAGCCAAGGTTATCTATGAAGATATTAGTGGCCATAAACATAGGAGGGTATAGGGGGTACCTCATTTCTGACTTTTCTACCTCAGGTCCCCAGTTAGGGTGGTTTTGGGCAGAGCGGTGAAAGGGAACTGGAGGAAGTGCTCTGGTACGCAAAAAGAAGACAGGCTCAAGAATATGTTTGAGTCAGATTACAGCCCTTGTGGGGGGCGGGGGGCATGGGACTCTTTGGTCATCTAGGTAGGCCTGACAACCTTCCCCTCCCCTTTAAAACCTTTAAAAATCCCCAGTTTACGCCAGTAGAGGGGCATTCGCCTGCTGGGAAGTGTCGAGGTGTTACAGTATGCAGCATATGGTGGAGGCCCAAGACATTAAATCCTATGACCAGTGGAAACAGTAATTCTGTTTGGGAGAGGGGAAGCAGTTCTGGTACTTGCAGGTGAGGCACTGGTTTATGAATCGGCAGATCAAGTCTGTCGCGACCATTGAGCTTATCCCTTTCGTAAAATATGTAATGACCAATTCAGGGGACATGTACGTTATAGCGGCACTATACAAATTATTCTCTGATGGCCCAAGGAATCCGAAATTGCTCTATATGAAACCATGGGAAAACACCCTAGGTATTCCTATAGAGGGGGAACATTGGTCTCGACAATGGACAGTCCTGACCAAACTCACAAAAGCTATTCAGATGAAGACGATGTGGATCAAGGTAATGGTACAGTGGCATCTCCCCCCGCCCCCCTGAGAAACTTCACAAATACTACCCTTGTATCATAACTATGCTGGAGGGGATTGCTTCGCAGTTGGGACCTGGGAACATATTTGGTGGGGATGCGCTGGAATACAGACCTTTTAGAACTCAATGAACTTAGCAATGAGGAGTGTATTTGGCTCCCATATTCAAAGGGTCCCAGAGGAGGCTATTCTGGGAAAGAAAAGCCTATGTGATTCTTAATATAGCAGCCTTGCCAATAAAAATGTTTTTTTTTTTTTTTTTTAAACGTAGTGCCAGAGGAAAAGGAGGGATTTCTTTACCAGAGACGTGCATCGTACAAGAAGACTAACATCTATTTCTCTGATAGACAATGTGTGGAACAAAGGCCTGGCTCTCATGAAAACACTGAGTTCTACACCGGCTAAACGGGATAGACTTGAGAAGAAGTACAGGGTGCCAGACTCGTCCCCTAAATGTCTCGTATCGCAGCCGTCCCCGAACTCCCTGGTTTCAGCTGCCGCCAGCAAGCAGTCAGCAAAACCCTCTTCCAAATCCATGGTCCCCCCTGAGGGGAAGAAGCTGGACGCGATGGGCAAGCTTGTCATCTATATCAGTGCCTCAACAGTGAAAGCTGCTAATGCCCTGCCCATCCTTGACGTTATGACAGGGAGTTGTGGTTTAAGCTGGGCCTGATCCTGGATTTCTTGCCGGATGACAAAAACGACGGAGGCGTTTGCTTTGTTTCAGGAGGGTGAGGTGGCCTCAGACCATGCCATCATGGTGGCGTTGGACATCGCAAACTCGGGTTTCTGCCAAATGGGACACAGAGTGGTACTCAGATGTCAAGGCTGGCTGAAGGGCACACATTTCGGACAAGATGTCCCGTCCAAGGTGGTAGATATGCCCTTTGATGGGGATAACATCATTGGCAAGCTGGTGGATGAAAAGATGCAAGCTATAAAGACTGACACGTAGAGAGCTAGATTGCTGGGGACCTTGCAACAGCGACGGTCTTCATCCTTTCGATCCTCTAGAGGGATGTTCAGCAGATCCTCTAAGGGCTACTCATCAACCTTTCACCACCAACCCCCCCAGCTCCAGCTCCCATGAGGCATACAGGGGCTAGTCGCATTCCTTTGGTGGAGGGGGCAAAGCACCGACATCTGCAAAGCAGGACGCAGATGCCCAAGCGGCCGTGATCCGACCCAGGGACTAGAACCCCACTTCCTCACCTCGGTGGGGGGGGGACATCTGACGCACTTCATAAACGAGTGGAAAATCATCCACACCCACTGATGAGTGGGTGCTGGACATACTTCGTCAAAAACACACCCTGGAATTCAAGCACAGGTGCCCTCGCGCCCTCCTCCGTGACAAGAAAGAAGCTGCACAGCTGCACATGGCCCAGCAGCTAGGGAAAGTACAAGCCATGTAAAATAAAAGGGCAATAGAACCCGTCCTTCCGGGGCTCCGGAGTGTACTACAGATATTTTCTGGTCTAAAAGAAATCAGGTTGGACAGGGGGTGGGTGGCACACAATACTGGACTTGCGCCACCTCAACAAATACCTTGGGTCCCAAAATATTTAGGATGGTCACGTTGCAGCAAGTGCTTGGCCAGCTGAAGGAATGGAATTTCCTGCTGATGTTGGATCTAGAGGATGCCTACTTCCACATCCCGATACATCCAAAGCTTCTAATCTTCTTACGCTTTGTGGTTCTTGGACGTGTGAAAAACCAGAGTGTATTTTGCAGCCTAGTCCCCGGGATCCCTTACTCGGGTGGCCAGGGAAAGGCCATTGCTTTTGGATCCCGACTCTTGGGGTGGACAAGCGAGGGAGGATCATTAGGGGAGTGGGGTTGAAGCACCTGATGGTGAGACATGGTATCCGCCTTTTTCCTTAACCCATCTAACCCCTATGCCTGCTAATATTTTGGGAAACTACAACTCCCACAATTCCTCCTCGCTTCACATTGACACACTGCTAAACCGAGGAAGGTGAGGAATGAGGCCAGGAGGATTACCTCTACTGACTTGCAATGGCTCTGTCCCTCTATTGATATCAGGCAGAGTCAGGCACGTTATACGAATTACATACACCTGCCACTTGTTAACATTCCCAGTCAGGATAAAAGGTGCCACGCACTGGCACACTCTGAACATGGCTGGTTGCAAGAAGGAACAGCTCTTTCCGGGCTGATGGGAACTAGGCCATGGAAGTTGGAAGACCAAGGGGCTGAACGGCTGCTGCAGAGAATGAGAGAGAGCCAGGTGAGAATTCCATCCTTTCGAGAAGCTGTGAGCGTTCGGCATTCGAAAAAGAGTGGGTGGAAAAGAGTAACCTTCAGAGTGCTTCCAGGCAGCCTGCTTCCCTGCCGGGTGAATGACAAAGTTGGTGAGGAGCAGAGGAGGCGTTGGTAACGGCCTTGACTGCTACGGGAAAAGCATTGAAGATGGAAGCCCTATTAACATGACCAGTGAGTTATCAAAGGCAAACAAAAGCCTGGTTTGTGTTAAGAGCGAAGGAGGCATATAAGATGAGTTGAAGAATGCTTTTGTGCCAATAAAACGCGTAATGAAGAGAACAATGATTGAAACGGAGAAAAGTATACAAAGTAACACAGTGGTCCTGCAAAGCGGAGTCGCATGTTCGAAAGTCTTTGTGAAATGGGCTGAGTAATGAAAAGCAGAAAACTAAGGCAAGAAAGTAACACGATCACAAACAAAATTTGATTGAATGAAAAGCAATCTATATGAAGTTTGAAAACCGCCAACAGGGCAAACGTAAAACTACAAATACTAAGAGCATTGGTGCTGTGACGATTGTTGATTGTTAAATCGTTTGAAAGTTGGTCGAAGTCTTCATGCAGAGGTCTATGTAAAAGCCTTGCAGTTTCGAAAGTCTTTGACAGCAAAAAGGAAAGGCACTTGAACTCGGCAGAGGGACGCCTGTGCTGAACTGTGATGAAATGTAGAATTGAATGTGAAAAGTGAGGCAAGCTCGAGCCTGGCTGTGTTGAATAGTGGCAAAGTGAAAGCCAAGAGCAGAACTATATATTTGTGGTAAGGCGGATGACACCTAAAGAATTTAGTAGACTGTCGAAAGCTTGAAGTACAAGCCTGAACTGTTAAATTGTACAAGCAAGCCAGAGTGTGCAAGACTGTTAGCGCTGTGCCATCCACCTACCCTTTTTTATAAAATCTCGAGACCATGTGCTTCTGAACATGGGGAAGGGAGTTGTTACCCAAGCCATTCTGACATTTTTTTTAAGACACTATTTTTCCTTTTTGTATTTCCTTTACACATTTGTCATTTAAGAAGGAGGGCAAGGTTAGGTTTTCTAAGTATAGACCTTTTATTTTGACTAGAATGACTTGGAATCGTTTGTTTATGGTCGATTACTCCCGTTTTAGAGTTGTGGCCAGTTAGGCATTTCACCAACCCTAGCAAACTACAAAATAAAGGTTTTCGAAACTTGCATCTATTGTCTGTGTCTACTGTTGTTGCCATACCTTCCTTACAGACACCACTATCTGTTCATGGCTCTGCCCTTTGGCCTGAAATCAGCGGCAGGGGTATTCATGAATTGCCTGGCTCTGGTTGCAGCACACTTATGTCTAAGGGGGATACACATCTATCCGTACCTGGATGACTGGCTCATCTGGTGCGCCTCTCAGGCCCTGGCTGTGCAACACATCAGGGAAACCATACGCCTTCTGACGGAACTCAGATTCTCCATCAACTATCCAAAGTCCTGCGTGGTGCCATTGCAGAACGCTCTGTTTCTGGGTGCCCGTCTCAACACAATGATGTCCCCGGCGTTCCCATCGGAAGAGAGAGTGGGGGCTATGTTGGGAAAGAGGCATCGACTAGCTACGGCTCAATCCATGGCAGTGCTCACCATCAAGTCGCTGCTTTCACCTGATTTGTTTTGCAGGCTACAGATGAGACCTCTGCAGGAATTTCTTGACGCCAGGTGGCTACAGATTACGGCCAAATGTACAGACAAGATTGCCCTCAACCAGGATTTCAGGCAAGCTATTCAGTGGTGGGGTTTGCGCAAGCACCTTACCCAGGGAGCCCCCTTCAGATCCGCTGTTGCAGGCTACGGTCACCACTGACACCTCTCTGGACGGAGGGGGGGCTCGCACCAGACAGTCCCACGCCAAAGGCCTGTGGCTTCCGGAAGAGAAGGCTTTACACATCCATGTTCAGGAGCTGCGGGCTGTGTTTTGGGCCCTCAAGTCTTTCCTACATCTTCTGCAGGGGGCTGAGAATCTTCATGGGCAACACCACCACTGTTTTACATCCGGCAGCAGGGTGACAATCGCTCCCCCAACCTTTCCCTGGAGGCTTGGGCCCTGTGGCACTGGGCCATTCTTCAGGAAATGTTTCTCATCCCATTTCATCTGGTGGGCATCAGGAACACCATTGCGGACTCCCTCAGCAGGGACCTGCGATCCTGCCACAAGTGGGAAATCCAGCATGCACAGACGTCACTTCTCTTCAGCATGTGGGCCGACCCTGGATCAAGCTTTTTGCAACGGCAGCAAACTCGAAGTGCTAGGCCTTTGCCAGCAGGTTTCCCCAGCCAGGGGCCTGGGAGATGCGTTCTCGTTCACATAGGAGGACCTGTTTCTGTACGCATTCCCTCCAATCCCTCTACTGCTTCTTGTGATCAACCCACTCAATCGCTGTTGCAGCAAGATGATACTCATCGCCCCAGCGTGGCCTCCATAGATCTGGTACCTATAACTGTTCTGCAAGGCGATAGTGCCGGCCCTCCGCCTGTCTCCTCTTCCCGACATACTCTTCAGAAAAGACTGAACAATACTGCATCACGACCCAGCATCACTGAACCTCATGGCTTGGCTCCTGCAGCTCTAGAGTTTGGGCATTATGACATTCCCCTAGAATGTAGAAAGGACCTGGCCAAGGCTAGGGCATCCACTACACTATCACGCTACGGCCACAAATGGAACCGCTTCACGGTGTGGTGCAGGGCGCAAAGGATTACACCTCCTGCAAGTCACAGCCTCCTAGCTCCTGCCGTACCGGTTGTCTTTAGCCAAGGCCGGATAGGCCCATGCCACCATCAAGGGGCACCTAGCGGGCAGGCCATCGTTGTAGTCACACAGACTAGTCAAGGAGTTTCTGAAAGGGCTCTCCATTTTTTTGCCGCCAGTGAAGACCCCCTACTCCGACTTGTGAGCTTAATGTCATTCTTACTTAACTCATGGGGCCTCCATTCGAACCATTGCATCAGGCTCCGCTGATATTTATCTGATGGAAGACAACTTTCCTAGTGGCCATGCCCTCGGCCAGGCGGGTTGGGAGATTCATGCCCTTTCCTGCAAGCACCCATACTTGTCCTTTTTGCTGCAAGGGTGGTGCTTCAGACCCACCCCACCTTTATGCAGATGTTTCCTTCTGAATTCCTTCTCAACTAACCCTTCCATTAATCTTTCTGAATCCTTCTTCGCCCGCTGAGGTCGCTGGATATGCTGGATTTTGCTTGTGCTATGAAGTTCTTTGTGGCACGCACAAAGGATTTTCAGATGACGTCTCAACTTTTTGTGAATTTTGGACCTGTGAATCAGGGGAAGGCCCTGTCGAAGGCTTCCATATCCAGGTGGCTCTCTGGCTGCATCATGCACCATCAGTCTGGCCAACAGACCTCTTCCAGGTAGGCCGAGAGCCCGTTCCACCTGAGCCATTGCAGCAACTAATGTGTTTCTCTCTGGTGTTCCCCTGCTGGACATTTGCAAGGCCGCTACGTGGAGGTCTACGCACACCTTCACAAAATTGTACTGTGTCGACAGGGATTCCAGGGAGGAGTTGAGAGCCGGCCAGGCTGGGCTATGCACCCTGTTTCTTTGAGGTGAGTCTGTGCCAGGGGTAAGGGGTTGTACTTCTGTTGAGCCTTGCCACCTGCGGTGGTTGTGTGCTGTGTATTCGTATTCATGAGCATGTGAATCCATGCCAGACCGCATGCTGGAGAAGGAACAAGTTACTTGCCAGTAACTGTTGTTGTTCAGCATGGGTCTGGCATGGATTCACATGCAAGCCCTCCCTGGTTTGGTATCAGGTAATATTATCCCCACCAATAATATCGCCATATATATGGTTGTCGGGCACGTCCATAGGCGATCATTTTTGGGGTAAATGGGACCAGGGGTAGCAGGGGTGTCCCCTGCTCCCTTTAAATAATATGGGGATTGCAGGGGTGTCCCCTTCAGGTTTAATGGGTTAATATGGCTGCAAGAATGTCACCATTCTTGTATGGCAATATTTTTGTGGGGATATTAACACATGGAACTCCTCCTTTCCCTCTTCTGGGTTCATACTGTCCCTTCTCATACTTTCAAATCTGAAGATGGCCGCCGGGGGTGGGATTTAGGGAGACGGTCGTCATTGGATGGGTGCAGTATGGACTAGACTCCAGTGATTGGTTAACGGGAGGAAGGCAGTTTGCAAGCTTTTAAAGCAAGACTGCTTTCTTTTTTAATGAGGATTCCCGGCCTGACAGGGAATATTCTTGAGCATGTGAGTCCATGCCAAACCCATGCTGGAGAACAGTTACAGAAGTAACTTGTTCCTTACTGGGCCTTTTAGCCCCTTCATGTATACCCTGCTTGGTTATTTCCCCTGCTTGGTTATTTCCCTCGGTTTATTCTGTCCAGTCTAAATGTTCGGCCTGGTTTTTATGGGTTCAGCGGTTAGCACTCGCATAAGCTTCGCCTTCTTTCTTCGCCCCTGCGTCTTGTCTTTCCCCGGGTTTGTTGCAGAGCTTGACCACCCACCTCCCTTTCTCATGAACAAACCCCGTACCTGATACTCAGTGGTATTCTTTCCAGGGAAGGTCTGTGACTCTGGCGGCGGCTGTCTCCCTCACGTCTGACAGCTGCCTGTCATTCTCCAATGGCAGCTTTGAGAAACCTGATGATATTCTCCCACCTACTCCCCTAGGATCTTCCATTTAGGTGGCCAGGAAGGGGCCAACTCTTTTGGATCCTGACCCTGGGGGCGTAGGGGGACACAAGCAAGGCAGGATCACCTGAGTGGAGGGTCACAGGGGATTTGGAGGAATATACCCAAGGGCGCAACCTCCCCTTTCCCAATTATACACCAACTCACTATCCTTCAGTTTTAATGGGGTATTTCCAATCATACCACATCTCCCCCTCCACATTTCAAATAAGTACTGGCAGGAAGAAGACATGATCAGGAGCAATGAGGATTACCCACAGAAACAACATAGGAATACAAAGTGACGGCCACCATCTAACACCTTTAAATTGTCCCACTAATAGTCAGGCAAGGTAAGGCGCTTTTCTCAAACTGTGCACACCAGACGCCACTTGACTCCACTGAGGACTATAAAATGTGTGGTACTGCACAGTTGAAAGAACGAGTGGAAAATGCAGTGTGGAGCACGGGAGCCAAGCAACATTAGCAAGCATTGAGGAAGACTGGGAGAACCTGGAAAAGAACTTGAGTCCCAAGACGCTGACCCGGTATGCCAGAGGGGGTGCAGCGTGGCTAGGGAGCCGTGTCTCCAAGGAGCCGGAGCGAGCTACTCGACTGCAAACTGCTGCCTGTCTTTAAAGAACTGCTTGTTCCATTGGGACGTGTTCTGATCCCAAGGGTGTCAGAGGGGCCGTTGGTGAGAGCCTGTCCTCTACCAAGCAACAGGAGGAAGATTGCTTGCCAGCGCTGCGCTTACCAGTGAGTTTCACAAGAAAGGAAGAGAGAAACTTGTTAGCGTGCGGGTGGCTGGAGCATTATTGAAACGTTGCAAGCGCCATGGAAGTAAAGAAAGTTTAAAGGAACGCGTGTTGCAAATGGAAAGAAGAAAGAAACAAGGTTTAATGTGCTAGACGTGCAGAGTTAAAAGAAGAAATTAACTTTAAAAGTGATAGGCGCTAGAGGCGCGGAGACAAGAAAAGCAAAAGAAACGGAGAGGGTGCAAGCGACCCAAAAGCAAGACAGGGGGCAAACAACCCGAAAGCAAGAAAAAGGGTACAAGTGAGACTGATAAAAAGGAGTGAGTGTAAGAGGCACAGTAAAGTGAACAGGAGCAAAAAAATAGGTGCAAGTGTACACAGTTGCCCAGTAAAGCAGGAAGCAAGTGTGAAAGGCATGGAAGTGTGAAAAGGGGTTCAGGAAACCACAACACACAGGCTTAAGAAAGTAGAAGAAAAGGAGAGGGGTTATTTATCAGAGTGGTCGGGCTAAGGAGGAGCAAAGACATTGGTGTTCTCGAAAGCCTCTGATACTGCCCCTGAAATAACTGTATTTAACCTTTAATAATAATACAATAAATAAAACAACACATAGAATGACAATGACATTCATGTGAATACAGATCAAATCCCATCTTAAAATCTTAAAAATAAAGAACAAAAACAAAAGAAAGTTAGAATTTCATTATCTAAAGGACCATTATACAGTGTTTTGTAGGTTGAATGATTCTATAAAAACCTTCTACTGCAATTATAATGGAAGTTGTCTGCCCAGCCAAACATGAAAGCCATAATTGCTCAGTTCCAACAAAGTTGTTGACAGAAATGTGTCAAACCGGAGCAGCCGAGCACTCTCCAAAGGCATGCATTCAGTTACCCAGTGCAGAAGAGATTCAAATGAACCTGGTGCATTACAGAAGCGACATGTAACCTGTTTGGAGGATAAAAATCCATATCTGGCAATAATTTGTTTGGTGAGCAACAAGTTCCATCGAAATCATAGAAAAATGGCCCTTGTTAGTTTATCCGGGTAAATGCTCAAAAAAGGTACTAAGACGCCCAACTTCTTATAGTTGGTGCACAAATTATTCAGTGGAAGAGTAAGAGTCCATAGAATCCATTTTTTTAATCCAATCATGATTGTACAGGGATAATTTAACCTTCTGTGGATTATGCACCAAATTGTCAATGGAACAATTGATGGCATTTAAATGAATAGTGTACATCTTTCTGAAATGGAAGAAAACCAGGCATCACTTTGAACCTGAATGAGTTTGTTTAAATCTACAAACAAAGATCCCTGAGTTGGACACTGTAAAGACTGGAGGGGGGGGTGGTATCTGTACTCCTGCTCTCTATATGGCAGATTAAAAGCACATAGCACCCCAGCCAAGGTTCTCTATTGGATAGCTGTGGACGAGCAACCAAGGCTTAAGCTCTCAGGAGGTGAGGCAGGCTGGTTCTTAAGCACAGTGTAGTCCCCAAGCACCCACAAAGGAATGTCCACACACTATGTTAATGAGAACACAGTTCTTTTTATAAATTGGCTTAAGTTATGTACACAATCACAGTAACACACTTTGTGCTCAAGATAATCTAAAATGGTAAATATATACAGTTTCTATGTGGTACCACAATTACTCTTTGATTCCATTAAAATGCATTAACTGTATTCAGTTAAAATGTCATACAAATCAGTAAATAATGGGAACCAACAATAGAATTGGGAGGAGAAGCAGTTGGTTAAACAATAGGCAGAATACTGGCCCTGTTACCTAGACACAGTTCTGTGTGAGGATCCCCCCAAATGGGCAACCTGTAAATAAAGATATAATACAAGCCCAGTCCTTATATTGATTGTGAGTCTTATTTCCCTCTAAAAAGGCCTCCAGTGGTTATAGCTAACCTGCGAACCCTGGTGTACGGCTGTCTGGTGCTTCTCTTCTTTCTCCTCGGGGGGGGGGGGGGGGGGTCCTGAAGGCTGACTTCCAGGGTGCTTCGGCAAAGGTTTTTTTTTTTAACCCTTTTTTTATTGATTTTATTTAAACCAAGCCACAATACAAACAAACCCAACACGCAGTGCAATTTACAACAGTTCCATTAAAACACCCTTTCGTTTTTTTCTTTTTTGCCACTGCTCCCCCAGTCCCACCCTCCATTATGAGCCTATTTGTACTTCACATTCAGTATCTGCTACATGTGGCAGGGTCTCACTTCCCTCGGATTCCGTTGGGTCCGATATAGATCCGAACAGTTCCGCTATTAATAACTTCCATGCCATCAGGGTACCCACTTCCCCCTCCCTGCTCATACCGCTCGCCTCCTGCCATACCATCGTTTCAGCCTCCGCCCATTTCTGCAACTCTTTCCACCATACCTCCACCAGTGGCTTGTGGCACTTCTTCCATCCCATGGCAATCCTCCGTTTTGCTAGCACGTATGCCAAATCTTTCAATTTCCCAAAATGTTTAAGTTTCCGTGGTCTGAGGAACCCTCCCAGCAAGCAGGCCCAGGCCGTGCCTGTGACAAGCGTGACCCCCTTCTCTACTAATTTTTGTGTCACTTCACCCCAGAAACACTCAATTACTGGGCATGACCAAAACATGTGTGTCATGTCAGCGTTTTCCATATCGCACTTAGGGCACGCCTGTCGCCCAGCGTTTCCGAACTTGGATATCCTCAGAGGGGTCATGTATGCTCTATGCGTTATATACAGCTGTATTTGTTTTAGTCTTGCATTTCTTGACACCTTCTTGTGATATCCCAGGGCATGTTCCCACATCCCATCTTCCATCGGGGCTCCCACCTCCGCTTACCAAACCAGTCTCAAATGTGTCAATTCCTTCCCAACCTTAGTCATCACCATCTCATACAATCTAGAAATGTTATGCCCTCCCTCTGATATGTCATATATTACCCCCATAATAACGTCTGGTTCCTCTGTCAACACTTTCAGGCCACGTTTTTTTCCGAATTTTCTGAACCATCCTATGGTACGTAACATATTGGCCCGTATGTAGTCCCGCCTCCTCCAAGTTCTACAAAATCCCTAATGGTCCCCTCTTGCCACATGTCCCCTAACGTTACCAGCCCCACCGATTCCCAGTAGGTTCTGATAACCACCCTCAGCTGCTTATCTCCTCCTGCTAGAGCCACCAGCTGTACCTGCGGGGAGCATGGGTATGGGTCCTCCACCATCCGGCATGCCCAACTCCACATTTTCCACCCAAGCATCATCATCCCAGGGCGCTCCTTAATTTCTGACTCAGGCAACCATATAATTTCCCTTAAGTAAAATGGGGTACAGCCCTGCCCAAACAACCTAAGTTCAGGGGTCGCTTCGTTGGAAAGCCACTTGGCCACATATTGTAGTTGACCTGCTACATAGTAAACCTCAAAATTAGGCAGTTTAATACCCCCTTTTTCATAGAAGTTCTGCAACTTCCATAGCGCCACTCTATTCCGGGTACCATGCCATAGGAAGTCCCTGCACATACTGTTCAGTTTAGCAAAAAACTTCTTGGGTATCATATGTGGGATATTACTAAAATAATGTAGAAGCCTAGGTAGGACCACCATCTTAAGCATTGCCCCCCGTCCCATCATTGCTAGAGATAACTTCTCCCAAAACTTCATGCATTTTCGGATTTTCTCAATAGCTATCTCGGTGTTGTGCTTATGTTCCTCTTCTGCTGTGTGATACATGTCTATTCCAAGGTAACGGAAAGAACTAACCACCCATGGTATCTGTAACACCAGTAACCTTTCCACAGGGGTCCCCTAGCATATTCCCTCTTCCACAGCGGGAATATGCTAGATTTTTGAGGATTCACCGCTATACCTGACAACCCTGCATACCTCTCCATCACTTCCAGAATATATTGAAGATTTTCTTCCGGGTATTTCAAGTATAATAACAAATCATCTGCATATAAGGATATTAGGTGCTGTTCCCCCCCCTACCTCAATACCTATCGTATCATATTGCTGCCTGAGGTATATTGCTAGGGGCTCCAGGGCTAGAATGTAAAGCATCGGGGACCAGGGGCACCCCTGCCTGGTGCCTCTACTAAGTTGCCATCTCTCTGATATCACTGATCCCGTTCGAACTCTGGCCAGCCGCTCACTGTATAGCATTTTCGCCCACCTGATGTAACCCGGCCCCACTCCATATCCTCCCAGGGCCGCCAACGGCCATGGCCACTTGACCGAGTCAAAAACTTTTACTGCGTCTAAAGATACAATTGCCATTTCGCCTTCATTCCTACCCGCCCATTCGACCACCCGGTGGAGTCGCCTATGGTTGTGAGTTATATTCCTATTCGGAACATAGCCCGTTTGGTCTGGGTGGATTAATTTGCCAATTACTCTTCGCAATCTGCTTGCCAGGACAGCCGTCAATATCTTGCTGTCCTGATTCAGCATCGACAAAAGCCTGTAGGAGCCACAGCTATGCCCTGGTTTGTTGGGTTTAGGGAGCGGTATTATGATTGCTTCTCTGAGTGACTCCGGCAACCTTCCCATCTCAAATGCTTCGTTAAGCATTTCAAGCATTGGGGGGAGCACTTATTCTCTATATACTTTATAAAATTCACTAGGGAACCCATCTGCTCCTGGGGTCTTGCTGGTGGGCAACTGTCTTACAACCTCCTCCAACTCCTCCAAGGTAATTGGTGCATCAAGCTCTTCTCTTTCCTCATACTTATCTTGGGCAGTCCTATATCTTCTAGTGTTTCGGTTAGCTCCTCTAGACTGCCCCCCTCCTTGTCCCCGTATAGCACCCTGTAATAATCCGCAAATTCCTTGTTGACACCTTCTTGGGTGTCCACTACCTCACCATCTTCTCTAGTTATTGTCCTAATCGGGGGCCTAAGGGTTTCGCTCTTGTACAGCCATGCTAAAAGCCTACCCGTTTTATCTCCTCCCGCATGATGTCTCTACATAATTTTTATAATTGAGGTTGCAGAGCCTTTCCCAGTGTTCCGCACACTGCTGCTGTAATTTAAGTACTAGTTCCATATCCACACTGCCATTTTCTAATGCTCTTTCTAGTTCATCTTCTGCTCTTTGTAGGTCAGCCAGGACCCCTCCCTGTGTTAGGCAGAAACCTGTGCAGTTCCCTTAGGGACCACTGCAAAAGATTTAGGACTACAGGTGGTTGGCAGTAAACCCAATTGGTAGCAGTCTGTACCACCCAGATTTACCTGGTAGCTGTGGCTGAGCAGTCAGACTTCTCTCAAGATGAGTTAGGCAGTATATAGAGTATACACAATAGGTACAGAGATACAGTAGCACAAGCAAACACTGACCAGAGGTTTGGTGTAAAGGTATATAATTATTTATTTAAAGACACACTTGTAAATTACACTAGCAGAAAAAGAGGTAAGTAAATTCAACACACAGTCACTATTATATACATACAACCCTAATTACTTATTAGACAAGTCTTCGTGAGAAACACCACTTATTTTCAGACAGAGGTGAGCGCTTAACATAAAATGGCACTCTAATAAGTTATTTAAAAATGGAGGGAAAAAGGCAGAGTTATGAAAGCACACAGATCTCAATACTTTTCAAAGAACCACAGTGAGGAAGGTTAGGCAAAGTCTACTGGAGAGCAAGGAAGTTCAAATGCCAGGCCCACTCTTAGAGAGAGCAAGCGAAATGTGTCCAGGATCACACAGTGGGGTTATGCCCAAAGAGTCTTTGTAAATTGTTCACAAAAGGTTGAGATCAAGTCAGGAAAAGTTAGTTAACAGGCCCAGGCTAACCCAGGTTAGAAAGTCAAGGATCTAATGTCACCCCGAACGATCTGTTGCAAGGGAAGCCAGGCGGGACACAGTACCTGAAAATGGGAAGAATGATCCAGCGGGGGCAGTTCCTGGCAGCGGGTGCAAGTCGGTGTTTTGTCCAGAGGAAGAGGAGGTCTCGACGTGGAGGAAAGCTGAAGGTCGTTGCACTGCCAGGGAAGAAACCAGCTGCGGAGTTTCCCGGTTACAAGGTGCCACCCTTTTCTTCGGGGTAGTGGTAAACTGTGGTATTCCGGTTGCCGGGGTGCTTGCCACGGGCAAGGCGGCTACGAGATGGTCCAGGAAGGCGAAAAGACGGGCAAACTGGTTATCCCCACCAGTCAAAGGAAGAAGACTCTCCGGGCTGGAGATCTCCTCTGTCGTCGGGAAAAGTGGTGAGACGGTTCAGCAGGGCTCCACCGGTGGTGTCGTCGTTGCAGGTCAGCTCAGCTTCTCCCTCCTCTGATTCTTTAGGTCCTGTGGCAATTTCTGAAGTTCCAGTCCCCAAAGCCCTGCTTTTATGCAGAAAACCCCCATTCATTCAGCCTAGCTGTCACTCAAACATGCTAAGTGGTGAGCCGGGCGGCTCACCACTTGGGCCAATCACACAAGAGTCTGACTTGAGTTGCTGAGGCAACTCAGTCCAGGGTGCCTAAACCCCCTCCTATACCCCCTGTGGTACCCAGACAGAGTGGCACTACTTTTGGAGGCTTCCGTGGAGAAGCCTGCCAAAACGTGGGACAAAGGGCTCGACTTGGGTTGGAGTCACAGAAGCGAACACAAACGCCATTTTGGAACCAAGTTTCAGCAAAAAATACCAACCAGTGAATTTATATTAATTTAATAAACCGGCGGTATGTTCGAGGCTATTTTAAAAAGTGGTAGCCTCGAACAATGGGAAAATCCCATAGGAATATATTCGCGGTCGAATATAAAAAGTAGTATCCACTGCCACCAGCCAAAACTCAGTCGGGGGGGACTGGACAGTGCCCCCTCGAACAACAGACCCCTGGGCAATCGAATTGCCCCGACCAGTATGTCCACAATATGATGGTTTGTACTGGTTCTGTTCACAATTTGAGACTAGTAAAGCCAATGGTGACTTTACATGCCCTTGGAGACAGTAGTCAGTCCCAGGGTATGGAGACTATGTTTGGGGGTCGCAACGACACCCCTGGGTTACTGCACGGAGGGTGCTGTGTAACCCACATATCAAAAACACATGGAACCCTATGGGGAAAAGGACCCCATAGCCCATAGAACACATACAAGGTCAAAGGAACACCTCAAATCATGTCTAAGAGTGGGAGGAAAAGAGTCTCTCTTAGCAGGAGAAAAAAAAATAAACCCCAAAAATCCAGCAAAGCTGCTGGGGGGACTCGCTAGGTTTGGGAAATTAGCCTTTACAGAGAATTCTCCCTAACACCCTGCAGGCCCTTTGACTTAGCTATGGCAACCCCCCGCATCACCAACTTAAAGGCTTTCCATAGTGTACCCGCCGAGTCAACTCTACCAGTATTCACTTCGAAATAGTTAGTGATCTCATCTCTTATATCCTCTCTAAAGACCAGATCTTTGAGTGCCTCTGCTCGGAGGCGCCATGTCGGAATCCGCGCGCTCGGGGGGCTGTATTGCCACCCGAGGACCAGGGGCGAGTGATCCGAGAGGACCCTAGCCTTATATTCTATTTGAGTAATCTGTCATTACATCCGGCGTGGCAAAGACATAATCCAGTCTCGTGTGTAGCTGATGCGGAGCTGAGTAGTGCGAATATTGCTTTCTATTAGGATGTTTTGTTCCCCACACGTCTACCAAGCCAAAATCATCTAGTAGCACCTGCAATGCTTTAGCCGCTGGGGCGGGCTTGTCGATCCTGCCATCAGATCTGTCTATCTTGGGGTTCATTAAACAATTGAAATCCCCGCCCCAAATAACCGCACTGCCCACACACATACTGAGGTTGGTGCACAGAGTTCTGAAGTATGCCGCCGTGTTTTGATTGGGGGAATACGTATTTATGATGCATACCTCTTTATTCTCCACCAGCCCTCTTAATATAACCATCCTCCCATCAGCTTCCGCCACTTGCCGTAGTAGCTGAAACAGGACGTGTGGCGCCACCCAGACAGGCACTCCCCTAGCATAGGCAGAGTATGACGCACCCACCACAATCCCTTTCCATTGTTTCCCAACTAGCTACAACTTCTCCTGCGTCCGATGCGTCTCCTGTAACAGTGCAATATCTATCTTTTGGCTTCTCAAATACAGCATGACCTTATTCCTCTTCATATAACTGTTAAATCCCCTGACATTCCACGTTATTATCTTGAGATCTCCCATAGCTCATTAATACCTTCCTCCCTTACTTCCAGCCAATCCCTCCCATTCACGCAATGCAGATACAACCCTTTGGCTCTTCTATGTAGGCTCATGTTTGAGCTTGAACTCCCCATAACCATATACACACCAAACTTCCCACCTCCTTGCCCTCCTTCCACCCATCCCTTCCCCAACAACACCCTCCCCAACTGTTTCCCAGCTCCATTCCTGGATCTCGGGCGCCCCCACATCTAGCCCTGTCCAGCACAAGCCTATGCCCAGGGCTCGGTAGGGTGAAGTCGCCCTAATGGCCACTTAACTATTAGTATTTTGGGGTGGGTTGCTTCCCTCCTGTTGCTCCTATTTTCGAGTTTATTACGCTTTTATGTTAACGCTATGCAGCTTCCAATTGCATTTTACCCACTATATTCCAGTCCATGCCGAGCACAAGGCCCGAATGCTACCCAGTGTTCAACAGGTCCCACTTTCCTGGTATAATCCGGATCACCCTCCCACTTAACCCCTCAATGTCCGTGGCACCAGTCCTTCAGTTGTCCTGTTCCTGCCGGTCACGGTCCACTTCTTGTTCTGGGCAGCCTTGCAGGTCCAGCCACGTCACCACCTCCTCAGGAGTGTCAAAGAAAAGTGCTCGGCTCTTATGTAGCACCTTGAGCCTCGCCGGGTACAGAAGCATGTACTTGATACCTGCTGCTCGCAGCCTCCTCTTAACGGCCACGTAGCTGTATCTCTGTCTCTGCACCAACATTGTGTAATCTGGGTACATCGTAATGTTGGTGGATGCTCTCTGTATTGTTCCGCCTTTACGAAAATATTCCAGGATCTTCTCTCTGTCTCTGTAATTCAAGATCCTTGCGATAATCGGTCTCGGCGGAGCCCCAGGTCGTGGTTTCCTCATTAAGGCGCGGTGCGCTCGCTCCACCGTGAACCCTTGCGAAAGCTTGTCTGCTCCTATCACCTGGAGGATCATGTTCTCCATGTAGTTTGTAGGGTCTTGGCCCTCCTCCCCCTCCGGGAGGCCGACCACCCGTATGTTATCTCTTCTCGTTCTCCCTTCCGCTTCTTCCACCCGATTTTCAAGGTTGGCAACCTGCTGTTTGAGCACATGAACTTGCCTTGCATTATTTGTGCTGACATCTGTGTTGGTCTTTACTGCACTTTCCAGACCACTCGTTCTCTCTGCCAGCACCCTGACATCTTGCCTTAACAAGGTAAGTTCAGTTCCCATCGCATCGATTTTGTTCTCTAGGGCTGTTCGTAGGTCTGCCATTGCCGCGCCCCATTTAGTGCTCAGCTCTGTTATAGCCTCCAGGATCTGGTGCTTGTCTCCTTCTGGGGCTTCTTCCGCAGAAGTCGCGGCTGTGCTCTGCGCCAATGTTGTAGGGGTCCTCTGCGCTTTTGCGAAGACCTCCATTGTGGGTTGGTTTGATGTTGGCTCTTAGACCTTTCACCGACATAATGCAACCCTGCACTCGTGTCTGGCTCCGGCTCAATGCTGTATTGTTGTTATTCCAGTCGGTGGGGTCTCTGTCTACCAACCTACATCTGTTATGGCACATGAAATTGTTCTTCGGGTGGATTGTAGCCTCCCACGTATTATTTTCTTCACATAATTCTCGTGACACACGTGTTCGTCGACACCTCCCCCTGTGGTCAGGTTACCTAGGCTCAAGCAGTGTAAGCCGGGTTGGGCGTCCTTTGAGGTTGTACTGGGCACTCTCACTTATTGATTTATGCTTGCCCTTAGTGTCACTAAGTGCCGCTTTAAGGAGAACATTGGTGTCACACTCCACTGGCATCCCCACCCTCTAAGGCAGCATTTTAACCTTACACTCTGCACTTATACTGCTTAATCAACTGTTTGTTTGCACATGTGGGTCTGGTATAAGTATGCCAGCTTGGCAGCAGCTCTCTGTGTGCAGTACGTCCCAAAGAGCTCACCGCTACCGCGGCTTGGGGTGCCCTCCACGAGCACTTCCGCTCCCCGGATCACATGTCTTCGGCTGCGGTGGCTCTTGTACTGCAGAGCCCAGCAGTTCTCAGTGTCTTTAGCATAGCCCGCGCCAAGGAAGGCCTCCGCCATCAGTATTGTAAGGGCTTCCTGCTCGTGAGCACACACAGCTCTACCCAGTGCCGCTGTCCGTTGCTATCATCTCGTGGTCTCACATCGCAGGCGCGGCTTCCCCGCATGCAGCCGCTCCCGTCTGCTTCATTGTATCAAGTCCGAAGTAATCTTTGCAGCGAGTCCCCGGAGCACCGCAGAGAAAGCTTATGATATTGTCTGCCGGCAGTTATTTTCCTCCGTTTCACTTGAGCGGCTAAGTCCGGCCGCCTATGCACACAGATGCAAGCCGCTCCGGTTCTCAGAGCCTCTTCTAGCGATGTCTCAACATTATCCAGTCACCACCGCCATTCTGCCTGGGAATGTTAATCTCGTAACACAGTTTCATCGAGGAGCGCAATGCTCTTTCCTAGGCAGTCGTCTGCAGCCGCTGCGTGTGATCCATAGAAGTCAGTTTCGTATCTCGACTTCGCCAGCCCTTCCTTTGTTCGCCGCCATCTTGGCAACAAAGTGTCCGCACGGCCGCACCTAATGAAGTCTCATTATCTCGTGATCCGCAAGCGCATCTGACTCCTTCTCCAGTATTCCCACAGCATATGTGTTTCCGACGGTTGATCCTTTGATTTCTAAGCGCTTGTGTCAGTTTCCAAAGCGTAATTCTGCAAATTGATGTCGGATCAGCAGGAGCCCAGCACGAAGCACGTCCTAGTCCATGGCTAGTTAGCCACGCTCCCCCAGCGCTTCGGCAAAGGTTAGCGGTGCACAATGGTCCCTCGTAGCTCAGGAAGAGGTCTCCTTGCCAGGTCCTTTATTTGATAAGTTTCAACGGCACGGCAGCTTTTGGATTGCGGTGAAGGTAACAGCAGTCAACCTTCTTCTTCAGGCTCGGCTTTGAGATTAAGCATCAGTTTCGACTTCAGCTTCTGAACTATTTCCATAAGTGAGAGGTCCCCAGATATACTGTTTGGTCTCTCATTCACTCTACTGGGTCACACTCGGGCAACCAATCATTCAGAAGGGCATTCAGCAGGCAGGCAGCCAATCAGGCTCACAGTGCATTCAGGCCATTCTCCTCCCTCCAGACACTCGCAACAAGAAATGTGTAGTGGGACAAGTAGCCAGCCATTCAGCACTCCACACTGTGTATTCATAACAGTTTCGGGCAGGGCTGTCTCAGTATTTGTGTCACATGATATTATATGATATGGCATTTATAACACGCCTATACACAAGTGTTTCAAGGCACGACAAGGCAAGGGAGGGGAACAAAGGGAAGACGGACAGCGATCCTACTAGGCCAGGTGTCATTCAGATCACGCAAGTGCATGGGAAGGGGGCAGCGACAGTGCAGTACATGAGAAAGATAACAATAGTAAGTAACGGCCAACAAGTGGCAAGTGCAAGGGTAAGTGCGTATATCAGGTGTTAAGGGCTGGTAGGGGGACTGTAGGGATACAGAAACAGTCCCCAAGTGTGGGGGATGCCAGGTGGGCAGTGCAGGTGTGTGATGCAGGCGGGGGAGGGACCTGGGCCTGAGAGCAGAAGGTGACCAGGTAGCCAGTGCAGTTCCGGTTACAGCCAGGAGGTCAGCAGAGCAGAGGAGAGGAGGTGAAAAGGCAGAAGCGAAGAGAAGGGTTTTGAGGTACTTCCGGAACCGGAGATGGTTCTCCTCAAGTTTAAAAGAGGCAGGGAGGCTGTTCAGAGGGAGGCACCAGCCGATGAAAGAGATCGACCACCAACTCGTTGCTTGGAGAAGTGACTGACCGTGAGGGAGTTGGAGGTGGATGAGCAAAGAGCTCGCCAAGGAAGATATTTAGGAAGAGACAGTTGAAGGTATTGATGCCCCACGCCCCAGAAGGTCTTGTGGACGATGCAGACAGTTTTGAACTTAATCCTCGCAGCCACTGGAAGCCAGTGCGGAGAGTTTTCAGTCCTGTAGTGATACAATCCCTGGGTTTGAGGCCAAGGACAAGTCTTGCAGTCTTGTTATGAATAAGTTGCAGAGGGTGGAGTGTAGAAGCAGGCAGATTTAGAAAGAGGCTGTTGCAATAGTCCAGCCTAGAGAGAACCAGAGCTCGGGAGACAGTGAGCTTCTGGGGGGAAGGAGAGGAAAGGAAGAATACCTCTGAGGATACAGAAACCAGACACCCATAACAAGATGTCCATATTGGTCACACACTCCATTCACCCAGGTCCCATCCCAAGGGCGTACCCACAACATAGTCACTGGGAAGGCTCCAGCCAGTCTGGCCTGGCCTTCCCAACAATGCCATATATGGAACTTCCACCCAACAGCAAGTCAGGGGGAAGGGAGAGTCCGGGCTTCCCAGGACTTTGGGAAAAACAAGGTAACAGGCGATAGAAAGCAAGAGGCCCCACGGGCCACCTTGTCTTCCATCAGGAATCAACTGATTCCAATGGCAGGGCCTGGGTATCCCAAAATGGAGGATAGGGAGAGCACCTGTCAAATTCAGCATGGAGCTGCCACCAGCCCATACCCTGCTCTGTGGGCCACACACAGGTGCCGAAGAAACATACACTAGGGGTACAGGGTAGCACCTCCACCCATGTGTGCCATAGAGGTATCCCAAGGGTCTGTACACCAAACCAAAAAGAGGAAGAGCTGCACTGCCAGGAGTCCCACATGGACTCCTGGGCAGAAAATCAGACAGAACACCCATGAAAAAGGACTACAGAACAAGGAGAGCGAGGCCCTGTCCCTCCAAGGCATTTCCAGCCTCAGGCACAAAGGTCCTTATTCACAGATCATTTTCCAATGGGGTTTTGCCATCATAAAACACTTCTGTGAATTTGGCCCAAAATCTTCTGGAATAACAATAGGATTCTCCATTCTGCTCTTGCTTGTAATGAGACTATACCAAGTTCATGCCTTATGGCATCAATTGGCAGAGATTTCGGGAGTCTTAGTGCTCTTATCCAAAAGAGTGCCTCAAGAGCTGATACGCATTTCATCACACAAGTTTTAATGCCATAAAGTAACTTTGGCACAAGTTTTCCCTCATAAAATGTTATTGCCGGTTTCAGAGAGAATTTGCAGTATTTTTGATCATCTCTTACTAATTGGGAAGAACGAGCATGAGCATGATCCTTAAACCACTATCTCAAGTTTCCCATACAAGGCTTTGAGTTGATCACAATACCTAGATAGGTCATGGAAGTCGGAGTATTTATGCATCTCGTATCTCCCAGCGATATGAGCTCTTAATCTTAAATCTGGCAAATTGAATAACTTTTGTCTTTTCAGGATTAACCCGCAAGGGGTTAGCTTCAATATAACTAACAAGAGGTTATAAGGCACTGAACTCCAACTGCAGTACAATCAAATAATAAGAAATCATCGGCATACGCCAAGGATTGCGGTCTTAGGTGACACAGTTTGGGTGAAACAAATATAGCAGATTTAAAGCAATCATCAGTGTTGGCTAAATACAAATTAAATAGGCAGGCGGCCAAGAACCATCCATGCCTAACCCTGCATGCAGTGAGAATTGTTCTAGAAAGACCACCAGTGTGATTGAGGCAAACTTGTATATTGGTATCAGAGTTAAATCCCACGATGAGCCTGAGGAGACCAGGAGGAATACCCCAGGTCTGAAGCTTGAGCCAGAGTTTGTTGCTATCAACTGTGTCAAACGCAGAGCTAAGATAGAGAGAAGCAACACAAATTGATTCATACTTCCCTCCCCAGGCTAGGTAAGCAATTCACCATATGACGATTTAGAGACATTTATAAGTGGTGGCTGAATCCCGTTTGCCAAATACCTGAGAGTCCGCAATCCACAACTCAAGATGATTCAGTAATATCGAGGCAAATACCTTGCTTTCTGCATTTTGGAATGCAATTGGTTGGTAATTTAGGGGCATGTTCTCTCACTTCTTTTGTAGATCGGTATTACCAAGGCAGAGGACCATGAAAATGGAAGCTCACCAGTGATAACTATGTTTTGAAATGGACATAACGCATCAGCCCAAAGATTTGGGTTATTACTAATGAAAAAGTTAGACACACCACTGGGACCCGGGCACGAAAAGAGCCAAGATGCAAAATGGCCATAGCGCAAAATCTTCCGGGTTCAGGCATTTAAAGTTATTGCCTGCTAAACGCTTGGTACCTAACTCATGGTTATCTCTAACGAAGTAAACCGTTTTGAAATGAGCAACCCATACTGATGCCGTCACTGCATTAGTTTGCATGCTAGATTGTGACAGATCATTGCTGTTGAACAATCTCCGGAATGCTTTAGAGGCCTATTCTAGCATCACTTCGGAATGAACCTGAAGTCTTTTTGCCCGTGAATTTTGCATCCAATTTTTATAGGACTGGTGAATTTTTGGGATGAGCAGTTGAGCCTCCTCAGATGACGTGCGCATTTGAGATCTGAGACCATCACTTTTTCTCAATACCATTTCCTCATTAGAAGGTATGGGCATATTGATCAATAATACCTTGTTTTGACAATTTACTCATCTTCTCACCTTTACTTATGGCACAGGACATCGTCATTAATGAAGTAACAAAGGTGCCAAATTTGTCAGAGACAAGGGTGATGGACTTCTCTTCCTCTGTCGAGAGACCCAGGAAGTGTGATAGATGATAATTTACCCAGGCAGTAAGGCCTGCATTCCAAGAGATCCTTTAATCGGCCTCATTAACCACCACATCACAGGGTTTCCATATGGATTTGTATTCATTATCCATTTTAATGTCAAACACAGCCTCTAGCATTACATGATCACTGTAATTGGTGAATGTGACTATAAACATTGTGCATAGTCCATACATCCATGTGTTGACAAAGGTATAGTCCAAAATAGAGGATTTGTTACTGTCTGTCCATGTAGGTGCTACAGCAGCTGGGGAGGAGAAACAGTCATTCAAAATATCCAAGCCCAAACAATTCAACCACCGCCTGCCATTTCCCCTTTTGTTCGAGGTCCAGGCTCCTGTGATACCAACCTCTCCCAGCAATTCTGGGTTGATACAGTCAGAGTTTAGATCTCCAACCAGCACTGTGGCCCCCAGAAATTGGTATACCATTTCAACAGGAAACTAGTAAGACGGCTCAGTATAGAATCCAAATACCCCATTTTGTCATTCCAATAAACATTTAAGCTCATGAAACTCATTCAGCCCTTACTGATATACTGAATGTGGGTTGCCAGTATTCCAAAACACAGCTCCTATGACCCAGTTATTGATATGGTAGGGGAAGAACAAAACACCTGTAATTAGGCCACCGTAGGGCCGACCAAAAGCTCATCGCCTGGCAAGTTGACATGAAAGATCCATCCATTACAATCTGTTCCAACAACCAGGTCTCCTGGAGAGCAATCAGTAAAAGTTTGTAATTTACATCCAAGTTCAGCATTGATTAATAAGTGGTCATGACTTCTTGTGTTCCATGAAAGTAAATTAAACTCTGATGTAGAAGATTTGTCAGGAACACAAGGAATTCACTTATGCTGTGAAGCTTTTAAGAACCGTGATCAATTACTTGTCTGCTCAGAGATATGCATCATGTTTCTTAGACCTTGTATTTCAGCCCTCTGAACAGACTCAATTCCCATGTCAGGAGTTTTGGTGCTATTCTCACATGGCCATTCATATTGAGAAATATCAAATCCAAATACTCTGAAATTCTCCCTTCCCTTCATTATGTGTTCAAACACAAATTTTGATTTGAGAAAGACAATGGAGGAGCTTGTTCTGGAGCGGGTTATGAAGTACACTCTTTGCAAATCATTCAATGTAATTTCAGAGTGATTCCGTATTACAGAGAGTAGCTGCAATACAATTGTTTTGTCTAATTATTACAGCCTTATTTTCAGGCAATAGACCTTCAAATAATATTGCATATGAATGTTCCACTAAAGTGTGTTTTTCACTAGGCAAAATCCCTCTGTCGGGTTAAGATATAGCTCACACATTCTTAACAAAACACAAAGGACTGTTTATGGGATTGCCAACTGTGCGTTGCCCAAAGTCATAGTCACACTGAAAAAACACATAGATTGTCTAGTGGGGATAGATAGCAAAAGGGCCAGTTACTCTGACTGGGTTTTCCAACTTGTCTCTGATGCACTGTGATATGCTAAAAGGCACATGCTAGACCACCTCAGTCTATGCATGTGTCTGCTGCCTTGCAGATGAAAGACATTGTTTTCTTTAATGGGTTTTCTGTGTTGGCAGGTGCAGGTTTTACTAAAAACAAGGAAGATAACGTTCTTCGATAGGTTCCTCTCAAGAGGTTTCTTTCTAGAATGGATCCCTGGTTTATTACTGTGGGGATCCTTTTTTGGAACAACCTGAACTTGTGCGGATGGCAATTTGCACTAGGTCAGGTCGTTCTACAGCCGACCGGTTTCTGTGGTGCTATGTGGGTAGGCCACATTCCTCGGGGCTAGCATCAGGGCACCGCTGTGTGCGCCTTCTTTATTCACAAAAAGCAGCGTTGTCTGCAATAAATCTGTGCCTCTCCCTGTAGGGATGACAGGAGGGAGAGGTGAGAGATGGGACAGGGGTAAGTATCCATTTTACAACCTCTATCATAGGTATGTTACAAAACACTGCATTGTTACTTTCGTTTAACAATGAGAGGGGTAAAGGCTTACCCTCTCCGGGTGGTGGGATGGCTCTCTCCACGGGGGGTGAGGCAGCCTGGGACCTAGGGGCCAAACAATAGTAATTACTGTCAAGCTCAATGCTCAATTACATTGAGTAAGGAAAACACTATTACAATTGTCTACAGCTTAAACTAAATTGAGCCTTTAACACTGTTGAGCTGCACGCGCAATGCGTTGCAGTTCAGATCTTTGCAAGTATGCTACAGTACTTTAATCACTTCGCTCATGCGAGGAGCCTGCGTGCGTGTCTCTCAACCCCACGTGTGGGGGAGTGACTAGCCGCACGCCGGGCCAGTATAGCGCGCTTACCTTCTGCGAAAGTCAGTAATGGTCTTGCAGGCCGCGCGCAAGATGTTTCTTCGCTGCGGCTCGCAAGACCACTGTTTATGGTAACCATGGCGTCATGTTTCACGTGGCTGCGGTTTCAAGATGGGCGCTCTGCATGGGATTGCCGGCGGCCATCTTGGAGTCAGGCGCGTGGCCTGAACCCCAAAGGTAGGGGAGAAACTACATCCATCCGGGGGAGGCATGTAATGACAAAGTCTACATGGCATGTGTGGCAACTAACAAACTCAGAGTGTGGACGCATGCTCCAACGTTAATGCACACGTGAGGCCCCACATTTGCAGGTCTCATTTAGATGGAGATGGTCAACAGGCAGAACCATGCACCTCGGTGGGCACACTGGTACACCGTGGGTGGTTGCAACAGGTCCACAAAACACAGGACACAACCTTCAGCTGCTATGGCTTCTGAGCAACAAGTGTTAATGTTATCAGATGATGGCCAAGGTTTGCCAACTGGTGGCTTCATTGAGCCCGAACTTGTCTCTCTGTAGACGAAAAATCCATAGCTGTTCTCGTCTGAACAGCAGATTGTGGATGTTCCCTCCCCTTGTGGGTGTTGCCATTCTTTCAATGATTGTCCACGTGAAGTCTGCCGGGGTGTGTTTCTGCGCTATGAAGTGCTCTACCATGGGTGCTGTGATTTTCTTTGTGCGTATGCACGATCTGTGTTCCGCAAGATGTGTTTTGATGGGGTGTGTCATCATGCCCACATACCGCTTGTTGCATGGACATGTGGTGATGTAGATCGCGTTACAGCTGTTGCAGTTGGTTAGAGTCTTTTGGGTCCACGGGAAGTGGCAACCTATGTCGATGGAGGTGGATCTCTTAGTGCTGGAGCAGGCGCTACATGTACCACACTGGGTGTGGCCTGTCGCTTGGTTTTGTCCCCAGAGAGTGTTGAGCTTGGGCTCTGTGTCTTTGTAGGAGTGCACAAGGGAGTCGCTAAGGTTATTCCTTCTTTTGATGGCAAACCTCAGGGCATCCATGCTCTGGGTGCCAACATTCAGAATGGGCCACAACTTCAGGACCTCTTTCTTGATTCTGTTGGTCAGTGGCGAGAAACTTAGGACCTCTGTGATCTTCTCGTGAGTTTCATTCTGCTTGGCATGGTGTTCTAAAGTGACTTCTCGCAGAATGTTCGTGGCTCGTTTTCGTGCCTGTTTGACTATGTGTTTCGGGTAACCCCTGTTCGTCAATTTTGTGGCCAAATGTGCTGATTGAAGGTTGTAATCAGGCAGTGTTGTACAGTTTCTCCGATACCTGAGAAATTGTCCAAAAGGTAGGTTTCTTCTCAGGATTGTCGCATGGAAGCTTTCGTAGGTGAGTAATGAATTTCTATCTGTGGGTTTGTTGAGTACTGTACTGACAACTGTTTCATTTTTTATCTCCAGGGTGAGATCTAGAAAGTGGACTGAGCTTTTGCTGTGCGTTTCTGAGAAATTGAGTAACGGGTTTTGATTGTTGAGCCACTCCATGAAGAGAGCCAGATCTGGTTCGTTGCCTATGAATATCAGGAGAAAGTCGTCGATATACCTTGACCAAAGTTCCATTTTGGCTAGCCATCGCTTGTGTTGGCTGTAGATCATTTCTTCTTCAAAGTTTGGGACATAGAGATTGGCGAGGCTTGGGGCGAAAGTGGCTCCCATCGCCGTCCCGACACTTGTTCATAGTAGATGTCGTAGATGAAAAAGTTCCTGGTCACGGCGATTTCAGCCAGTTGCATTACCAGCGTGACTGGGGTTTGCATTGGTGGGTCTCTCTCTCGTAGTATCTTGTCGATAACTCTTAATGTGGCCATCTGGGGAATTTTTGTGTACAGTGATTCAATGTCTAATGTCACTAGGAGGTTCTGGGTGGAATCGAAAGGACGGTCCTTGATGAGTTCTAGGACTGCAGTTGTATCTTTGAGATAAGATCGCATCTTGGTGACTTCTGGTTTCAGAAAGAAATCCACGCACTGCGAGAGTGGTTCCAGGATAGAGCCTATCCCGGACAATATCGCTCTACCGGAAGGGGGATTTCTCCCTTTGTGCGTTTTGGGGAGTGCGCAGAAGGCTGGCTTCCTCTGGGTTTTAGGGTTAAGGAAGTTATATTCCTTGTTGCTGATTAGTTCATCAGCGCTGGCTTCTTCTAGGATAGGCACTATCAACTGTCTGATAGATTCGATAGGGTCCGTGCCAAGTTGTCTGTAGCTCGAGTGGTCGCGCAGGAGATCCATGACCATTTGGTTGTACGCTGAAGTATCCATGATGACAATCGCTCCCCCTTTATCAGCAGGCTTGATGGTAATGGCTGCATTATTGGCTAGAGATTGTAGTGCCTGTCTATTTTTCTTGGAGAAGTTCTTATATCCCGGAAGTGTCTCGGATTCTAGTTCCTAGAGTTTCTTCAGTAATGCTTTCTCGAACGTGATGGATTTAGGGGAGATGCCATGGGGTGGGGGGTAAAAGGTGGATTTTCCTCTTAGGTTGGTGGCACTCTTTTCCCCTCATGTGGTGATCTGCCCGAAATATTGTTTCAGTCTGATTTTTCTTATGAGTTGAGCTATTTCTATCCGAGTCTGAAATGGGTCATGGTCTGCCGATGGTACAAATGAGAGTCCCTTTTCAAATAGGTTTCCTTCTTCTGGAGATAGGGTGTATTGCGACAGGTTCATCACTAGGCTTTCAGTCACAGGTCTTTGCTCCCCAAGTTGTGTTGGATTATGGGTGTTTATTCGACTAGTGGTCCTGTCTGACCTTGGCCACGGCCTTTGCTGCAGGTTACACGTGGTGACTGATTCTGCCAGTGCACCTGCGGTTGCCTCTGCCTTTATTCTTTGCTTTTCCTTGCCCTCTTGGAAAAAAAGGTTTTGCTGGAAAGTTGGTATTGGATGTGGCCATGTTATTCAGAGTTGCTGGAGCCTGATGTGTTGGATCCGCTTCCAGAGTTCCCACTCGAGAAGGTCCAGTTGTTCCTTGTTTTCTTCCTTGTTTTTAGTAAAACCTGCACCTGCCAACACAGAGAAAACCCATTAAAGAAAACAATGTCTTTCATCTGCAAGGTAGCAGACACATGGGTTGACTGAGGTGGTCTATCATGTGCCTTTTAGCACATCACAGTGCATCAGAGACGAGTTGGAAAACCCAGTCAGAGTAACTGGCCCTTTTGCAATGTAACCCCACTCGACGAGCTGTGTTTTTTTTCGGTGTGACTCACACATTCTTAAGACATCAGGACCCAATGGAGTTTGAATGGCTAAGTTCTGGCTTGAGTCAATAGACACGCCATTCACCATCTGGAATTTAACCATAGCCCCACTCATCAAACAATTAATAAATCGGGCTGCTCTAGTTTAAATGATTTTAGGGATGTCATGTTGCTAGTGTTGTCTTTTGGTGTAGTAAAGTTCACCTGATTTAGTAACCCAGTTTCAGATGAACTGTGGGTCACGTTCTGCGTATTGAGGCTCCATCGAAGCACCAGTCCTTACTAGGGAAGAACAATGAGGGATACTCTGGCCTTGTAACAAAGAGATTTGTTCAGATTTAGTTTTGGATGCTATTTTAGCTTCACCCCCCTCTACAATGGGAAGTGACCGATCAGGTTTTGTACCCAACACCATTCTCATAGTTTGAGATGCATGCCCCATGCTTGGCCCACTCAATACAGAGCAAGATTTAACTGTGCCATGTTTGATAACTATATTCATGTTGTCGGTATTGCCATCCCTCATTAAGCACGTTTTCCCCGGTCCAATGTTGATGGGCCCATTTGTAGATTTGGATACTACGTTAATCTCTGGTATTTTGACATGTGTGGATTTTGTCCTAATTGTAGCTGGATCCGATTTTGACAAGGCAGCTTTTACAAGGGGCTGATCCAAAAAGGTAGAAATAAAGTGTCTTGAACTTTTGTGAAGGTATATTATTAGTTTTCCTTTGTTGCTGATTTGTTTCTGCATTAGATTTTTTCTCGTGTAGGTTGGTAGTTACAATGGGTATGGAGCAAACATGTGCAACAGAACAGGAATCCTCTGTGTCAGTCAATATTAACAATAATTGGAGGATGCGTTGGTGTTAAGCAGATTACCTCTTCATCAGACAAGTCTGTAGATGAATAAGATATTGCTCCATATGCAAGTTCTTTACTCAATGCCAGAGTGGCATGTGTTTTTCCTGTGGGGTTGGATGGGAGGTTGTTCCATAACGCAACCATTCACTCGAAGTTTCCCCATATTCAGACATTCATCCGAGAAGCTAACATCCTTAACCTCATCTCCCCACCTTAAGTTACCCACATTAGGCACTTGCTCAACCTCTGACATCAATGGACAAAATTTCTGTTGGAAGAGAAACTCATTGGCTGCCATATGCAGTTTTATATTATCAAATTTGCGTCTCCAGTGGAAGTAAATGTTACATATCCATCCCCTTTGAACCAAGTTGTTACTTCTGGGGGCAGGGTATTGTGGGGGGGACATACCCTGCCTCAATTCTAGGCACCCTGTTGGTAGAGGTCCGGGTAATACTGAAGCGTCCCTAGATGCACATACACTGATCATAAAATATAGTATTGCTGGAATAAGGAAGCACATAAACAGACCAAACCTCCTCAACACTTTTGAAAAATGTTCCTGCCTCCGTATACTAAACTCCTGTGATTTTGACTTTATACACCGGTGCGAGTGGGAGATGGCGGGATGGCTAATATTCATTGTGTGTTGCCCATGACAGTGTCTCATTAGAAATCAGGCAGAATTATTAGAGGTTCTTGGATACGAGCTAGATAAACCCTGTGGATTACCTACCACCACCACTGCATGCTGTGACAACTGTAACAGAGCCTTGCCAATAGGCATAATCAATGCTAATCAGTGCACGCCACATCAAGAAATGACCCATGACCAAAGTACTGGGTGATATTGAATATGTATCTTGGGACTGAAATGTCGGCTGCAAACGGTTATCGTGAATTGGTAACTCTGGAGACGCAAAAAGCTAAACGTATATCACTGATGGTGAGAAGGTTTATATACCTCTATGCAGGATTTTCTCTAGGAGTAATCCTTAACTTATAAAAGCAATGGTTTTGTCCAGTAGTGCTGTATGGTCTTGAGGCACTTTAATGACTTGGACTGATTGAAAACATTAGTTTTTTTATTGGCAGTGCGTGTTACGACTGCCCCCTCCACTTCCATCGAAATCATACGCTTGGAATTGGGACTCTTGTCTTTAAGTTCATTGTTGCTTAAGCGTAGGGGTGAGTTGTTTTTGAAAGTGAAAACATCTGCACTATGTCCACTGCTTGGAAAATTGGGAGCCAGCTATTGTTTAACACACAACGTCAAAAAAGAATGTGGGTTTATGAAACTGCAAAGGAAGTTGTTTGACAATCTTGGTTGGGTGCCCAATTGTCAATGCTGCCGTAACTTTAAAACATTGAAAGGTGCATTCAGTCGTTAAATAAGTCGGACTGGATAAAGAATTATGACCATTTACAGAATCTGCAGAGTTGTAATTTAACAGTGAGTTTGTAATAGATTCATGAAACCACAACGCTATTTACTCTGTTGTCCTGACCCTGCAGTTCGAAGGTTTAGACTACTACTAAGGAAACACCAACTTCCTGTGAGATCTATACAGGGTGGCCAATGGCAAATACAAAACAAAGTAGATTTTGCAGAGTTTGCGAATTGGCTGATTATACAGAAACTCCTAAACATGTGCTGACTGCCCCAAACTGGGCCTCATTTATATGACAACGTTGGGTCATCCGACTTATGACTACAACTCCATCAATACCGTTGAGTTTTGGACCTATTGTCTAAATACCGAATGTGAAGCCACCCACATGGCGCTATACAAAGTTTGGTTCTATTTGGAAAAACTTTTGGGTGATGCCCATCAAAGACTCCTCTTAATAGTCATGACATTGTTTGGATACTTTTAGAAAATCTTGGTATTGGTGTTAATCCTTATTGAACACTGTAAAATAATTACAGCAGATGCTGAAAGGCTGGCATTTATATAAGTATGGTGTGAGATATAATGGGTGGTTATTGTAATTGCTGGTGTTAGTATGTATATCTTTTATGAATTTTAGTGTATGTTACTTCATCTCCAAAACAACGTGGGCGAATCCCAATGGGTGGATCATTTTTCAAAACTATACCAATTGCCGGCGAGAGTAATTCAATCGCCTCAAGAAGATATTTTAACAGAAGATGTCTGGGAAATCCCATGCGACCCTGAGTCCTTCAAGACCAAAATCACAAAACTAAACAACTCTAGAGCCCCCGTCCAGACGGGATTAGCAACGCGGATTTAAAACACCCAGCGGATTGGGCGGTTCTTATCAGGAAAAACTTCTACAACTGCAATTTGGGCAAAGTAATTCCATCGTCGTGGAAGGTAGCAAAAATCATCTCGATCTTTAAAAGAGGCTCTAAAGAAGACATGCAACAATACCGCCCATAGCACTTCTGGACGTAATTGGCAAAGTTTTTGCCTCCTTTGCCTTAGACGCTTTTCAGTCCTGGTTGAACGACACAGATTATATCGATCCATTCCAGACAGGATTCGTTAAAAATATAGGAACCTCAACGAACATCCTGCTAAGCAGCTTAAAGGCTAAAGTTCTACAGGGTGGACCCACGAAATACATGACCTTTGTCGACCTCGTCCAGGCTTTCGACCAGGCTCGAGGCGTTAAACAAGGATGTTCTCTGGCACCGGCCCTGTACAACGCTTATACAGCCGATTTTGCAGATTCTGAAAAGGATGTAAGAAGCTTTCCACGATATTAGGAGGCTCAAAGATATCGAGAATCCTTTACGCAGACAATATCATTCTCTTAGACTATACACCGGTCGGTCTTCAAAGACAATTGAACAACCTTCTGAAATATTTAAAGAATAATAACCTTGAACTCAATAAGTCAAAAACAAAAATCATGGCTTTTGAGAAAAACACGAAAAAAAACAAACATCAAAATGGTACAGCGAAAGAAAGTGACCTGCTTTAAATATCTAGGTGTAATGCTAAACAACAACAAACTGGAAACATTGATGCAAGATCAGCTATTTAAGAAATTGAAAACATTGACTAGGAAAGCAATGGTTGTAAACAGGAAATTTAGTCGCTTTTCCTTGATTCCGGTAATAGACTTCTTTAAGGCGAAAGTGGTGACAAGCTTACTATATGGCACAGGAGCAATGCCACAAATCCCTGGAAACATATGGCCGAAACTTGAGTGATATTTATGGAGAAGAGTCCTTGGCCTACCCCAATCAACTCCAATGAACTCAACAAACGCCCGAAACTCATTGGTGCTATACAGAAAGGTCATTCTCCAACCACAACCAAACAAAAATTCTGGATATAATAAAGAAAGAAATGGACAGCGGTATGAACCAGATGTTGACAAGCTGGGCAGCGAAAAACAGCAAATTTTCAGTAGACCTGAACACCACCGAAGAGAAACCTTATCACAAACCCAAACAAAGTTATCAAGAAGTTGAAAGAATTGGAATGGATAAAGACCTTGGAGACTGCAGAGACATACAATTTGATCAAAAACTTTCAAGCAGTCCCAATGAGTCAACGAAGTTAGAGGATACCTGGGAACATTTCCAGACAAAACCTTGGCCAGATTGTTTCTCGGATTTCGTTTAAACGTGTTGAAGATGAACAAAATAATGGCAATAAGAGGACAATCAAACTCGAACAAATGCCGGTTTTGTAACGACATGGAAAAAGTAGAAACCAGTAGACACCTGTTATTAACTTGTACAGGAAGACAGGCGGAAAGAGCCAGATATTTGGGGACAATACTGAACTCTTCCTCAATAAACGACGACGAGACCTGGTGGTCCCTATTAACGAGTGGAGAAAAAACACACTGGGTGATTGGAGTGGCTTCATTTATGAAACAAATGACCTTGGAGCAGTTTCAGGACCGAGTGGCTTGATCTAGGAACGGAGGACAAAAAGCGTTTGCTTTAAATTTGCTTTAAACTGGCTGTTTTTGTAAAAATTGTTATACAATTAAACCAAATAACATTTTTTTTTAAAGTGTATGTTAACTTATTTTTGTGTTCCCTTTTTCCATTTTAAGTATGAAGTATGATGCTAGATATGGATGTATGAATTGTAGTTATTTTAGAATGAATATGTGAATTTATTGATTTTGTAAAAGTTCATTGTATGAACTAAATACAAATAAAATAAATTATCAAATTTGAACAAACGGGATTCCAAGTCCACAGAGTTGGCTTTAACTTCTGCCTTTAGGCTTTCATAAAGAGATACCAGAAAGCATAAAAGTTGACTTATCTCAAGTAAAGTTTGATTAGATGGAATATTCCATCTGAAATTTGTTCCTGGAGTTGTTGTTGAGTCCTCTTGGTTGAACTGATGCAGGCGGAGAATCAAAAAAGGAATCTGTACCCTAAGTTGAATTCGTTACATAGTCTGGAGGAGTGTAAACAAAGCTAATCTCCACAGAGTCCACATTGTCACCCATGTCTGGCACCTTCCCCATTGGGATTTGCAAATTTCCCTGAGATATTGATAAAGAAAGTAATGAAGATGGTAATACTAGAGGCAACGAATTGTGTCCAGGCTGGACCACCTATTGAGGGGAAAAAGGATTTTCTCAGTTTGTTTGTGTTAAGAGTTGGGGTTTGCTGTTTAATAAAGCAGGATGCATCTTCCAGAGCATCAATATGTGCAGTCATTTCAGAGCCGGAGTTGGACCATGGTTCTGGGTTGCCATAGACCCCGTCTGGAGAGTGGGGTAGAGGCAAATGTACGGCCACCAATATGTCTGCATCCAAAATGTATTGGATTTTCATTCCGGTGCATTTCACACATTTCACACATGTTGGTGTTCGTCACTCCCACTTTTATCAGACGTGGTGAGATGGTGAATGTTAGAGCTGAAAGAGGGAGCACAGGAAAACCAAATAAAATGCTTCCGTGAAAGGACACAAAAATGTAAGGCCAAAAAAAAAAAAGATGGAAGGGCCTGAGCCAATCTCCCATGCTCACACTCCCAAACCACCTATATTTTAAGAAGGTGCATAAAAAAGGTGGAAGGGATATGAGCTGAAGACCAGTGCTCACACTCCCAGACCATATATGCTTTAACAAACTGCATGCAAGGGTGGAAGGGCTATGAGCTAAGATTCAAGGCTCACGCTCCCAAGCCAAGCGTATTTATGGCAGATCCCGTACAAGCATACTGTTTGCACACTACGCCACTTTGCAATTACTCATATTTGTAGCCTCAGGAAAGCTAACAAAAAAAGCTGCAGCCATACTTGCAGGGCGAGAGTTTCTCACTCAGCTAACCACCGCTGCACTGCGGGAAACACTGGCGACAATGGAGGCACTGAAGACGGAGGAGGCCTGGTAACAGGTATTTGATGTAGCTTCTTTTCTTACTGTAAAACACTGAGTGTACAAACATTCAAATAATGTCTTCTAGCTGTTAAGCTAGACTAAGGGAGTGCAGCCCTCTTCATCGGCTTTCTAACCTAGGTCCTGTAGTTTTCTGTCAGCAGCCATCCATGGTGTTGCCAGTGTATCTCTCTCTAGCTTCCTTCGCCAGCAACCTTATCGCTGGTTTCTCTTCTACTGCCAGCGTCTCTCAGGATGCGAGTGGGGAACCTTGTTTGGTCAGCACTCTTGGGCTCGGTGGTGTTCTGCAGGCTGCTCACCCACCATGTACACTCTGTGGTCCCGCCTCCATGCAGTGCTGGTTCAGTGTGGCAAAAGGCTATGTCCGTTCCACACATTTCCGTCCCAGCTCATTGACTCTACATCAGTACATCAGCTGGTTTCTCCTTTCTCCAGGTGGAGATCGTTTTTTTTTTTTTTTAAAGGGTTTCTGAAATGAGTTTGGGTCAGCATTAAAGTTACACACAACAGGCGTTTATCAATTTGGCAACCTCTTTAGCTCACATAAAGGTTGAAAATGCGGGATTGGGGTGTGATCATAATCACTGGGAGTCATTGTCCCCTGGGGGGGGGGGGTTGGAGTCACTCTCACTGAGATCCCTATTGCCCAAACCACTGCGGGGGTGGGGGGTCTTGCTTAACACTCACCTCCCTAGTCTCAATAGGGGGGTGGCTTCCACTTGGGAAGAAGGGATAAATACACTGTATTTGTGCACAGATGCCAGGTTCACAACCGGACTGCTCCGCAGCTCGTTGAAAGGTAACCCACTTCTGTGGGTGTCCACGTTGTTCTGTGGTATGGAGCACTCTGTGCTCGGCTCTTAAAAGCTGCCACCGGTAGGGCTCTCTGCACATCGGTCATTCTGCTTGCTGAGGTCTCTGCCACTCATTCCCCCTTTCGGGCCATTTGCTTACTCTTATCCTGCCAGTTCTTGTATTTTCCTTAGGGAGACAGACCGCATCTTGCAACGTCTGTATTGGGCCAGAGAAAGTGGAACTTTTATCAAGAATGCTACAAAGAGAAGGGGCAGAAGCCCTTCCAACCCCTGAACCCCACCTCTGGGAACCTACATGGTAAGCCTACCACCCCAGGGTGAGTGGGTGCCCCATCTCTTCTTGACATGGTCAGATAGCATTGGCTCCTGTACCTATCAACAATGGAGTGCTTGTCCCTCGACTGTGCACTGTACATATGGCCCTTCCTGATCTAATCGTAAAAAGGGTGTGTAGTGTGGTCTTCTCTTGGGGTGCCTCAGTATTGTTCTTCTCCTTGTTTGGTCTAGGACGTTTTATTCAGTGTGAATTTTGTCACATTTGGATTGTCGAGAAGCAAGTGAAGGTTTAACATGCAGGGTCTGTATGGGCTCTCATTCTCCAAAGGGTGCTACCTGCTTACAATAGTTACAGGCCATAGAATCTATGTACTCCCCAAACTGAACCGGTTGATTCCCTGTTGGTGCTCCTCCTCTCCTCCCTATCCCTTTTCCCTCAAAGACACCTCTGAACCCATCCACCTAGATTTCCTGTCCCTACAGTCTCTGTAACTGTAATGTCATAAGTTTACTTTTATGGTCTTCTTAAATTCTGCTTTTGGCATGCTGCAGTGATTCTCTATCATGGCTAATTCCGAGAAAGGTTTTGTTTTTTAACGCTCTACACAAATTAGCTTGGAGTTTTGGTGGTTTTGTGATACCGGAATGCTGAGTGAACACTGCTTTCAATTCAACTAAGTAATCAGCCCGGGATTTACCCTTATTTTCCATACACTTGCTTTTCTTGCCCGGTCTATTTTTCTGGGGCACTTCAGGAATGCCAACCAATTCTACTCTAGACCTAATCTTATTGGTCTCCTATTCCAGAGTCTGCAGCTGGCCATTGGGTCTGCAGGGTGCAAGTCTGTCAAACCTCCAGAGGCATAATTATCTTCTTGAGTTAGTTCATGTCAGCCCAGGAAGGTTTATAGGAATGGATGGCCATTTAGAGCTTATAGATGATTAGCTGAGGCTCCTCCCAGCTATAATAAAACATCCTTTTATTCACATTTAGCCCTTTCACGAGAACAGATTTCGGTTACTGTGTTACATGAGTCCTCAGATGCGTCCCACTAAGGGGCATTGACACCCCTTCCACTGTGTCATTTGCGTTCTCTAACCAATCTTTTGTTCATACTGCACCTGACCATTTCATGCGGTCACACAAGTCTAAAGAGAGCACTTCGAGGGGATTGGGTCCTCCGACGTATTCCATATCTATGACATGTAATCACCACAGCTGTGCTGCTTCGGAAACTTTTTTCGGCGTCTGCGTCCTGCGTTGTTTGACGTCGATGCGCCGTCGTCGAGGGCCTCCTCCGACGTCCGACGTCATCCGATGTGATAAGTAGGACGCACGACGCCCGTAGCCTCAGTTCCGTTTTTTCCACGAACGTGTTGCTTCGTGAATCTCGGTTAACGCCTTGACTCTTTGGAGTTCTGTTCTTCTCGGTTCTTCGAACCTGTTCGTTTTGTGAAAATCCTTCGTGTGAAGATGTCTTCTACTTCGTCTTCGACCCCGCGTCCGGGTTTCAAGAAGTGCGGGGAGTGTGGGTCCAAGATGTCGGTGACGGACTCGCACGACGCCTGCCTCTGGTGCCTCGGGGAGGCCCACGACACGGATGACTGTATCGACTGCCAGTCGCTCACATCCAAAGCCTTACGCGAACGTAAGAAGAAGTTGTCGGTAGGTCGGGTGTCCAAGCCCAGGAACTCGAAGTCTGCGGGGCTTTCGACGGATGATTCGAGGGGTGACTCTCCGCGTCATCGTCGGAAGTCTCGTGGGTCTCCTTATAGGAGTCGGTCTCGCCACTCCTCAGCCTCTTCGAGGCATTCTCGGAAGCGCCGACACCGGTCGTCTTCCAGGTCCTCTTCGGAGGACTCTGCCCGGCACGTCGCTTACCCCACCAGCCGTGCGACGCCAGAGGAATGGGCTTCCTTCGGGAAGAAAATGCTGGCGATTCTTGAGTCGCAGGGTACTAAGCCGTCCGCGCCTCCGAGTGGGGTCGGTCGTGGAAGGTCGAGAGACACCGCTCGCAAGAGTGGTTGGCACGAGTCACGGGAGAGGTCCCGTTCGGACAAGGAGACTCGTTCTCGACGTACCCGTTCCAGGACCCGGTCCTCGACGCGTTCGAGACCGCATGCACCTGTGAGGTCTTTGAGGAAGACATCGATGTCTGAGGCGTCGAGGGCGTCGACAGGCTTTCTCGAGGCTCCGGCTCCGAGGAAGTCGTCGAAGCCGTCGTCGAGGGACACGCTCAGGGCTCCGGCTTCGATGGCTGTGTCGACGTCACCGATGCTGGAGGCGCTGCATCTGACGTTGACGCCGATTTCCTCGACGCCGATCCTCTCGGCGCCGATGCCGGTTCTCTCGACGCCAGCGCCGATTCGCTCGACGCCATCAAACGCCTTTCGTGTCGGAGGTACCCCGTGGCACGGGAGAACCCCCTAAGAAGGCTCTGGTTAAGAGCAAGCACTCTCGGGTGCCTTCTTTTCGCCACCTGGACTATATTTCAGAGGCGGATGAGGATTCTGATGGCCTGGTTCCTAGTCAGGTTCCAGATGAAATTGTCTCGGGCCATAGTCAGTTTGACGATTTCAGACAGTCACTGCATGATGCCAGTGGACTGGACACCTCTCCGGAGGTGGAGTTTTGTAGGCCTGAGCCTGGCTCTCATGCCGATTCCTCGTACCGGCGCCTTATGGTTAGGGTTTCTGAGTACTTGGGATGGTCTGCTCCCCCAGGGGAGTTTGTGCAGGATGATCTGACCGACATCCTTGATGTTGGTCCCCCAACTGATCCGGTACTGCCGTTCCATATGGCTTTACAGAGAAGGGTGGCGGCGGCTTGGACTGCTCCGGAGAGTCTCCCGGCAGTGGGCAGATCCTTGTCGCGAAAATACCGTCCAGCCAGTAGCGACCCCTGCTACTTGACCAGGCACCCCACTCCGGAGAGTTTGGTGGTGCAGGCGGCCACGGCCCCGGCAAAGCAGGCGTCGTACCCTACCATCCCTCCTGATGGGGACGACAAACGTTTTGATGGCTGGGCGAAGAAAGTGTTTTCTTCTGGTGGTATGGGGCTTCAGGCGGCCAACTCCATTTGTGCCTTGTCTCATTTCACACACACTCTGTGGAACTGTGTTGCATTAGCGGCTGAACATATTCCCGAAGGGGACGAACGGGATGGTTTCCTTGCTATGGTCCAGGATGGTAAGGATGCCATGTGTGAGTCCGTTCAGTCGGGCTTGGACTTAGCTGAATGCGTCAGTAGGTCCATGGCGGCGAGCACCGTAATACGCAGGTTTGCCTGGTTGCGGAAGTCGGGGTTTGCTCCTGATGTGCAGTCCCGGCTCCTCAACATGCCCTTTGACGGTGAACACCTTTTTGGCAGCAAGGCTGACGAGAGCCTTGAGAGGTTGCAGACCTCAAAAGCTGCAGCAAAGTCGTTGGGCGCTGCAGTTCGCCAACCTCTGCCTTTTCATCCTAGGGGGCAGCAGTGGAGGGGTGGTTCCTTTCGCTATTACTCCTTCAGTAAAGTGAGAGGAGCTGGTAGTCAAAGAGGCCAACGCAGGGGTATCAGAGGTGGACGACAGGGTACCCGTGGTGCCAAGGCCGCTCGGGCAGTTGCCTCTTTGCCCTCAGGTAACGCCGCAGCCGCTCCCATTCAGTCATGAGGCCATGTCCCATGGTTCGCCGGTTGGGGGAAGGCTGGCGCAGCATCTTGTAGAGTGGCAAGCCATTACTTCAGATGTGTGGGTTCTGGAGATCATAACCCACGGCTACTGTCTTCCCTTTCGGCACAGGCCTCGCGACAATCCACCGGGGAACCTCTCTTTGCAGAGTACGGATCCGCTCCTTGCGCAGGAAATTCAAGCCCTGCTGGAGAAAGGCGCCATAGAACTGGTGCCTGTAGCGGAGAGGAACAAGGGATGGTATTCCCCTTATTTTTTGATTTCGAAGAAAGACGGGGGATTGAGACCCATCATGGACTTGCGCGGTTTGAACAAACTCCTCAGGAAGGACAAGTTCAAGATGGTTACTCTCTCTCAAGTCCTCCAGGCCCTTCAGCTTCAGGACTGGTTGGTGTCACTCGACCTCAAGGATGCTTACTTCCATGTGCCGATCCAGCCCAAGCACAAGAAGTACCTGAGGTTCGCGGTTGGCGACTCGCACTTTCAATTTCGGGTCCTGCCGTTCGGATTGACCTCCGCCCCGAGGGTTTTCACCAAGCTCATGGTGGTGGTGGCAGCGCATCTCAGGCAAGGGGGGGGGGGTCACGTCTACCCCTACCTGGACGATTGGTTGATCAGGGGGAGCTCTCGCGAGCAAGTCCTGGATCATCTGTCCGTCACCTGCCACTCCCTTCACAGGCTGGGCTTCTCCCTCAATTTAAAGAAGTCCCATTTGACGCTAACACAGCGACTCCAGTACATCGGAGCAGTGCTCGACACTTCCCTGGGGCGTTGTTTTCCTCCCCAGGTGAGGGCTCTTCACATTCAGCAGATGGTGCACAAGTTTCAGCATGCCCAGACGCTCCCAGCGTTCGAGTTCTTGAGGTTGCTCGGCCTCATGGCATCCTGCATTCTTCTGGTGCCAGAGGCTCGCCTGCGGATGAGATCTTTGCAGTGGGCGCTCAAGACGCAATGGTCGCAGTCCTCCGGCAGGATGTCGGACCCGGTTCAGGTGCCGCCCTCGGTCGCCCGGGACCTTCTGTGGTGGGCCGTCGAAGGCAACTTGATGAAGGGGGCTCCATTTTGGCTTCCCTGGCCAGAGGTGACGATCGTGACGGATGCATCCCTCACGGGTTGGGGAGCTCATGCCAACGGGCTGACAGTCAGCGGTCGTTGGTCTCCGTCGGAGTCCAGACTCCATATCAATCTGTTGGAGCTGAGGGCCGTCAGGAAAGAGTGTCCTGATCCTGACGGACAACACAGTGGCCATGCACTACCTCAACAAAAAGGGGGGGGGGTAGGGCAGGGTCACTTCCTCTGTGCAGGGAGGCGATGCAGCTCGAGTTCTGGGCCATCCAGCAGGAAGTTTCGATCTCGGCAGTTCATCTGGCTGGAGACGAAAACGTGACGGCGGACGCTCTGAGCAGGCAGAGCACGATCTCTCACGAGTGGGAGTTGGCTCAGGAGATTCTCCTGGAGATCTTCGCCCTTTGGGGGACCCCTCAAGTGGATCTCTTCGCCTCCAGTGTCAACCGGAAGTGCGAAAGGCTTTGCTCGCGGGAATTTCCTCCAAAAGAGCCTTAGGAGACACGTTCGTGGTGGAGTGGTCATTCCCGCTGCTGTACGCGTTTCCTCCAGTCCCCGTCATCCCGCAAGTGCTGCGGAGGTTACGGAAGTTCGGTTCCCGGATGATCCTCATTGCTCCGGCGTGGGCTCGGAGGACGTGGTACCCGGACCTTCTCGACTTGTCCATCTGCCCTCCGCGTCGTCTTCCCTACCGAGACGATCTGCTCTCACGGGAGGGGGGTCAGGTTCTCCATCCAGAGGTCAGATCCCTCAACCTTCACGCTTGGCTTCTGAAAGGTTGAGGTATAGGGATTGGGACCTCCCTGAAGACGTGATGGAGGTGTTGCTTTCGGCCCGAAGGCCAGCAACAAAGTCTCTGTACCGTTGCCGTTGGCGTAAGTTCTGCGACTGGTGCAGAGTTCAGAATGTGGATCCTTTTGCATGTGACATCCCCATGGTTCTGTCCTTTTTACTTTCTTTGGCCCACAGGGGCTTGCAAGTGGGTACCATTAAAGGTTACCTGGCGGCGCTGTCCATCTTTAAGCGCTCGTCTGAAGAGTGTTCTTACTTTAAAATCCCTTTAATTTCACAGTTTCTGAAAGGGCTCACTAATGTGTTCCCTCCGTCACCTTTCCTGGTGCCCGGTTGGGATTTAAACCTTGTTCTTAAGTTTCTTATGGGTGCTCCGTTTGAGCCTTTACATTCTTGCCCTTTGAGGCTGTTAACTCTGAAAACTGTGTTTTTAGTTGCGGTTACTTCCGCTCGCAGAGTGAGTGAGTTACAGGCACTTTCAGTTAAGCCACCCTTCACTGTATTTCACAAGGACAGGGTTGTCCTTAGAGTTCGTCCTTCTTTTCTTCCGAAGGTAGTGACGGAATTTTATTTGGCCCAGAAGGTTGTTCTTCCGGCATTCTATTCTCCTCCGCATCCTGGTAAGGAAGAGGAGAGGCTCCATAGGCTTGATCCTAGGAGAGCTTTAAGCTTTTATGTTTCACGCATGTCCCGGGTCAGAGTGGACGATCAACTCTTTATTGGTTACGCTGGAAAGCGTTTGGGGCAAGCTGTGACGAAACAGACTTTGTCTCGCTGGATTATTTTGGCCATCTGGGAGTGCTACCGCTTGGCGGGTAAGGACCCACCGGCTGGCTTGCGGGCCCATTCTACCAGGGGTATGGCTGCGTCTACTGCCCTGCAGAGGGGTGTGCCTATTCGCAACATCTGTGATGCAGCCACCTGGGCTTCAGTACATACATTTGTACGTCACTATTCCCTCGATTCCATCCGAGCACAGGATCTGGCCTTTGGCAAGGCGGTCCTTTGCTCTGCTATTTGATTGGCTATTCTAAATTTTGATTCTAAATTCTTTCCCTCCTCCTTGCTCTGGTACTGCTTTGGGAGTCTGTCATAGATATGGAATACGTCGGAGGACCCAATCCCCTCGAAGAACAAGTTACTTTCTTACCTGGTAACGTTCTTTCGATGGGATGGTCCGACGACGTATTCCATATCGCTCCCGCCCTGCCTTCCCCGCTGCAGAATTTCTTTTGCGATTGCAGCTTACGTTCCGCAAGGCTTTGTGTCTGACTGGCAGTTGACTAGTGTCACACGTTCTGGGGGAAAAAACTACAACTGAGGCTACGGGCGTCGTGCGTCCTACTTATCACATCGGATGACGTCGGACGTCGGAGGAGGCCCTCGACGACGGCGCATCGACGTCATCGACGCAGGACGCAGACGCCGAAAAAAGTTTCCGAACCAGCACAGCTGTGGTGATTACATGTCATAGATATGGAATACGTCGTCAGACCATCCCATCGAAAGAACGTTGCCAGGTAAGAAAGTAACTTGTTCTTCTCCAATCTTACTGTATACACATGTTCGATTCTACTAGAAAACCAGTCATGGCTAAGCCAACGCATTGATACGTGGACTTTGGTAGGCTGCCACTTCCCTTTCCTGTCTCACTCCAGGGTACTTGCTTACACCCATCCTTCTCTGACCACTACATACATCAATAACTTTATAAATCTAAACTTACACACATGCATAAATATATTAAATACATATTTAAATACTTTACATACACTAATACGCTTTTACATTAGTTACATAGGTGTGGCTGCTGCAGTCGGTCACACCTTGGGGCTCATGACAATACCTTCAGTCTTGATGGCTTGATGGGATGGGGGTTGAACCTGCCCCCACTTGCTGATTCGGAGGTGCTGGCCCACCCACAGACACTGTTCCTCTCTGCCGTTGCCCCATTCACCACATGCGGCACAGCCTTAAGGCTGGGTGGTCCTGTGGTAATTGCCATTCTTAGCGTTGCCTCTGTGGGACGGCCGCATCCCTGTTGCATTACCCGTGCCTTTTAGTTATTTCTGTGACAGCCCCCATGCCCGGAGGGGGCCTGCCAGACTCCCGGCTGCACTCCCACAGCATCAGGATAATCTTTAGTAGCTATGTCCACCACATGGAGCCTGTAGCTACACCTGCGTTTCCGTTTCCATGACCGCTTCACCTCCAGTCTCATTGCCGCTCCTGGCATGCATCACAAGGGCAGGGCCCACCCCCTTTTACCTATGTGCTGTCATGTTGCAAGTGGGTGGGCTGTTCAACTCTCCGAAGCCCTGGCCAGTGTGCCGGAGCTCCACTCATCAGCTTGCACAATGCACGGCTCCCACAGCTCCTCCTCGGAAGATCGTTCTCCTCTTGCGTCCCAGCTGAGTTCCTTTTCAATTCCAGCGCTAGTTTGCTGCTTTTGTTTTCACCAATACGATTGTGAGAGAAGCTAGACTGCTCATGTTTCTCCAAAGTGGTCCTCGGGCTCTGTCATCTACCTCTTGACAGTACTTCTTTTAAAACCAGCTGCAAAGTACTTAGCTGTTCTTTCAGTTCTGTCCAATATATTAGCAGTCCTTCTTTGACAATAGAACATATTGCCCCTTGGTAAAGGGGGGTGGGGGACTTGCTAGTGGAGGGTTTATTGGTGGTGTCTCCTGAGAATAATTGTCGCCAAACCCAAAGGGGGCTTCCTTCCCCATGTGATCCTCTCCCGGGGCACATTGTACTGTGGATGCACCACCCTGGTTCCATGGGAAAGCCATCTCCCCACCCCCAGGGGAGAAGGAACGACATTGTCAGGTTCATAAGTTACTAAGCTGTGAGCTAGGTTTGATTCATCCTAACATTTAAGCAATAGTCTTTCTTGTAAACCACTGGGTAATCCCGTCAATGCTCTAGGACCTTTCCACTTTAAGCGAGCAGACAGATTGCTGCATGGCCTGGAAAGGCTATTATGTTATCTTGTTGCTCTCTTGAATGCACAACCGAAATGCCCAGAAAAGGAACTGCATCTGATTGTTATTCTTGTGGTGGTAGGCTAGATAGGGACCAATTAACCCTGGAAGCATGAGCGCAAGTTATATTTATGGGCAAACCTATATAGAAATAATGCATCATGAAGGGCCCACTTTCTGGCAGAGTGGAGGGCTTGCACAGCAAATAAGACACCTAAATGACCTGAGGATGATCTAAATGCCTCTGTGATGGCTACAGATAAGCACATATTACTCATTACCCCCTTGTGTAACTGTTTTAGCAAAGTGCAAACCCGTTACTGGGATTTGTACAGCGCTCTACTGCCATTTGCATGGTCTTCAGGAAGTCCATTTAATCTGATATCATCTTACCCACATACACTTCACGTGGTGGATGTGAAGGTTAAAATCCATACAACACTAAGCATTCACCCACTTCTTTGAGTCAGTTCTGTATTAAATAATACAGAACACATAGAGGACCTACCATGCAAATTCAGGTACACACTAGGTGTGATGGAGAAATTAGTTTTTCTCCCAGGGTTCCCATTTCAAATGTGTTTTGGGTCATATTATGGGTTAGATGTGAGGTTTTAAGATAAGGAGCTCTGTTAAATCTTAAAGATGACATGGAAGAGTTGCAGGACATGGCTGTGTGTGTCTGTTTTGTTAGATACATTACTCATCTTTTGTTTTTGCAAACATATCACATTGTAGTGAATTAACAAGACTGACTGAGGCCATTGTGCAGTTCCATTTTCAGATTCACCTCATGAACTTGAAGCACAGTTACCCTACATAATACTACGACCTCATCAAAGGGGTGTGTACACTTATAACAATTATTATAAGTGTGTTGCAGCACCAAATGATACCTTCTATTGGTCTTCAAACACTGTGGTATTTGATAGTGTTTTATGTTAACTTGACAGTGGAATGGCTGTTGGCAGACGCATAGATGCACGTGGGTGCTGAGCAGTGAAAAAAGGCAAGAACACTGCGCACCACCTGGAATGAAAGAACATGCTTTAAAATTCAACTACGGATTTGCACAATTAATGTAAAACCCATGCTCATTGTTTTACATGACAGAAAGCCACTTAAAATAACAAATTGTGCTTTTTCCAATTCATGCCACAAGCGTTTCCAGTTGTAATGCAACCCATATATTTTGCTTTCCAACACCCCCTTCCTTCACCCTCTATCACTCGGTCTACTCTGTTGCAGTGGGTTTGGCCACAAATGGTGTCACAAAATACTACCCAAAGTATCCCTAAACCAATAAAGGCAATGTTGGCCTTGCAAGGAGCAGAGTAGAAAACATCTCGGCATACAAACGCAACACAGTGGCACAGACACATTAAGAGTCACATACGGAGAGCACTCCACGGTATCCCAATAGTAGGAGATATGTTTTACCATTAGATATTGTATTGCATTTCTTGCACTGTTAGAAAAACAATGTTTTTTGACCGAAAAGAAGCTTAATTATTTGTGTAGTCTTTGTATTTTAAAGCAGATTATAAAAACATTTTCTTAGTTGCTTTTAATGCCCTATCTAGCCTTTTCTGGCATACTAAATATGTTCCTATGACTTGTAATTAAAAATATGATTTGTCCAGTTTCCATGTCTGTTTTCTTTTCCAAAATTGTTCTGAATTTAAAATGGAACAAAACCCTATTTTCTTACAAGTTATGTTTTAATTCAAATAAATATATGTTTAATGTGTGCCTTCTCTTCAACTAGTGCCACATTTTATCTGGCAATGTGTTGCATTCTTTTTTCACTGTTGCACTGGATTCAATTGCAGATTTGAAACTCCCTGAATGTGACAAATGTCAACAGATCTTTCCATCTCCTGCTGCTCTTCAGGTTCATATGAAATGCAAACACTCAGGTGAGTTTGAGTGTGTAAAGAAAGAAATCAGTGATGTTTCACAAAATATGCACTCTGTCTTTATAATGAAATTGTTCAATGTAGATGTGTCATGTTCACATTTTATTCTGGTTCGCAAGTGCGAAAAACAAATTAAAAGTATTATTCTTATTTAAAGAGGCAAATTTGCCAATGCAACCTTGATTAAGAAAGACTTTGAACATTTCTACCATCATTATGCCAGATAAGGATTCCTGTGTCATATCAAGGTCATATAATACTGTATGGGCGAACTCTGGGTTGTTTCACTGATTCCCAGTGCAACAGTTTTTTTAGGGCTTCCCAACTGGAAACATGGAACCAGCTCTATTGCCCCTTTTCTTAACATGGCAAGTACTTCTGCAGGAGCTGAGGGATGTGCTGCTCCTGCCGGGCCACAGGTGGTATCCGCGGACACTTCTGCTGGAACTCTAGAGTGTGTTCGTGGGCGAGAGTGTCCAGCACCCGTCGGTCGGAAGAGATCTTTTGCCACTCTCTGACGAAGCCCGCCAGCTGGCCTCCCACCAGGGTGCATGGTTGGGGGCCCGACCTCCTGGCCTGCTCAATCCTGCTTCGGGGCCTGCGTGCCGCCTTGGGAACGACACGGCAGTGGCCATCTCCGAAAGCCTTGGAACGACAGTAGAGACACTGGGAGTGTTTGCCCTCCACAAACATTCCCCAATCCGCAGCTGGAGCAAAGCTTGAAGAGAGTACCTCCGTCCTTCTCCTCCGACATGGTCCGGTGTGCGGTGTAGGCCCGATGACCTTCTGGAATCTTTGTTTGACTCTAAGATTCTTGCTATTGAGGGGCGATGAAAGACGCTGACAAACGGATCCCTGCTTGCCGTCAAAGGAACGAAAGAGCCCACAGGCCCCATTTGACAAAAAATTGAACTTTTTGACGAGAAAGTGCAAAAACGTACAAAAGCTCTCAGAGCAAAACACTTGAACGTGCTGTAAAAATCCTGGAGGTGGATGACAGAGGAGGGGCTTGGGGAGAGTGGCAGTCCTTGGCTCGGGCAGTATGACCCAGAACTCAGTGGTTGGTTTTTAGGAGAAAGACAGTTTGTAAGTGAAAGTAAAACTGTTTTTTCTTTTAACAAGGATTCCCGGCCTGACTGGGAATATTCATGAGAATGTTAATCCATGCCAGACCCATGCTGGAGAACAACAGTTACAGGTAAGTAACTTGTTCCTTCACCTTGGTTTACTTAAGACTTTCGAATGTGCACAGGATTTAGCTTGACCCATTGCAGGACCACTTTGATACAAACTTCCGTTTTACAATACAGTTGCCATTCAGTTGGATACCTAACAAAGACCTTTCGAATGAGCACCCACGTGACACCGGACCACTCTGTATACAATATCTCACTTGTCCTTCCAGATTTCATTCACTCATTTGTCTTCAATTATATTTGCATCGCTCATCACATGCATTTCACACACTGGTTGGAATTCTTTACAATGTTGCCACTTGCAAACTTGGTTGAAACACAAGCTAGTTTGGTATCGGTCTCTCCGACTCACTGGCTCTGCTGTCTTTACTGGCGCTGCTTTGTTGTAGGAGCCAAGTACAGTACCACAGAGCAATCGCTCCTCGTTTGAAATATTGCTTCCCACTATCAAAAGCCTTGTGTAGCACAAATAGTAGTAGTAGCACCACTGTTAGCAGGAGTATATCACTAAGGAGGTATATATTGCGCCATGAATGGGATGAAAAGACAAGCTCGCAGGCTCAAATATGATGCATGGATGCGTTTGAAGATATCCATAACCCCGAGCACTCGAATAGTTGGTACTCGGTTAATAGTAGCAGTGGGTAGATGAACAACCAATAGTAGTTGCTATGTATGCTTATTGCTACCACACGCATCTGGGAATATTCCCCATCGTCAGGCTGTGAATTCCTGATTACTTTGATTTAGTGCTTTTCCTAGGGAAAAGGTTTGACACCTTCAGTATCCCATCAACGTCGTTGTGGGTGCTTTTAGTCCCCACCAATAGGACGTAGAGTGTGTATAGCTCTGCCTCAGCAGCTTCCCCTCATGTCCACTGTCTTTCTAGCTGGTGGGTTTCCTCGAGTTCTTCTCTTCTTTCCACATAAAATATCTATTTTTCAACTTTATTCTCCAATCGGAGCAACCGACGACTCATCTACGGTGTCGTTTAAGAACATGGAGACCGTTGGACCTAAAAAAATCCTTATTCAGGCCGTGTGGGACTTGCGGCCTAAAGAACCTCTACAAGGTGACAGGCATTTAGACTGCTTATACTGCCTCTCCGGAGAAATGTGAAATCTGTCAGGGTTCTTCTCAGAAAACCCTCAAAGACAGAAACAGTAGACTGATTTGTTGGCTTAAGAAAGGAGCATACTCTGAATCGGAAGCGGGCTCATCAAGGAGTGCAAGAGCTACCACCCCCTCTGACAGCCACAGGTCCAGGTTGAAAGAACGGCCTGCGAAGTAACAAAAAGAAACATGTGAGCCAAAATCGTTGGCGAGCCACAATAAGACTGCATCACACCCCCAGTCTCCTGTTTAAAAGACACCGGTTAGCATTGAAGCATCCTCATCGTAAACTGTTGTCGACAGTTCCATTGACAAACATTTTCAAAACAGACTGATAAGGATTCACGCCCATTGACCTCCTGCTCGTCGCGAACATCCTCTCCCACGAAGGAGAAACACAACTTTAAACCATCCAGGAAGACCCCATCTTCGTCCTCTAATAAGAAATGCCACTCATCGTCAAGATCCTCCTCTGGACAAGAATCGTACACAACATCCTCAGACAACAAAATCGTCGACGATACATACTTCGGCCACAAAATCAATGACGAAATCGTGACATCACTCGTCGACTACCCTCTCGTCAACGACAAAAAAACACAAATCTCCCGGGAGTGAGGCTGTGGCTCCCACCCTTTCAACCATTTCTTCTGCGGCTCAAGCCACGGCTCATACAGAACTACCTATCCAACAACTACAACAGGACACTATAGTATCCTGCAGTAAAGGAATACTAAAAACTCCAACAAAGGATCCTGTGGAGTCCAGGCAACTTCCTCTAGGCATGTCTCCCATAAACGACACCAAAATCATGCCAGATGAAATCTTACAACATGAGATAACATCTGTTTTTGAGCCTCCAAGAGAGAAGTGCCCAGGGGTCACGCATTCCGATTTCGAAGAATGCAGGGTCCAACCCCATGTACAGGACAAGTCATCCTGTCGCCTCCAATCAAGAGGGGAAGAAACACCTCTAAGGCTACATAATGTACCATTTGGTGTTCCCTGTACACCATCGGGGACAGGAGGTATGACCCATCCTATCCCCTTTTGAACCCGCAATCTCTACTCTCCGAGCAGGTACTTTCCACTCTGGAAACACTGATAGGAGAATTCAATGCCAGGCTCCCCACCTCCTCAGCCACAGGGGACTCATCTATGTAGAAATGACCAGGATACACCAGGTCAGCAAGAAGAAAGAGATCAAGGGCATTAGTCCAGGGACTGTGCCAAACGTCCACGACCGGCACACAAAGTACAATCTCCACCTAGACCTCCACCTCCAAGAAGAGCTAGCCCGCGAATAGAAGGGGGAGGATACAGATCAAGACACGGTTCCAAGGGACACAACCTCTACCGCCAAGACGATATATGGAATACAGACGATCAGGATACACAGGGTAGTCCAGCACAACCCTCTCCACCAGACTACATCGGTGCTTTCCAGGCCATGGTATCCAAGGCATGCCTGGAATTGTTTCCTTTCTGATCACATGGGTAAGCGCAAAAAGGTTGTGTTTTCTATACCCATCCTAGATCATGTTTGGCAAGAGGGGCTACGAACCCTGACACATCCTTTCTCTGAACTGGCCCTAAAAGGGAGAATAAACGAGTAATTTAAGGCACCGGATACAACACCAAAATGTCCAAACTCACAGCCCTCTCCAGAGTCGGTAGTGTCAGCAGGACGCAAGGTGCGTACACAACACAAATGCGCCTCTCCCCCGGACAATGAGGTCAGGAAAATGGATGCCTTTGGCAAAAAAGTGCTCATCATCGGGGCAACAGTTAAAGCGGCCGATGCCCTTGCAATAGTGGTTCGCTGCAACCACGAAATGTGGCACCAGTTTGCTCCCATATTGGAGCGTTTGCCAGAACAACAGCGAAAAAGAAGCCATGACACTGGTACTTGAAGGTGAGGAGGCCTCAAACCATAGTATCAACATTGCAGTAGATCTCACAGAGATGGGATACAAGCAAATTGGTAATGGTGTCGCCCTGAGAAGGCAAGGATGGCTACAGTGTACCGATTTTAGACAGGAGGTACAACATAAAGTTGTCGACATGCCGTTTGAGGGAGAGAACGTTGTCAGCGACAAGATTTTTGAGGCCCTTAAGACAATGAAAGCAGTCTTCGATACTGCTAGATCACGAACATCCTACAGGGCAGAAGGTCTTTTCGTTTCTTTCGAGGTGCGTCAGGTCATCCAGGTTCTTGTCCTCAAGGCACAAGAACTACGGCAGATCCGGCTACTACTCCCAGAGATATAGCAGGAACTACCAGTCCTCACAGCGCAACAGGGATTACCACCATGTACAACGTAAATGCGGATCAGCCACCTGCAAAAGAGGTAGACCGAACAAGGCCCAACAATGACTGCCTCAGGGGCACACTGGTAGGAGGAAATGTGGCGTTTCATTTCGACAGGTGGCAAGGAATTACAAAAGACAGATGGGTGCTAGATGCCATCCAGCACGGCCACCTGTTGGCGTTCAAGCACGTGCAGAAACCCGTACCTCCTGTAACGGTGTCACACCCACACTTTCCAATTCTCCTACAAGAAGTACGCCAAATGTTTTAAAAAACGGGCAATAGAAAGAGTTCCTCCTTCGAGGGGAAAAGTGGTATACTCAAGATACTACGTAGTAAAGAAGCTGGACAGGAAGTGGTGTCCAATTTTGGAATTATGAAATTAAACAAAAACAGAAAAAAGTTCAAAATGGTCACTACAAGATGTCATAAAGGCTGTACAACCCTACGAGCATCTGGCGGCTTTAAACCTGAAAGACGTCCACATTCACTTCCCAATACATCAGAGACACTGACATTATCTCAGATTCAAGGTTGGCGAAAGTCATTACCAGTTTAGAGTCCTTCCATTCGGCCTCAAATCAGCCCCAAGGACTTTCACTAAATGCCTAGTACCAGTAGCAGCTTTCCTCAGAAAACAGGGCCACCACGTCTACCCATACCTAGACGACTAGTTGGTTCGAGGTCCAACATATCAAGAAACCTCTGTTTCACTGAAACAAACCGAAGCTCTTCTCCAACAATTGGGATTTGCAATGAATTATGCCAAATCTTGCAAGGTTTGGTGTTCCTGGGCGCACAATTTCTCACGGAATAAGGCTTCATCAAGCCCTCAGCCGCCAGTGAAAAAATTAATAACCCTAACAAATTACTTCACTCCAAACAAACAAATCACGGTGCACAAATACATGGCTCTACTGGGGACCATGTCGTCCTGCATTGCACTAATACCCAATTGCAGATTAAACATGTGACCAGTACAAAGATTTCTAGCTACCCAGACACACAGTTCCTGGGCGGACAAAAAAAAACATCACCCCAAGCCTCTCATAGTCACCGAAATGGTAGGCAATCCTCGACAACATCTCGAAAGGCATTCCACTAGTAGAGCCCACTCACTATCGTCACTGATGCTTCATTGGCGGGTTGGGAGCTCACCTTGGCAAGCACCAAGTCAAAGGCATGTGGACTCCAGAAAGAATCGACCCTCAACATAAATGTCCTGGAGCTGCATGCTGTCCATTGGCCCCTAAAGTCTTTCCTTCCTCTGATCAGGAATTCAATAGTGCAAATCCTCACAGACAATACCACCACAATGTCTTACATGCGCAAACGGGGCCGCACAAGGTCAAACACCCTGTCTCAAGAAGCACACACCATTTGGCACTGATTCATTCACAACAACATTGTGTTGCAAGCATTCCACCTTCTGGGGGATAAACAACCAACAAACAAGCAGACACCCTCAGCAGGGACTTGACGCAGATCCACAAATGGCGACTGCACAACAACCAAATATGCAGAATTTTCTCAGCGTTGGGCCAGCCTCCTCTCAACCTCTTCGCCACACAAAGCAACAAGCAGTGCAAGGAGTTTGCAAGCAGGATTCCACAACCCATCTCGCACGGGACGCATTCTCGTTCCATGGATTGGCATCATCGCATATGCATTCCCACCATTCCCTCTGATCAGGAAGACAATCCAGATGATCCGCGGATGATATTGCAAGATAATTGTGTTGGCACCGGACTGGCCCAGACAAACCTTCTCGGACCTCCTTCAACTGTCTGCAGATAATCCAATCCATCTGGGGTCTCACGGCAATCTCTTATCGCAGAACAGTGCCATTCTAAATCACAATCCGGGCTCCCTCAAGCTGACAGTGTGGCTCCTGGTCACGCTGAATTTGGCCACCTAAACATCCCGCAGGACTGCCAGCGCATACTGCCGGCAGCAAGGGCACCTTTCACTAACAATTCCTGCAACCAGAAATTGAAAAGGTTCTGTGCATGGTGTGCACAGCAATGCAACCTTCCACCACTGGCCATATGACCACAACAGGTTCTTCCCCACCTACTGAAGCTGCCAATCTTCCGATCTCCTCCATAAAAGTACACCTGGTTGCAATCTTCAGGTTCACCAGAAAAAGGGGAACACCTGCTCTCTAAAGCTTCATGCTGCTCAAACACTTCCTAAAGGAGCTTTTTCACACTTTTCCACCAAAGAAAATAATTCCACCGGTATGGAGTCTAAATCTAGTCCTGGAGCTAAATCTAGTCCTGGCCAGTCTCATGAAAACCCCTTTTGAACTATCTTCGACGCACATTAAGTTTGTGACCTGGAAAATGGAATTCTTAATTGCCATTATGTCCTCCAGACGAGTCTCTGAACTGCAAGCCTTAGTGGTGGACCCTACGTACCTCCGATTTGTAAAGGACAAAGTAATCCTCTCCACCAATCCTCACTTTATCCCAAACGTACCATATGAATTTCAGAAGAATGCAACACATCACCCTACCTACATTCTTTCAGAACGACACCTCCCCAGCAGAGTGAGCATTGCACTCCCTGGATGTAAAGAGGCGTTAAAATATTATTTGGACAGGACAAAATCATTTAGCGCAGCGAGACAGCTCTTTATCTCCTTTGGCCCCTCCAACAAGGAGAAAGCCATCTCAAAGCAATGCATAGCAAATATCCCTGGTGATTTCCTTCTGCCACGCAAAGGCCAACAGGCCACTGCAGCCAGGGCACATTCTACTAGGGCCATGGCGGCCTCGCAGGCTCTCTGGTCAGGAATGCCCATCAAAGACATTTGCCAGGCGGCAACATGGGCATTGGCTCATACATTTACTAGGCACTACTGCCTAAAACAAAAGCACGTGGAAGAGATGCAGATAGGACAAGCAGTCCTTCAACGGCTGTTCCAGTAAGGTAATCCCTGCAGCTTCCGGGGTGTTTCTTGTACTTGCGTATGTATACTTCTCGCATGAGCACAAAAAAAACCAAAGGTTTCTAATCTTTGATTGCCTGGTTTTTCTCCTCCAGACCTGTATACTGCTATAAAATCTATTCACAGCATATGAATCCATGAAAGATCCAATGCTGGAGAAGGGAGTAACCTACAACGTTGGTATCTTTCATGGATTCACATGAGCCCTCCAGCCTTCCCCTCCAGGCAAACATCCTCTGGAAGGGCGTTATCCTCCAGCTGTGTGGTTAAAATCTGAGGGGAAGCTGCTGGAGCGGAGCTATACACTCAACGTCCTATTGGTGGGGACCAAAAGCAAGGTGTCACAATTGTTCCATAGGAAAAGTACTAAATCAAAGTAACCAGGGATTCCCAGCCTGACGGGGAATATTCACAGCATGTGAATCCATGAAAGATACCAACGCTGGAGGAATGGAGTTACAGGTAAGAAACTACTCTTATGACATATACTCCTGCAAGCGGGAGAAAGCATGCAAAATGTAAGTAGGGCATGGATGCCAATAAAGGGAATGCTCTCATTTGAAGCTGCGGTGAGGAGGGAAAATGAGCGCAAACATGCAGAGGAATGTTTTACTGTAGAAGTAACGAAAGGGGGAATGTTGGGAAAGGAATTAACCTTTGCCACCCACCTAGGAGCTTTAGAGTGTGCCGAGTTCCATAGACAGACGTGCAATGTACCAGAGGGAGAGAGCCACGTTAAGAAACCCGTCATAAATACAATATTGTAGGAATTATAGATGCATAGACTTAGTGCGCGCATATAAAGCAACTCTATTTTTATAGTTACGGTAGGTACATTCAGTCTTACATGACTGTGCAGTAAACGTAGTGTAACGCTCACCTGACTCCCACGGAGGCGCTGGCCTGGTTCGCGCTGCTGTGACCTCTTCTAAGGTGATGCGCAGGGTTCGGAAGATGGACTGGACCGGGCCCCCAAATCTGGCTTGTCTAGCTCGCAGAAGTATCCTTCTGTAGGCGAAAATAGGGGATTAACTGTCTGCGGGGTAATGCAATCGGCCTCCCACTTTCCCCTCTCACCCTCCTCGAAACCCTTCTGTGATTCCCCGTAGCGTCTCACCTTAGGGTCTGGAAGGACGAGCTCTCCATCCTGCTTCTGATGCAGGGGCGCGTTGGTATCCAGTTACTTCACTGGATTTTCGGATTGGTGAGAACCAAACTTGCTTGGCTTCCAGGTAAGTTTTTTGATAAGAGGTTCCCCTTGTGTCCATGCATTAATGTACTAATGCTAGTGTCTTTTTCCCCATAGGGGCCGGGGTACGGAATGCCGGGGAACAGGCACCGACCCGAGATGAGAGGTGAAATCCTTGTAGAAATCAAGTAAATCTTTAATGAGCGTTTTTTGGTAATGTCTTTTCATTCGCTCATTAACGCTGATGTCTCTTTTTCCCCTTAGGGGCCGGGGTCCGGAAATGCCAGGATGCGGCGCGGACCCGAAATGAAGAGGGAATGAATCAACAGGTAAGTCTTAACATGGAGATTTAGCTTTCCTTATTCCCTTCTCTCTCTCACCTTTTGTTCTTGTCTTTTTCTCCCTAGGCCCTGGGGCGTGACTGCGAATCCGGATGATCGCTGCTGAACATGGAGGCGCCCTGTAAAGGTGAGTGGAATGCGGCGCTGCAGCGATCGACGCGATGAGCTTTTAAATAAAAGTCTTCCTTTTCAGGATTGTCGGCGAGATGTCTCCGGGATGCGGATTTAGCAGGTAAGGACTTTTCCTTCTTCTGTTCTCTTCTTCCCTTCCTTTGCAGGTGATCCAGGATGCTGGCAGGCGTGGCAGAAGTCAGGATGCAGGAGCAGACACGGTGAGTGTCCAGCTGCTAGATGCAGAACAACGCGAAGCACGTGTGGCTGTTCGGGTGGGGTTTAAATAGCCTTGGAAGAAGTTCCAGATATGTATCCTTCCCCCAATCAGGTATGTATCCTTCCCCGACCACACCCGGATGGTAAATTAGTCCCACAGGTAAAGTAGTTCCTTTCAGGCCTCAAGGAGGCCGGGATCCTGCAGCATGGTCTGCATCGGGTAAGTGCACCCAAGCACTCCCATAATGAGCCTGGCGCCATAGGCTGCTGGTTCCTTCCCTGGGGACTGGATGACCGCTTTTGGGGACGCAGGGCTTGTACCGGCTCCCCGGGAGCGGGCATCATGACACGTAGGCCTGGTGGAGAAACCTGAACAGGCCCAAAATGCTCAGGGCAGATTAACCCACGCTGCAAATTCTTATAGAAACGTCCTTTTGTTCCTCAATGGTTGCAATTCCTTATTATCCCCAGAAAGGAATTTCGGCAAAGCTTTGCAGTTTGTTCGGATGTTCCTTCTGAGGGTAGGAGGGGATCGTAGTATGATCAGTTTCTGATTTGTATGGTTCGCTGGATGTTGATGATTTTGTTTTTTAAGTGGTCTGCTAGGTCATTGCCTAGTTTCGTCGAAGGAGTTGGTGTGTTGTTGCAGACCAGTGGATTTTAGATTTCATTTATGATTTTGAAGAGCTCTGTTTGGGTGTTTGGTGCTTCGAAGATTCGGTTGTCGTAATGTTTCCTCTTCACTTTTTGTATTTCCCTTTTGTATGCCCGGTTGTGTTGCAGAAATTTCAGCTTCTTGGCAGTGTTGTTTTCTATTCTCTAATCTAGTTCTAGTCTTTGGTTTTTTTCTTTTCATGGTGCTGAGTAGTGGGGTGAACCATTTTGCCATTGCTCTTTTATGAGAAGGAGTGAAAGGTTTTTCTTTGGCGATATTTTCGATCGTTGTTACAATCCAGGAGTGGAGCAGGGCTACTTTTTTGTCAAGGTCTGCTTCTTCCAAAAATGTTGGTTGTGGTTTGCTGAGCCCCAGGAGTTCAATTAGGTTGGAGTTTTTGATGGTTCTCCAGTTTCTTTTCATGGTGGTCGTTGGTTTGTCTTGTTGCCCATTTACTGAAGTGGTCATTTTGATTACGAAGGGAATGATGAGGTGGTTGCTCCAGAGGATTTGAATTGGGGGTGCTGTGACAAGGAGTTCTTTGTTTGCAAAGATTGCATCCAGTGTATGCCCTGCCGAGTGGGTTGCTCCTTTGACTAGTTGTTGTAGATTTGTTGCTGCTAGTTGGCTGGTTAAAGATTGTTGTGTGGTTGTGGCTTCTTCTGCGAACCAGATGTTGAGATCTCGGAGGAGTATCTGATGGTTGTGTTTGATGGCTCGGATCGTGATTGCTTCCGTGAGGGCGTCTACTAAGGTTGCATCGTAGGTTTGTAGTCTGTATATCAGTATGAATTTCAGGTTTGTTTTGGGGCTTACTGACAGGCGTGTGATTGCATTTATCAATGTTTAGTGGGTCTTCCAATTTGATAGCCAGGTGTTCCTTGTCAATGATTGCCAGTCCCACCCCTCTTCTGGTTTTTCTGTTTGTTTAGACACTTTTGAAGTTTGCAGGCAGTTGTTGAGGGTGATCTTGTAGTTGTTGTCTAGCCATGTCTCTGTTACAAATAGGATGTCGATCCCTCCGTTGCAAAGGAGATCGTATATTTCGGTGGCATGTTTGGACATTGTCCTTGCATTGATTAATTTGCAGTGGATCTTTTTGGTGTGGTTTTGTTTATTAGTAGTTCCTTGTTTTGGTTGGCACTTGTTTGGTTGCAGTGCATCTGTATTGGCGTTGATTGGATGAGGATCAGCGAGGTCTGCATCTTCATTGAAGCGGTCTGCTAGATTGAAAGCTTGGCTGTTCAATAGCAGTGCTTCCCTATTCCTGCCGATTGGTAGAAGATCAGCGAAGGCTTCTTCATTGAATCCGTCTGTTAGGTTAATGGTTGGGTTGTTGGTTATTAGTACTTTGTCGTTTTCTCTGCCGTGCCGTGGGTGTTGGTGGTGCCCTTCTGTTCTTGTGATGTATGAGGTAATGGGGGTAGGAGTTTTCCCACCCTCTTCTTGGGTGCTCTCGTCTTTTTCCTGACTGTCTCTGACTATTCTTCGCATGGTTCGATGTCGTGGTGTCGTTGAGGTATCCAGGTCCTGGGGTTGTTGCGAGGTATGGTGTGAGATATATGGATTTTTCTCTTTCAAAGTTTGTTCTGATCCTATTGGTTTTTGGCGGGGTGTTTCCTGCATTTGAGGCTGCTACTGCTGGGGTAAGTTGGATTTGCGTGTCCATGTCCATTCTGGAATGATCTTGTGTTCTTTCACTGTGCCCATTCATGTTCTGGGGCATTTCAGTGCTCTGTTCCGAGACAATGGGTCAAGTGGTCGTCTGTAATGTCTTGTGCTAGGGCAGTACTGGTGATTCGTCTGTTGCTGGTTGGCTTGGGTGCTTTATTGGTGCTATCTGTTCTTCAGGTAGGTTGGGTATGTATCCTAGGGAGCGCTGTCCGAAGGGGTTGGGGTACTGGGCATATGGTTGTCGGGTGGTCTAGGACTCAATTCACTAGCTGTCTATATTGTTTTCTGAGGTTATTGGTGGGGGTTTGTATGATACTATCACAGTCTGTACCCCTCCAGATGTGTGTCAGGTTAGTCTAAACAGGGTTTGAGCACAAGACTAAGCACAGCTAGATTCGAGAATCCTATATAGTGGGGGGAGAGGCCTACACCTAACAGTGTAAGATGAGTAAAAGACAACGCAGCTAGGTTAGGGCACAAGACTAAACGCAGCTAGATTTGGGTGCAAGACTAAACACGGCTAGGTTTGAGAGGCCTGTATAGTGGCAGAGAGGCCTACCCCTAACAAGGCAGGATGAGTACAAGACTTAACACAGCTAGATTTGGGTGCACGACTAAACACGGCTAGATTTTAGTGCAAGACTAGGCACAGCTAGATTTGAGAATCCTGTATAGTGGGAGAGAGGCCTACGCCTAACATTGCAAGGTGAGTACAAGACTAAGCACAGCTAGGTATGAGTACAAGACTAAACCCAGCTAGGTATGAGTGCAAGACTAAACACGACTAGAGGTGTGGTGCAGTCTAATAATCACAGTATTATTTCAGAGGCACAAGCTAATAATCTTACTATTGTTCCAAGGTATGTGGATTTGTTGTACGGCAGGGCTTCCAGAGTAGAGTGATTGCCCTACTCCCCACCCTGGCCTCTCCTACCTTGTTCGTTGCTGCTGGTTGTCAGCTGGCCACTGGCTTCCCCTGAGGACACCTGCAGACACGATGTTGAGCCACCTCCGTTGGAGACGCCTTTGCTTTGGGGTCCTTAGCTGCAGGGGCTGCAACGGGCAGAGGGCTGCCTGGGAGCGTCAACTATGGCCTGTGATCTAGCCAATCGGGGGATGCGGGTGCGGATGGAAATGGAGTGCTGGATTCTGCCGGGGGAGTGCAGGTCTGCACGCGGGCCGGTGGGGGCTCAGATATTTAATTTTTGGCAAAGTTACAGTGGAGCTGGGCAGCACAAACACTGACTTCGGTCGACTGCAAGGAAGGGTGCACTCGGGGACCGTTGAGGGACAACACAACACAGAAGGGGGAGACTAGCCAATCAGGGGAGGTGGGGAAGGAGAATGGAGTGCTGTATTGGGCTGGGGGAGAGCGGGTATGCACACAGGCTAGTGGGGGAATCGGATACAAATTTTTGGCAAAGTTACAGAGGGGCTGGTGGGCACACACACTGACCTGGGTTGTCTGGAAGGAAGAGGCGCACTCGGGGACTGTGGAGGGACAACACAACATGGAAAGGGGAGACTAGCCAATCGGGGGACGTGGGAGGGCTGGGAGGAGGGTGGGGAAGGCAAATGGAGCGCTGTATTGGGCTGCGGGAGAGCGGGCTGCACGTGGGCCGGTGGGGGCTCAGATATTTATTTTTGGCAAAGTTACAGAGCAGCTGGGGGGCACAAACCCTGACCTGGGTTGCCTGGAAGGAAGGAAGGAAATTTACCTGAAACCTATGCTAAATGATTTTAATGTAAGGATTTCATTGTTTGCTGAAGATTTTTGTAAGACAACACAATTTCCTAACGTTGTTTTTGATGTCTCTGTTTTTATATCGTTGATGGTTAGATCTCAAGCTTCTATTCCAGGAATGATATCCATTTTTGTACTATACCTGTACTGCACTGTTAGATGTTTCTTGTTATAATTTGTATATAGTAATGCAGTGTATGTGTACGAAACAATTGTCAAATAAAAGCGAATGATAATGCTGGTAATTGGCTTGGGAGGTGTGAGCAAAGGTTGAACGATAGGTTGAAGTTTACAGGGGTTATTGAGAAGGGAGGCAATTAGGTTTCTGAAGTAGGAGGGCTTGGCAGACTACAGGGCATAGGTGAGGACTGCAAGATCATTTTTCTACGCTAGGGGTAGGGTGGGGGGGTCCATAATTTGGGCCAGAAGGGCAGGTCACAACTCATGTTTGTTTTGAGGGTGATCCAGAGTTGTGAACAGGCAGATATGAAGGAAGCTATAGAACTCGAGGTGGGCGGGGCATTACTTGTTTGGTAATGCCCATGGGGCAATAGTTACAAGCCTGTGCAAAGCCAGGGCTTAACATTGCCCCGCGGGTGTTACCAGACTGGTAATGCCCCCCTCCAAGTGTTCTATTGCTATTAGTTCCCCGGAACGACATACCGGTCTACTGATAGAATTTTTTCTCGAGTTGAGAAACAGCGTTGAATCAGTTTCTCAACTCGATGTGAATAAAAAATGCAAAATAAAAAGCTGTCGGGAAGAACACTTGGTTCCTTCTCCCTTTTCCATGCCGGCCATTACATTTTTTTTTTTTAACGTAGACCAACAAAATATCCACAATGTAACAGGGAGAAGGGATTACTCATACTCCCTTCTCCCTTCCCATGGTGGCTGCGGAAGAAAGGGAAGGACCAGGTGAGTCCTTCCCGACCAGTTAACGACCCGGCGAGGGCCAGTCAGATAGTTTGTAACAATCTGTCCCTCGCCAGGGGTGGTAATGCACATGAATGATAGCGTGATCAAGGGGATTCATAAATGCATAGTGGAAGTCAGAAAAGGTGCAGTTATTGGAAGAGGCGAGAATATAGATGTCCTCGCATCCTCATGGTAAAAGCGGCAAGAGAGTCCTACATTAATTCTCGCTTGGTCAATGAAGAGGTGAGAGGGGGCGTATAAGATGGAGGGGCCAAGATATTCAAGTGCAAAAAGGGGAAGGGGTCAATGGAGAAGTCAAAGGAGGAGATTAAAGTAAATAGAAAGACCGGGTCAAGAGTTCCTGCCAGAGTGGGTAGGCTGGTCATCGAGTAGCTAGAGGGAGTGGTCAGATCGGAGGGAGTTAACTTCAAGGTGGGTAACTGCTGAGGGCTTGGAAATGTTAAACGCCCCCAGCATGACAGTGCGAAAGGCAATGGGAAGTGACTAGAGAAGAAGGTTCAGGTCTGGGTAGGAGGAGAGGGCCAGTGTGCCAATATGTAGCGTAACAGTGAGAGGCATATGAAAGGTAGCTGAATAGTGACATATTCAAAAGAGGAAGAGGCGATGTCAGAGGGGGAGCAGGTGGGAGAGCCTTCTTGATAAGGATACTCTCACCATCACCCTTGCCAACAGGTTGGGAAGGAAGGATAGCTCGGGGGCAAAGCGTTTGTCTTGGAAGCAAGACAACGCAACACAGGTTTGAATCCTGATCCCGCGCTTAGAACCCACTTGTTGGCATTAAGCGCATTTATAAAAGTACAATTAATTATAATTGGATAGTGTGGGAGAAGGTAGCAGTCATTGGGGGAGGTCCAGGTTTCTGTGAAAGCAAAAAGTGAATGCTGAGGCTGATAACAGTTGAAGTAGTTTGATGTAGGAAGCAAGACTTATTGCAGAGGGATTGTGCATTCAAGGAGCCACGCAAAAAAAGTGATAGGAGGTGGGGTAGAGGAGCAGATAATGTGAGGAATGTTAGAGGAGGTTGGAGTTCCTGGTAGAAAAGGAGTGAGCCGAAAGAAAAGAAGGGGAAGAAGCACTTTGAAGTTCTGCGTTGGGCTAGAATCAGACTTTAAGTCACCAAGACAGTTAACCAGCTTAAACATTAATGTTGAGTGGTTCTGAGAGAAAACGGCAGCTCTGTAAGGAATGGAGAGTCACTAAGTCGAAGGATGTGTGGAAGCAGGAGTCCGGCAAAGGGCAAGCACAGTCTTGGCATGAGCAGGGGCTCTGGCCCTAGGTCCTTTCTGACCCAAACAACAAGTTGCGTTTGGCTACTTTTGGCCACTAGCTGCAGATGCCTGGGATGTATGCCATTGGGAAACTCAATATCAAGGGAGGCAGTGTGTCAAATGACACTTTGGGAGCCTATCCGAATGCTCTAGATGGCTTCCAAACTTGTAGGCATGAGTTACAGAGGGTCCTACGTGTTGTAGACCCAGGGAGATTCATTTTACAGTTCAAAAATGTGGCTAACGTTTAATTTATGCACCATTACCGAAATTCATCTTGCTATAATCCTCCCCCCTCCAACCCCCAAACTGGGGCTTGGATCCCTCGGTCTATTCATCTGCCCTCTACTTACCCCCTACATGGTTAAGAGCTCTGATTATGACTTTCCCTCTTCTGGCTCTCACCCTTTTAAATCACTGGCTAGGCCCTCCCACTGGAACTTTGGCTTTTTTACCTTCTCACCTTTTGTATTTTCCTTGCTTCAGCTTCCTGGTTGCACTCCACGAAGCATACTTGTATTACAGTTTGCACAAATAGAAATTGTAAAATCTGATTGGGGTTTCTTCAAAAGGGGGAATCGGCAAGCAGTCCTAAAGGTTTCCGGCACCGACCCAGCTGTAAGGGCAAGATTAAAGATTGCTTGAAGGCTGCTCAATTCTGGGGACTGGCTGGCTAATTCCTTAAAGATGTTTGGTGGACAGTTGTCAGCAGGTGCCCTACCTTTGTACCATTATTCACCAGGGAACTGCACTGTAAAGGTAGAGTGGTTCAAAAGTGGTTCAAAAGTGTTTTGCAATGGTGAGGTGTGCATTTCTCTGGGGATCTGGAGTCTCGTGTTATGGTAAAATTGAAAGCTGTAAATTTGATCTCGGTTTCGTCATGAATTGCTGATGTCTTACTAGTAAAGTATTATTTTGAAATGCTGTTGCACATGCAATACTTCAGGTGTTCTAATATTCCCTGTAGCTCTTGAAAGATTTTGTATTATTCTTTATTAATAAAGTTGGATGAGCTTGAACTTTATTGATGCTTACTTATTTTTTATTTCAGTTATATTTTTATATAATCTTTTAATCCTGCTGAGGTTATATTCTCTACTAGGTAATGATGGAGCCATTTGCCCCTGAATCTTTTCTTTTGCTTTTGTTCTTTCAGTTCTCGGGCGTACCCTTTGGATAAATGTCAAGAATAGCTGCCAGAGGTAGCGGCTAATCTTGTCTTCTGGTTAGCCATTCATTGAAGAATGACGCCATAGTGTCTATCTGCATTATTTCGAGCGGGAAGTTGTTGGCCTTTCTAGCAGGTGTTCAATTGAAAGATATTTCCAGTTATGACTTTGGGGAAACTGGGGTTTGATTTGTGGACCGAGCCGGATGGTGCATGGTATAGTGTTCTGTCTGGTGTAAGAAGAGTGGGGAATGGGGGTAGTCTGCGATGGTCTCATCTGCACCGAAAATTAGATCCAAGATAGGACCCCATCCTTCCAATAGGTTTCTGTAGCTACCTCCCTTTTGATGTTCACATCAATGTTGATGTTAAATTGGTGGCGAAAAGTTTATAAACTTGTGTGTATACTGTATCTTAATGCAGCCTTTCAGGCTAGCCTCACTTTAAAAGCGTTTACTTACACTGAATAGTCAAGGAAAATGGGGAAGCTGGACATGGTTCACTGCAGCTTCTGGCTAACCCACTGTTGAATGAAACATGAGGCAAAATGTAATTTCTTTGGAAACTGGGCTGGTACATGTTTGTTTTGGTAATAACTACTTGCTTGCATTTGTTAACGAGTGCCGACAGCTTGTCAAATGTATATTTATATTTTGCATTGACAAAGACAACTACCAAAGAAGGCAGTCCTGCTTTATAATAAACAATTTCTGGTCTGTTTTTCACCTGCTTTGCATCCCTGGTATTCAGTTTTCTTGGCTTGTTCATAAGTCATTTCAGTTCGTGCTGCTAACCTTAAAGCTAGACGATTTCTATTTCTTGTTATACCTGTTGTGTTTGCCCAAAGAAATGTCATCCATCAGTGTCTTCCTCTTTTGCCCCATCAGGGTCACAGCCATTTCGATGTTTGTACTGTACCGAAGCCTTCCGCTTCCCTGGTGCTCTGCAGCACCACGTTGCAACCGAGCATTTCAGCCAGACAGAAAACTCATTTGGTTGCCAGCTGTGCGGGGAGCTCTTCACGTCCAGTACACAGCTTCAGAAGCATTACGAGTCCGAGCATCCAGAGGTAGCCACCCCTGAAGGAGAGGCTATGCAGGTGTGTATGCAATGGTGAACATCTGTGTGTTGCATTTCTAATCTCATTTTGGAAAATACTGTAATTCTGTAAGTGGTCATGAAGTGTTAAAGAACTTGAATATCGCCTGCATTTAACACTTTAAGAGCTTGACGCTGCGTTGAACGTGCTCCACAATTGCTCCGTTTTTGGCATGTGGTAAAATATATTGGGACCTATTTGCATAGGTTTTTGTTTACTTCTGTGTGACATGTACGTGCAAAAGTGAACAAACCCCAACTTTTAGTAGGCTAGTTGATTCACCACAAAAAGTGGCCTTTCTGATGTGGAATTATGCCATATCTAGAATCTACAGGTAGAGCGTGTGCCGGGAGAGTGACTGCTGCACTCCACTGCACATACCTCATTGACTTCAAGCCCATCTCTAATTTACAAACGGATGGGCTTTTTTGTAAAGCCGTTCATGTGACCATTTCCCATGCTTCTAGTCCACTTCCTGTCAAAGGCCAGACGCAGGCGAAAGGATAATGCCTGTATGGTTATTTTCCAGAACTCTAGCAGTGTTTACAAGCTCCAGATGGATGGGCTCATGAAAAGCATGAGCATTTCCATCTTTCCACCCCCGAAACGGGCTACTGCCCCAAACCCTTCCGGGTTCAGTTGCTGAATATGTTGCCTAGGGATCTAGGCCCAAATGAAGGACGCACACACGGAGAGATAGGAGGAACTTCTTTATTCTTTCACAACTAAAAGGAAGTGGCATTCGCAGCGCACGTGCCCCATAACCCCCTTGCACAGTCAGACTCCGCCTTTCCAACGGAGGGGGCTCCCGAGCGTTAACCCCTTGAGTCCCGGGTAACACTACCCCCGGACAATATGTCCAAACATCAACTTGACACCCTGTGTCTCAACACATGACTTAACACTCCTCAACAAGTCTCATCGGCTTCTTTATGAGCCGTCTCGGCCTCTCACCTCGAGTCCCCAGATCGGGCTCCTCTTCAATTACTTCACTCGGGGCCACATCCCGGGGGTCCCCTTCCGGGGGAAACCACTCATCATCCCTCTGCATTAGTGGTTCCGGTGAGAGTGCCCTTTGAGCTCCTTCCGTGGGCTCTCTCCTTGCATATGGCCTGAACTGTTGACAGTTTCTGGTGACGGTCCTGTTCTCATCTTCCGCCGTCACCATCGTGCCTTTCATGGCAACAATCCTCAGGGGGCTTGGAGCAAACCTCGGGTCTGTCTTCCTGCTTGCCGGCTGCTGTACCAGGACTTCATCTCCCACCTGGAGCCCCGGCAGTACCGCTCCTCTTCGAGCATCGGTGCGACGCCTCGCATTCTCTTTTGCCACCGCATCTCTCTGGAGGAGATCTTGGTCGGCCGGCTCAGCCTGCACCGTACTCCTCGGGATGCGAGTTCGCACTTCATATCTAAACATGAGCTCAGCAGGCGTCTTGTTTGTGACCTCATGGGGAGTGTTTCTGTAGTCTCTTAACAGGCGGCATAGGGCTTGGTGTGTATCAACGGCGTCCAGCCGTGCCCTCTGAATGGCCTTCTTAATCGATGCCATAAATCGCTCCGCCATTCCATTCGCCTGGGGGTGGCGTGGTGTGATCTTCATGTGCCTGAACCCCAGGTGCTCTGCCAGTGTCCCAAATTCGTGCCCACCGAACGGTGGTCCGTTGTCGGACTTGACCCACTTGGGGATCCCCCACTCACTGAAGACCTCTTCTATCGTTGCCGCAACTTGAGAGAACGCTGTGGAGCTGACTCTCTTGGCAATCGGAAATCTTGAGTGTTCATCCACGAAGAGCAGAATATAGTCGCCCGCTTCAGTGGGCCCGTAAAAATCCATGGCTACTCGTTCCCAAGGGTGCTCAGGTATTTGAGTGTGTTGGAGCGGGGGCGGATGTTCTGCAGGGGCTGTGCACTGACAGGCGTGGCAGTTCCTCACCCACTCGTCCACAGCTGCGTCCAGGAGGGGGAACCACACATGGCATCTGAGCTGCTTCTTTGTGTTCTCGGCTCCCCTGTGACCTTCATGAGCTATGCTAACCACCTCGCTCCTGAGTGTGGCAGGGATGACGATCCTACACCCTCTGAGCAGAATGTTATCGTCCTTTACCGCCAGTTCACCATGGACCCTGGCTAGCCGTTCGATTTCTTGCTTGTTCACCCCCGGGTGAGCTAGAGTGGCTCTGTGGTGATCTTTCCACTTGTTGGCGGTCGTGAGGCTGATCGCCAGGGCTGTCGTCGGATCGGCTGCCGACGCGGCCGCTACCCTTTCGAGTGACAGTGCCGGGGGCAGCGCCTGAGCCGCCACATATTGCACATACGCAACGTCCCCCTTCCGTGCCAGCGGGGCCCCTACTGGGTGTCGGGAGAGGTAGTCGGCGGGGTTAAGGTCGCCCCCCGGGCGATGTACGATATCGTAATCGTATTCCTGGAGGCGGATGCCCCACCTTTCAATCCTCGGTGGCATCTTGGTATGCGGGTTCCCAAACAATGAGAGAAGCGCCTGATGATCGGTGATCAGCGTAAACTTCTTTCCGATTATAAAGTTATGAAAATGCTCACACGCCCAGACCGCTGCCAAGCTCTCCTTCTCGGCCTGGGAGTAGGCTAGTTCAGGCGTTGATAGCGCTCGGCTCGCGTATGCAATCACGTGTCTGGGGTTAACATCTGCGCCACTGGTTTGGGCCAGAATGGCGCCGAGGCCTACTGGGCTGGCATCGACTACCACCTCGGTGTGCCACTGTGGGTTGAAATATGCGAGGCGATGGGCCTCGGCGAGAGCTTGCTTGATGTCCGCAAAAGCCTGTTGACAGGCCTGTGTCCATTCAAACGGCGACTCCTTCTGTAGCAGTTTCCTCAGTGGGTCTGTGATGGAGGCATAGTGGGGGATGTACCTTGCGCAGTATCCTGCCATGCCAAGGAACGAACGGACATCCGCCACTTGTCGGGGCTCGGCGAGGTTGGTGATCGTCTCGACCTTCTCGGGGTCAGGCAGCATGCCGTCCTTGGAGAAGATATGTCCAAAGAACTTGAGTTTTGTTTTGCCGAACCGGCATTTCGATATGTTGAGCGTGAGGCCGGCACCCTGAAGGGCCTCGCAGGTGTCGTGTAGAGCCCTGTCATGGGATTCCTTGGACGATCCAAAGACGAGAATATCGTCACTGTAATTGAGGGCCCCTTTGATAGGTCGGATGATCTGGCGTATAGTTTCCTGGAAGATCTCAGCGGCAGATGAGATTCCAAAGTTCAGCCTCCGGTATCTAAAGAGTCCATCGTGTGTCGCAAACGTGGTTATGGGCCGGGAGTCAGGGTGGAGCTCCAGCTGATGGTATCCCTGATTTAAGTCCAGTTTAGAGAACATTTGGGCACTGTTCAGCATCACAATCATGTCCTCAATACATGGTCCCGGGTGTCGTTCCCGTTGGATCGCCGTGTTGGCCACCCGCATGTCCACGCACAAACGGATCTTGCCCCCTTCCTTGGGTACCACCACAAGGGGGGACACCCACGGCGTCGGACCCGTCGCCGGCTCAATGATGTCGTCGCGGAGCAGTTGCTGGAGCGCCTCCGAAACTGTCTCCTGAAGGTGGAATCCGACCCTTCTGGGATGCTGCGGCACTGGACGCACGTTGGGGTCAATATGGAGCCGGATTGGGGGTCCCCGTAGTTTTCCTAGCCCCACGCAGAGCTTGGGGAAGGCCCCCGCGATGTCTTCTTGTGAGACGAGCGATTGAGTTTGATGGTAGGCAATCACATCTTCCGTGTACCCCTGGCCGGGTTTGGCCGCTGCGGCAGTGATCACGTCACCCACATTCACGTGAATTTCAATCAGTCCGAGGTGCGACGCCGTGAGGTAGCTAAGGAGGCATCGGCTTTTGGCGAGGGACCGTATCACGTGACTGGTCGCATCAACTTGCCGCCCATTCAGGAGAAGGCACTGGGTGAATTGACCCAACGTTTGGAGCGGGGTGGCGGCACCCCACTGGAAAATTCTGGAGCGAGACGGACTGAGCTGTGGCGGGCATGGTATCCTGACGTAGTCTTGTTCGCCCATGATGTTCACTGTGGCCCCAGAGTCAATCATAAACTGAAATTGGCAGTTCGCCATCTTGAGCGGGATCTGCGGGGCCTCCCTGGCCTCTTTGTTGTCGAGGATAAGGTTTACGAACTCATCCTGGTCGTAGTGGTCCTGCGGCGCATAGTAGGCCGCCGCCTGGTCGTCATGGCAGAGGGTTTCCGGCCTGTATTCTGCAGGCGGGTTGTCGTATTCATCCGTGAAATGTCTGGGCTGTTCGGCCTGGTCATACGGAGGGGCATATCCTGCCGCTAGGTATTCGTCCATCGCACGAACGTAACGCCTCTGGCCGAGGCCCTGTTGATATGGTCTCGGCTGGCTGTATTGCAGGGGTTGCGGGCGGAACGGCATTCTGGGGGCCGCCTGGGGCCGCATCGGTGGAAATGGGACGCCCTCCCTGCAGACGGAGTGAAAGTGTCCTTCTCTTCCGCAGTTGGTACATCGCTGGGACAGGGCTGGACAGGACCCTGAGTGGGGGAAAGACATCCCGCAGCGGTAGCACTGTCTTTGCAGCCGCGGGGTTGACATCGGCGGGGCAGTGGATGGTCCATACGGCTGGGGGCCTTGACGGGGGGGCAGTATGGCGGCCACAAATTCCCCTGAGCCCACCTTCGCGTTGTTGGAGTGACCCATGGCCGAGGCCTGCGCATCCACCCTCTCGTGGATGCGGGCGAGTTCACTGACCTCGGGCATGGTGAGCGGTTTCTTGAGGAGCTGTTTCTTGAGTGCAGGGGAGAGGCACCCTTCGATCACCCTCAGCCGGATAGCTTCTTCTAACGAGAACGCATCAAATTGGCAGTTCGCCCCTTTCACCCGTAGACGTGTGATGAATTCGTCGACGGTCTCTTGCGGGAGTTGGGTGCATTGATTGAACAAGTATCTTTCATAGTCCCGATTGACTTCGATAATAAGCAGTTTGTCCAGCGCGCCGATCAGCTTGGGAAAAGTGTCCTGGTCTGCGGGTGGAATGGCCTTAACGACCGTTTTTATTTCTCCCCCTACCAGGTTAAGGAAAATGTCCCTCATATTGGGGGAGTCCCCGTCGCCGGATCCTCTCACAAAGTGTCGAAAATCGTCCATCCAGTCGGTCCATCTGGGGCCTTTGGTGGCCTGCGGAGTCATAGTGAACGGCGGGGGCAGTCGTAGTTGAATCGACTTCGCCGCCCGCGGCAGTTGAGGCGAGCCTTGGCTGGACCCCGGGTTGGAGGTGCTCATGGCCCCTGGGAGAGAAGGCCCGTCCTTGCGCGGGCGGGGTCGCCGTCGCGGAGGTCCGACGGAGGAGGTCCGACAAGGCGGATTCGGCGGAGTGCCGTGCTGCGCGGAGGTGGAGCAGGAGGAGGAGGCTCGCTGGATCGGCCACCACAGGCGGACTGCCGTCGGAGGAGGACTCCGGTGCGCGGGAGAGATCCTCGTCGCCAAATGTTGCCTAGGGATCTAGGCCCAAATGAAGGACGCACACACGGAGAGATAGGAGGAACTTCTTTATTCTTTCACAACTAAAAGGAAGTGGCATTCGCAGCGCACGTGCCCCATAACCCCCTTGCACAGTCAGACTCCGCCTTTCCAACGGAGGGGGCTCCCGAGCGTTAACCCCTTGAGTCCCGGGTAACAGAATACATAAATAGATGTCGCTCACACGGCCAACACTTAGCTATTCCTGCACGGGTGCTGTAGACCCTTTGCAAGCTGGTCCTTCTCCCTGCACACAAATCCCGATTCTGAATCAAACGTTTGCCAGCACCTAAATCCGGGCACTCGATTCAAGCCACACTTTGCACCTGTAGCCTAGGGCTTTGTCAAACTGTCTCATTGTGTTTTTATAAATATAGTGTTTAGTCCTGTGTAAGTACCGTTTTTTAGTGTTTAATTTTCATACATTTTTGTACAACAGCTTTCATTTTCATTAATTAAAGATGACCCTGGTTGGCCTTTACGGACACATAATGTGTTAAATAGAATATGTATATGCTTTGGGTAAGCGTGTATTCTATGCTTTAGGTTTTAGTTTTTTCTTTGGAAATCTGTATTATGAACTTGTCACAGCGACAACTGTGTATGAATATCTGTCATATCACAGTAGAAAATAACCGTTTCTTTTGTCTGTGTCTGTATTTAAAGCTGTTTGACACGTGAGAGGTGTCGCTGCGGAATTTTCAGTATTTTGCAGTTACCTAAGAGAACAAATCGCATTTTCAAAAGCACAATAACATATATTCCTAGAATTTCAACATTTAAGCTTATCGAAGTTAATCTTTTAGGATGTCTCTCTCCAGAGTGCTGTAGATGTTCGAGTAAGGCACAAGCTGGGAATGTTTTAGATTTGTATGAAGATGGTGTTTAGTTGACTAGCCCTTTCATCTAGTGCCTTCAGTTAGTGCAAGTCTTTTGTCCAAAGTTTGGTACGACTGTTGAAAAAAACGTTACTAAAAAACTAATTTTAAATAAGTTCAGTAAATGTATACCTATGGTATATAAAAAGTGAGAAAGGGAAGTCAAACTGAGTGAGGCTTAAGCTGAATTGCCATCAAACTGTATTAGTAACTGATATGCGATTCCATCATTTGCCCGATCGGAAGTAATTTGGACATGGAGTTTGGCACATTGTTGGAAGACTGGGAGAAAGAAGGCTTAGAAATTCAAAAGGCAGCTGATGTGAATTACGCCGACAAGGTAAGGGTGCCTCAATATGTACACCCCCTCGAACAGAATACACGGAAATCAAACAAAATAGAAAGTAAAAGACTGCAAAATCATTCTTCTCCTTAGAAGAACTGTACTAGCCCATTTGACCTAACGGGGGTGTCCCCGGCTCCCCATGTTTTCCATTTTGCAATTTTGGGGGTACAGGGGTGTCCCCTACTTCCTTAAAATTGGAGTCGGGGGGGGGGGGACAAAAACCCCAAAAAATGCATGTGCATTTAAATTGGGCCCCGAGCAGATAAATTGCGGTCAGTTTGCCGCAATAAAAAAAATTCGGTCAAACACAAACCAGATGAACGCTGCCAAAAAAATGCTCCACTGAGATTACCGTGTATCTATTGTTCTGTCCCTTGGCCGATCCAGGGTAGGAGAGAGCCTGTCGTCTAACTCGGTCCATAGTTGTGCAGTGAGGAAAGCTGACCTCCCGTCCTCCCCCCGTCCCTGGACTGTAAATGGTAACACAGCTAGAAACCGGGAGCCATCTCCCAACACCAAAGGGAAAGACCACGCATGGATTATTGTGGTGCCATGTAGCGCAGAGCACTGGATGTGGGAAGCCCAAGGTAATAAAGACCCCCCCACACTCCCAAAAGGGGAGAGAATTGACAGGAGACTGACCCAGGAGGCAAGATCAAAATAACAAGGAAAATAGGTATTAAAGATGATGAGACCTGCAGATGCAGGAGAGAAAGACAAGAGATCAGGATCCATGAGTAAGAACCAAGGAGCTAGATAAAGGGATCAGGAGCAAGATGATCCGAACACTAGCGGCCCCTCCAAAAAAGGTTGCAACGCGAGCAGCTGAGTGCCCAGCGTTCTCTATGGGATCTGAAGCCGGACGTCGAATGACGTGCTGCCATGGGCAACGGACCAAGCCAGCGCACATGCGCGATGTGACCAACTATGGTCCGGGGCCGTGACAACGGAGAAAGCTGCTACAGTCCCTGAGGACATGGATTGTGTTGTGCAGCAGCCGTTCTCGGGGGCGCAGATCTTGCAAGCGAGTGACCCCACCGGTAAGACTGGGCATAACAAACGCAGATCTATCGTGGAAGTGAAATTCCCTAGCCTGTGAGCCGAGTGGGGGTAGAAGAAATCATATTGTGAACGAAAAAGACTTAGTGGTGTAAGTTGGGAAAGAAAATCTGCTCTATTTTAGATGGGGGTAGCGATGAACATATTAAAGACCCACACAGGTTTCCATTGCATAGAGGCACCCAAAAACCAAATGAAAAGAAAAAGACCTATTTATGATGAACAATTAATTATTTTTGGGCCAAAAGGAAGTAACTTGTCATTTTGTTCAGCATACAGCTCTTTGCCTCTCTAGTTCTGATTGACAGTCAGTTTTGAAGCATGATGTTCATGCCAGTCAACATCAATGCGCATTATTAATGTCAAGCTCAGTGCACTAAACCACACCCTAACTGAGCCTGCTAAAACTTGACCACCACTGAAACCTGGACTCAACAAAACTAAGGCCTCCATACTTGGTAAGCACAGCAAGCACACCATCTGCAGAAAAGAAGGTTATGGTGAAAATTCCACAAACTAATGTCCTGACCACACTGAGTACCCTCCATCAACATGCAGGATACTCGTCACCATAGCCAAAGCAAACTGCTACAGAGCATCCATCATGGAATCATCCAACAAGTGCATAGCTATCATTCCAGCCATAAAGCGCTGCATCTCCCCTGCAGTACCACAATCCACTGATAAATGAAACACCATCAACAGTATCATCCAAGTAATTGCAACACATTGACCACTCTAAACACACTACAAACATCCCAACCATACTGCCTGCAACATGTCAAGAGTCAAATTCAGGACAATTACTCCTGAAGACCTGACCCAACCCTCTTGCAGCCCCGAAAGCTACCAACCACAACCATTTTTATGATCATTGCGCTCGCGTGCGCCCAGCTGCTGCTTCTCTCTCTCTGCATAAACGTGCTGCAGTGGACGGGCGCAGCGGGCACGCCTACAGCGTGCCAAAGGCAAGCCCATCTGTGCTACGGACATGCTGGATGGAGCTGTACATTTCTCTAGGCAGGATCTTTTGAACTTGGCACCTCCTGACACACAATTTCCATGTGGTTGCAGATCTTGTCCTGCTCTCAGTATGCCATCCAGCTCCTATTCGGCGCCCCTTCAGCCTTAGAGCATGACGGGACTGTCTGCAATGCTTCTTAATACCCGCTCGATATGAGCGCACGCCATCCTTTGGTTTGATTGTAAACCGGATCTGCTGTGTTCAGCCGAGACCTGGTTACATGAGTGCTTGGCGCCTGCATTGGTCCATGCCATTCCTGCTGACTTTAAAATTATTCACCTTGATCGGGCCTCTTCCGAGATTGGGGGTGGGGTGGTTTTGATCTTTATCTAATTTAATCGAATTTAAGGGTTACTCAGCTGGTGTTTTCATTCTCTATGGCTATGGAAGCGCTACTGCTGACATGTCATTTCACCACATTACACCTGTCACTTCTTAATTATTCATCATCCTCCAGGATTGTATGCTGGGTTCCTCGAACCCTTTTTAGACTTAGCGGCTGAGTTACAAATAAAATGTGCACACCTTGTTGTGAAATTTAATGGTCCTCTGGCTCCAGCAATGGACCTCTTTTTTTGACAGCATGGCCGACTTGGGCCTTCAGCAATTTGTCTCAGAACCTACTCATAAATTGGGAAATACGCTTGACCTGGTTTTTGCCAAAAAAGTACAATTAACTATTCTTCCGGCTGAGCCCATGCTGTGGTCTGACCATTACTGTGTGACCTTTACTCTTAAAGCAGCACGGACGAAACCGAAGAATCTTCCCCCTAGAGTCTGGCAGTGCAGCTGGCGTTCGGCTAATCTTCAGGCCCTTGTATCCTCAGTCAGAGCCAAATGCGATGTGGCCCCCGAGGGCCGTGCTTTCCTGTTCACGCAGCTGACGAGGTGGCCCCCCCTAAGGCGAATTCAGCCGCAGGGGCTCCAGTCTGAACCCTAGTTTTCTGAACAGCTTAAATCGACCCGACTTGAGCTAAGACAGGCTGAGCGGAAATGGCGGAAACTCTATGATCCCTGTCTTTGATCTCAATATAAAGTCTGTGCAGCTGCCTATTCCGCAGCGATTGTGGCTGCGAAGAAGTCATGATTGACACAGAAAATTGAGCAAGCCTTTTGTAAACCCAGAGCACTTTTTTCCGTGGTGAAATCACTGACATCTACAACTAATCTTGTGCCTACGGTGAATCCACCCCAGGAACTCTGTGACTCTGTCTCAGTTCTTTACCACCAAAAATGTGACCATTTGTACCAGTATATCAGTGGCAGCAATGGCATCTGCCCCTGTCAGGGAACTGCCAGTCCCAAATTGCCTGGCTGTACCCACAGGGTGGTCTCTTTTTCCTAAATTTGCAGAGGCTGAGATCTCTGCGGCCCACTTAAGTCAGCGGCCCCGTCTGATTCAGTTCCTCTGGCAGTAATGAAGGATATCTCCCTAGAGCTTCTGAGTGAGATCACAGTAGCTGTTAATACTTCCTGTCAGATGGGTTTTATCCCTGAGGAACTGAAGGTTGTGACAGTGATTTCCCTTCTTAAAAAGCCTTTGTTAGACCCTACACTTCTTTAAACTTTCGCCCTATTTCACCCTTACCTTTCTTTGTTAAACTCTTGGAAACCCTGATTTCACCACTAATCTAATCATTTATGGAGTCCTCCGAACTTTTTGACCCCTCTCAGTTGGGCTTTAGGCCTGGTCATGGTACAGAGTGTTTTGGTGGCAGTTCAGGATGATATGGCTAGGCTGCTGGATGCAGGAGGGGTTGGTGCCCTGATTTTACTTCATCTATCTGTGGCTTTTGATACCATGGATCACCCTACCCTGCTGACCCGCATAGCTCAGGTGGGAATCTCTGGTCAAGTATTGGCTTGGTTTGCCTCTTTTCTAGATGAGAGAACTCAAATACTCTCACTCCCTCCTTTTTTCTCTTGTCCCGGTCTCCTTGGTTGTGGGGTTCTGCAAGGCTCCGCTTTGTCTCCTATTCTTTTTAATATATATATTTGGCCATTTGTGTCTCTCATCCGCTCCTTCGGTATCCGGTTCTACTCATATGCAGATGATCCTGATTTGTTTAGATCTTGAGCAGGCTGAGGTGTCATTGTGCTTGCATCAGTGCCTGTAAGCCGTGGGCAATTGGATGAACCACAGTTTGCTGAAGTTAAATGGAGACAAGACAGAGGTGTTGGTGGTGGACTCTCCCCCTGACCCTACACTATGGGTGTTCTCCTTTTGGCCATCTTTTCTGGGTCCACTCCCTTTCCCGGTTGTTACAGTAATGAATCTAGCAGTGGTCATTTCTGCTACTGTTTCCATGGATGCCCAAGTGTCGGCTGTGCGAAAAGCTGGCCATTCTCATCTGAAGATACTGAGAAAGGTGCTTCCCTTCTTACCCCCGAATCTCAGGCCGCCTGTGGTGGCGGCTATGGTCTTGAGTCGCCTGGACTACTGTAAACTCACTTTATTTGGCCCAGCCTAAGGGCATTGACCAGCGGATACAGCGCCTGCAAAATCTGACCACTTGAGTGGAAGCGTGATCCCCGTATGGGGCACATATCTCGCCAGTTTTGCGCTCCTTGCATTGGATGCCTGTAGCCCAGCGCATTAAGTTCAAGGCACTCTGTCTAGTCCATCGGGCCTTGCACAGTCTAGTTTCTGAATATTTGTGGACTAAATTCACCCGCTATCTCCCTAATCGGACACTACGATCGGCTTCGGCTGGCCTGTTGTGTTTTCGTCTATCTGCCGCTCTCGCTTTGGAGGCCGGGCCTTTTCGGTGGCAGCGGCCCAATTGTGGAATGACCTGCCGCTTCCATTAAAAAATGTGTCTAACCATTTTGCGTTCACAAAGGCCCTGAAGACCTACCTGTTTTAGATGCTACTGCCAGACTATTCTCCCCCCCTCAGCGCCATGATACCTTCGGGTGACCGTGCACTTTCCACATTTTCTTAACATAATTGATCTTAGTTGATAAGTTGACGTTCTCCCCATCTCATTGTGATGGTCCTCAAAGATGGAGCCATGATGCCAATTTTCAACGTCGCACAAGACAACTTCCCAGTTACACTGAAAACAGGACGGATCCAAGCCGTGCTGAAGAAACCTGCACTCAACCCGATGACCTGGCCACCTATCACCTCATTCCCTTGGCAAAGGGATTTGGAAGATCATTCCCATCCAGTTGAATGAAAGGATCACCCAGCAAAGTTTCCTACAGGACTCCAACCAGTTTTCCCACCATAATGTAGCAGAAAGACACCACACCATCTAAGTTAGCAATGATGTACTATACATCCAGGACAAAGCGGAACACTGCTTACTCATCCTTGACCCCTCTGCTGCTTTTGATTCTGTTACCCCTGAAGCCCTCTTCAACATTCTCAACAGACACATGGGCTTCAATGTAAAAGTCTTGTAGTGTTCACCTCATACCTCTCCAACAGAGACCAGGCCTTCATATGGGCACCAACAGAGCTCAGCACCTGCAAGTAATCTCTGGCACTCCACAAGGCTCCATCCTATCCCCTGTCATCGCCAACATTTACTTGTAGCCTGTGCGGAAACTCCTAGCTAACATAGACATCGGACTGTACCAATACACAGATGACGCACAACTTTATCTAAATATCGGTTGCATCAATGACATCCATTGATTCAAGCACTGGCTGTCCCTCTAGAACCCCCTGGATGCCATCCTCTTGCCAAAGGTTCACTCTCACAAAACCAAATTCTGTCTCCTAGGAAACACCACTAAGCGTGCTCAAGTGCAGAATTGGCTGACTGACGGGAAGGTCCATGAATTCATACCTCGGCTCTTACCTATTGAAAAATCTGTTTTTTCTATTGACTGTCACTTCTCATTCAAAACCTTAATCGCCAAGAAGACCCAAACAGCATGATACTAGCTTAAACTGCTCTGCAAAGTCAAGTATTTAATCTGCCCCGAGTTTCAGCACAGTTGTCTGATACCTGGTCATCTCCCACATGATCAGTGGCAATGTCTTACTTGAATCCTAGCTGCCACATTAGCGCCTCTGAAAGCTATTCAGCATGCTACAGTACGCCTCCTCAAAGGACTAAATATATTTGACCACATCACCCCCATTCCCATGTGGCTGCTCTGGCCTCATGCTCATGACGGCCTACATCATCTACAGAGCAGGTGCCACAAAAATACATCTACTCGACCGAAAAAGTCACAATCTCTAGAGGCCAGCGCACCACCAGAAGCCATAACATTGCTAGGCTGGAACTATAAACCTACAGTAGTGAAATATACCAGGAAACTGTTTTATTTTTCTTTTGCTATGCACACTTGCTTTTGAACAAGTTACCAATGAATATAAGAATATCACATTGCAGTGGGCTATTATCGTGTTGAGCTACCTCTGAATTTTTAATTGGTGCACAGAAAAATGTTTTACTCTCCAAATTTCAAAGGTGAGAGAGTGCAAGCATGGTTGAAATCAATGACCTAAGCCCTAGGTCATGCATGAAAAACTATGACCAGTGAGACTCAACCCCATGTGCTCCTCAACACTCAAATACAATCAAAGGCCTGTAATGAGTAAGTTGGTTAATATACCAATAGTATTACAATTCCTTAGTTTAAAAAAGTAAACAAAGGTAATCCAATCATAAAATTATAGTTGTTGGATAATCTTCAAAACAACATTGCCAACAAGTGTTTCAACCTATAACGGGCCTTCATCAGGGTTTAATGTTAAGTCTACACTAACAAGCAAATTAGAAATATTCTCTTCCACCTGCACAGGAGAATATGCAAGAACCATTCTAAACGACTCCCTCACCTCTGGAATCTTCACTGACACCTTCAAAATTGCTCATGTCAAACCTCTCCTAAAACTAATCCCATGACCCCCTCGACCCCAAAAACTACCGCCCATCTCGAACACCAGATTCCTTGCAAAACTCATCGATCTAACTGCTTACTCCCAACTAAACGCCTTTGTGGAATCCAACAACCTCCTGGATCCCGCCCAATCTGGGTTCAGACCACGACACGTAACAGAGACCAGTCTGGCCTCAATCTGGGACGATCTTAAGATCACTGCTGACTCTGCAGGATGTGCTGCACTAATCCTCCTAGACCTCTCTGCTGCGTTCGACACAGTCAACCATTCAATCCTACTTGATCGCCTCCACTCCCTAGGAATCCGTGGAACCGCTCTCAAATGGATTGCCTCCTTCCTCAGCAACAGGAAACAAATAACCCAACTGTCCACTTTTGCCTCGGCCACGCGCAATGTCAATACTGGAGTACCACAAGGAGCATGTCCATCAGCCCTCCTATATGTCCACCCTCCCTGGAATCATCCGCCCACACACTATCCTGTGCTATAACTATGCGGATGATACACAAATCCTCCTGAAACTCCTCAACTCAAACCCAACCATCCCGACCTTACAGCTTGCCTCCTTGACATATACCGCTGGATGACTACAAAACACTGCCTCCTAAACCCAACTAAAATTGAAATCATGGTGTGTGGCAACACTGAGCTCCTCCCATGCCCCCTACCCTGGCCCCCATCCATGGCCCAAGCTCCAACCCCCTCCCCAACAGTAAAAAAAACCTTGGATGCACCCTAGATTCAGGCCTATCCCTCTCTCGCCAAATCAACGTCTCCAAATCTTGGGATTACCATCTCAAGATTCTCAGATGCATTTTTCCCTACCTCTCATTTCCGAACAGAGTTGCTGCTGTTAGGTCCATTGTAATGCCAAGACTGGACTATGCGAACTCCTTTTACCTTGGAGTCCAGGCATACCACTTTACTAAATTACAAAGAGCGCAAAACGCTGCCGCCAAATTACTACTAGCACTGGGCCCACGAGACCACACCTCTCCGGCTCTCAGAACTCTGCACTGGCTCCCAATTGGACGAAGGGTGACTTTCAAGACTCTGCATCGGTCACCCAGCTGTGCACAAGACTGGTCCGACCTACCTGCAAGACGAGCTTAAACCGTACCAACCTCGCCACACCCTAAAATCAAGCTCAGCACTCCTCTTGGTGAACCCAACCACCAACTCGGTCAGGATTGGAGGATCTTCATTCTCAATCTTGGCCCCCACTCTTTGGAACTCATTTCCCCCTCGCATACGACACACCGAAGACTACTTAACATTCTGCAAACTACTAAAAACATGGCTCTTCCCATAACCCCAATGATCACTTAATGATGCACACGAAACGAACGACCGGACAGTCAATCCTCAGCCCCCAACCAATGGTTGGTATGAAGCTGATGGACTGAACGGATGGGATGGACGCTCATCTCCTTATTCCCGCTCACTGTGCTCCCACAAAGCGGACAGAACTGATAAGGGGGAGCAAACAGTGGGAGGGGATGATACGGTCGGGGTGGATGGAATGGAGAGAATGAATGGAACGAGTGAGTGGACCGAACCGAGGGAGTCGATAGCACGCAGGGACTCAATGGAACAGAATGAGTGGATGGAACGGAATGAGTGGATGGAACGAATGAATGTAACGGACCGGAATGAATGAATGAATGAATAAATGAAAGGATGGAACGGACCGGAATGAATGAGTGGCTGGAACAGAATGAGTGGCTGGAACGGAATGAGTGGATGGAGTGGAGTGGAGTGGAGTGGATGGGACGGATGGAGCGGCTGGAATGGATGGAGTGGATGTAACAGAATGAGTGAATGGAACGGATGAAGCAGAAGGAGCGGATTGAACCGATGGAACGGAGGGAACGGATGAAACAATGGGAGTAGATGGAACGGAAGGAGCGGATGAAACGGAGGGAGCGGATGAAACAATGGGAGTAGATGGAACGGAAGGAGCGGATGAAACGGAGGGAGCGGATGAAACAATGGGAGTAGATGGAACGGAAGGAGCGGATGAAACGGAAGGAGCAGATGGAACGGTTGGGGCGGATGGAACGGTTGATGCGGATGGTACGACCGGTGCGGATGGAAGAATGGATGAAGTGAATACAACGTATGAAATGTATCGAACACACTGACTGGATGGAACGGATGCAGTGTGGATAGAATGGACTGAATGGATGAACGGACGGAGTGGATGGAACAGTCTAATGAGAATGGAACGGATGGAGTGGATGCAACAGATGGAGTGGATGGCACCGAAGGAGTGGATGAAAATTAATGAGTTGATGGAACGGTTGTTGCGGATGGAAGGCGCTGATGGAAGGGCTGTGCGGATGGAACGGTAACACGGATGCAACTGATGAAATGGCAGATGCGGACAAAATGGTTGGTACAGGTGGAAGTGTGGATGGAGTGGATGGAAAAGATGGAACCCATGGAATGATCTAACAGACGGAGTGGATGAAACTGACCCAGTGGATGGAACGGAAGAAGTGGATGGAACTGACGCTATATATATATGAATGTCGCTATAAGTCCCCACTGTCCTGCTCACGTGCCCAGTCTCAGGCACTGGTACTGATATCCACCATTCACACCACTATGCTTACTCTCTTCTATACACCATAATTCAACTAGAACACAGCTACACCCTGATAATTTGGCCTAGCTGTTCTCATACGAACACAACCCCACGAACACCTCATCACCCTAATAAAACACAGCTAGCTGAGCACATTCCGGCAAGCTTAAGCGTTCCCCAGGCCTAACACAGCCAGAACCCAGTCTAGGTGTCCACCCACCAGGCTGAACACATCCAACTGATTTCATCAACACAGCACCTATCGCTATAAAGCAGCTATCATCCAACAACCATACCAGCTGCAAACATCTGGTGCACCCACGCACCATACAACACTCCTTCTCTCTAATGACTTGAACTACAGTTCCCGAGGGCGTTCAACCCACCATCGCTTTGAAGTCATACCAATAATACATAAGGCGCTATATAAATGCCAAGTAACGCAACATAACAAATAAAAAACAATTGAAGCACAATAAGTAAAACCCGAACCACATAAATGAACCAAAGGTCATTGTACAAAAGTCCTAATATAAGGATAGGTAGACAAACCAACATACCAAAGGAAGGGGGGGGGATGGAAGAGAGAAAACAGAACAGATAACGCACACACTACGTTTGTTATGCTGTCATACATAGTTACATTTATATATGGTAATCCCAATATTGATGCATGCTTTCATAGTTGTGCCAACAATACTAAACAACCTTCCAAAAGTCAAATTAAGCATTTTGCATGCAGGAAAGCCATGCTGATTACACCACCTCATAATAACCTCACTCTCTGAATGTGAAGTGGCGATCTAGTGCAAACCCGATTAGCAAAAATACACTGTGCTTGTCAGCAAATATGCTAGCTCTGTTAGATCCAATCAAATTAAAGTAATTTTGAAGGAAAATCGAATCCTAATCACCAACAGATGGCAATCTGTCTATGCACTCCTTGACCTGACCGGTCACTGTTCTAATGAACAGTCTAGATACATTTGTATAAGTACAGCAATAAAGAAAACCACCAGTTGCTTCCAATAGGACAGTACACCCACATCGCTTGCTCTAATACCAACAAAAACAACAATATACCTGCCAGTTTCACGCTGTATCCCCATTAGGCTTGGTTAAAGAATAACACAATATTTGAAGGCTCCAAACATCTGCAGATTGAAACAAAATCCACGAGTTCTCAAGAAATAAGATGGAAAACAGAAAACAAACTCTGTGCTTGGGTCATATTATATGCAGTACCAAACATCACCTCCATTACCTGTAAATTGTTACTGTATTATTAAAGTGATGCACTGCACTCCCATTAGTGTTTCAGCAGCAAGCCGCTGTACATACAGGGTCTTTGCTTGATTGGACCTGCAGATAAATTAAAGAATAACAAAAGTACAGCGCTAAGTGCTCATCCTATTCGAAAAGCACTCACAAATGTAAACGGGTAATGATTCTTCGCTGCATGTCAAGTGATTCCAAAGTGCGTAAAGCAACTAATTGCTGCAACGTAATCACTACCCAGTTCTATCCAAACAACTCCTCAAGTCGTAATAGAGGATTAACATTACTTTTGTTCTGCACAAAATCAAAACCTCCTAATCCCCTTCAGTATCAAATGGATAACCAACAACGGGTACGGCACCCTGACAACTTATGTACATTGAAATACGGCTGGGTCTTCACGCCTTCCGTGATCGGGTACCGCGTCCCAGTGGCGCGAAGCTATGAAAGGGAGCCGCCGTGCGGCAATCAGTCTCTTTAAATTACCGTCTCCTTCTGTTATTACTTTTTGTACAATGAACTTTGGTTCATTTATGTGGTTCAGGTTTTACTTATTGTGCTTCAATTATTATTTATTTATTATTTGCTAGTTTGACAAATTGACCCCTGTAATGCTGATTGTGGTGGGGTATGCCCACTTGCTTGTTGCGATTATGGGTTTCATATGTGTAATTGTGTAGACCTAACATTAAGCCCTGATGAAGACCTGTTATGGTCGAAACACGTGTCCGCATTGTTGTTTTGTTTTGACGACTATAAAACAACTTGATTTTTTTGATTGGACTACCTTTGTTTACTATTTTAAAACTAGGGACTTGTAGTACTATTGGTATATTAACCAATGCACTCATTATAGGCCTTTTTGATTGAAAATGGTATAGGTTTGGGAGAAATGGTTTTTGCGCAAACTTGAATTATTTTGGTTCCTTGTTTGTTAGGTTTGGACTTGAAAGAAAGAGATATTGCATATTGAAGTTTATTTCATGTATTTATTATTTCTGTATCAAATGTATCTCTCAATTTGCCTCTCTACACGTGTTTCGCCATTCCTATTCAGTTTATAACGGATCTTCAGGAGAGTTTTGGTTTTAGACAGACATATTCATTTAAAAGTACCTGCAAACAAAATGAAATCTATTTAAAGTTAGCATTTGGAAATTTTGCAAAGCAAAATCTAGTTGATTACGCTTGTCACACAAACAAAGGTAAAGCACATAAAAACAAGGTTAAATAAATGCTTACCATTATCAAAAAAAGGGGTTACTCCTTAATTTAGGAAGAAAATATCCAAATCATTTTAAAATTCACTTTTCTTTGCTGAGCTAGCAGTTTCTTTCCATTGTGTTTTGTTCAGTTTGCCTATAGTAGACAAAGAGTGTGAAGAGAAAGGGGAAGAAAGAATAAACAAAGCAGGAGTAAGAGGGGAGTATTGTTTTTTTTTTTTAAATTGAAGTATTTTAACATATTAGAGGAAACATGTGGGAACATATATCAAGAGATCTAGTCTTACCTGAAAAAATAGAAGTGGAAAATATATATTGTGGGGCTCAAAAGATCCGCCTTGATCCTTAATGGTGAGTTTAAAGGCTCTGCGTCCGCCTGATGCTTCCTGTGGGACGCATGAATTTAGAGTGAATCTTGACGCTTTATATATGCGTCAAAAAGCACGCGTGATGTTTTACGTCACCGCACGTTTGCGGCACAGCGTAAGGACTTCATCACGCATGCGCGATGGCTTCCTCGCGCTGAAATAGTCTTTTTTCAAGCAGTCCTGGGCAAATTGTTTTTAAGTTAAAAATGAAGTGGAAAGAAGAGGAAATAGCTAAAGCTATGTCATTTTAAGAGTAAACTTAATTATTTTAAATTTAAGAAGAGGAATTCTTGATGGGGCAAAAAGAGGAAAACTTATAAAAATATATAGTATCTATGTGAAATAGAAAAAGAAAAGGAAGAAGTATACACGAGAAAAGGAAAAATTAGTCAGAGTGGTGTTTGTTATTGCTAAACTCACTTTGAAATTGGTTTCCCAATTCAGGAGCCACGTGTGCGATACCGTTGAAAACGAGACACCCTAAGTGCACCCCCAAGACTGGAGCACCCACACTTCAATAACAACCAGAGCAAGAAAAAGCTCCTCCACTGTGTATGGGGAGGATGCCCCGCTAACCGCCAGATGCAAGGTCCTGGAATGAGTGCGACACGTCCTGTGGGGTAATAGATAGGTGCCATGTCACTGCGGTTGGGTTGGGGGTGGGTGGGTCAAATTCCAGGCCAGGATTTTTCCCACAGACTGGCGACGAGGGGGCTAGAAGAGCCAGCCACAGGTCCGCGTCATGCCGTGCCATCCCATGTGGAAATCACCCAGCTTCCTTACAGATCACCCCATTCCTACCCCCACAACGGCTTGGATATGTCACCCACCCCTGCCTGTCTGGGAACCCAAAAAAGAACATTTATGTGTGAATTGCGGGTTCGCAGTAACATGCCTTCCCCCAATGTAAATGCCTTTCATGGACTGCACTGGATAAGACCGCGTGTTTCAATATCGGGGTGCAGGGCCCGGTGCTCTTTTTGAAGGTCCCCATGTTCGTGAAACAGATCCCTGCATGCTGGGGACAGACACTGGCCATGTTGTCCCCAGTATCAAGTGATGCAATCGGCCTAAACCTTGCAACAGTAAGCCCTAAAACAAACCTGAAATTCATAGTAATATATAGACCACCAACCTACGATGCAACCTTCGTAGATACCGTCCTAGCCATCAAACACAATCACCTGATAGTCCTCGGAAGAAGAAACCACGACCATACAAAAATCGCTAACCAGCCAACTAGCAGCAATAAACATGCAGCAACTAATCAAAGGAGCAACCCACTCGACAGGGCACACACTTGACGCAATATTCGCAAACAAACTACTCCTCACCACGGCACCCCCAATTCAAATACCCTGGAGCGACCATCTCATCATCCCCTTTGTAAAGAAAATGACCACCCCAACAAACAGTCAACCGGACAAAACACCGAACACCATGAAAAGAAATTGGATAACCATCAAAAACTCCAACTTAATTGAACTCCTGGAGCTTAGCAAACCACACCAAACATTCATGGAAGAAGATGACCTGGACAAAAAAGTAGCCCTGCTGCCTTCTTGGATTATAACTACTATAGACGACATTGCCAAAGAAGAACCCTTCACTCCTTCTCATAAACGCGCAATGGCAAAATGGTTCACCCCACTACTTGGCACCATGAAAAGGAAAAACCGAAGACTAGAACTAGATTGGAGAAAACAAAACGACGATGCGAAAAAACTGAAATTCCTACAACACAACCGCGCATACAAAAAGGAAATACAAAAAGCAAAGAGGAAACACTACGACAACCGAATCTTCGAAGCGTCAAACGCCCAAAAAGAACTCTTCAAAATCATAAACTAAATAAAAAACCCTCCGGGATGTAACAACACACCAACTCCATCCACAAAACTATGCAATGACCTTGCCGACCACTTCAAAAACAAAATCACCAGCATCCAACAAACCATACAAAGCAGACTGCCTGATCTGACCATGATCCCCACCTACACCCAGGAGGAACATCCAAACAGACTACGAGGCTTTCCAGAAATATCAGTGGAGACATTCGTCAAACTGTTGAATGAAAGCAACAACTCAGGGTCTCCTGAAGACCCCTGCTCACCAGATATATACAAATCGATTCTCAAACAAGGAACGCCCCTGAAATATCACAGGACCGTCTTCAACCTTTCCACCGCAACTGGGAAAGTACCACAAGCCTTCAAAACTGCATACATCAGGCCACTACTCAGATACAGTAGGAAAAGTAGAGGACCTCGCCAACTACAGACCCATCTCCAACATCATGTACACAGCCAAACTGCTCGAAACATACATATACAAAACGACCCAAGACTTCATAGAAGAGCACGGCCTACTAGACCAAGCACAAGTTGGCTTCAGACCAATGAGAGGAACGGAATCAGCTCTACTCTCAATATGGGGTGATCTAAAAATGAACGCAGACACGGACAAGAGCATTGCCTTGATACTCCTAGACCTATCAGCAGCATTCGACACAGTTAACCAAGACACCCTCATAGCGAGATTAGAAGGACTGCTAATAACAGACACCGCCTTAATCTTTCCTACCAAACAGAACGGGAACCGTATGGATGAAACCCTTCAAATCTAGCCCGAGAGTTTCAACCTGTGGAGTACCACAAGGATCCTCCTTCTCCCCGCTACTATTCAACATCTACATGTATCTACTCAACGGAATCATCAAAAAGCCACGGCCTCACCTGCTACAACTACGTCGACGATCCACAAATAATCTTCAAAATACAAGACGACACTGAAATAAACTTGACGCTAGAAAACTGCCTCTGGGATGTATTCCTCTGGATGAACTCCAACTGCCTCAAAATCAACCCAGGCAAAACAGAAATAATGATCGTCACAAAAAATGGAGGAGAAAACCACTTCATCCCTTGGACAAGGGAACTCGGGACAACCCCAGCACCCTCGCCGATTGTAAAAAACCTGGGGGTCCTGATAGACTTTAATCTCACGCTAGAACCACAAGTAAACGCCCTTCTCAAGAAAAGCTTCTTTCTCCTGCGAGTGGCAAAGAGGATCCTACCATTCCTATAGTTCGCGAACAAAACAACCACCATCATCGCCCTAGTCATGTCACAAGTAGACTACGCCAACAGCCTTTACTTAGGCATGCCGGAACGACTATTAAAAAAACTACAACGCATTCAAAACGCAGCAGCCAGACTCCTTCTGAAACTACCCCGAAGAGAACACACCACACCAGCGCTGAAAGCAATACATTGGCTACCAATAAAACAAATAAAATTCAAAACAATGTGCATCACACACAGAGCGGTACACAAGGAAGGCGCTGAGTTCCTGAGAGACAAACTGCATCTTCATCAACCAACAAGAACGCTCAGATCAAGCATTGACATCCGCCTGGAACCGAAACCCTACAACATAAGAAAACTTGGAGGATCCTCCTTCTCTCACTAAGCCCCCAAAACCTGGAACAACCTTCTGAAGTACATACGTAACACAAGAAACCACCTAGTATTCAGAAAACTACTCAAAACCTGGCTCTTCACGTTGTAACTAGAAAGACCAGCCAAAGGGGCACGCACACAACCAAAACATCTATGAACATAGAGAGAGACTCGGATCCACACCAAGCAATCAATGGGGGGAAAACCCTCAGGAAAATATCCTACAACATACTAAACGACTAACTGGGAGACAACCGCAATACGACCAAAAACTATATACATAGCAAGACAAAGACAGAAACACTAGGACGAATCACCAAGAGGACTGTGACCTTAAACTATAGCCATTCCCACAGACCTAAGGACAATAGACACAGAGGGAAAGGAAGGACTACACCACGAGTCCCAATCCAGTAGGTAAGAAACAGAATGTTTCATCATTACACACTGTCCACCTACCACACAGCGGGAAGCACAATGCCCCATCACACAAAAACTACAACTAACAACATCCCCAAAGATGCCCACCCCAGAAACCAATGAACCAACGGAAGGACATTCACGACAGGAGGAAACGAACGACTGAATACACAGGCTCACCAAGACGGAAGCACTAGAACGCTACATCAACACCACTCCCACCCTGAACCATTTCAAAACCTCAACTGACCAGTGTCGCACCAGATAACAAGATAATAGAGATATTACCAACCCAGTCCCACACCCGAAGAAAGGTTCAGACGCACCTATCAAACAATACTCACTATGATACAGCGGGGTCAGCGCAGCACCAACAAAGCGAGTCGGCCCGAGAGGAACCGGCATCAACCAAACCGACAGGGATACAACTAACGGAATCAGAAAGTACCTGAATCAGGACACAGGCCCTACTAACCCAACTCTCAATCTTCTGCATACTTAAACCACACAACCATCTCTCGCCCAGCAATTCACACGCACTTTACCACACCGCATCAACAACACATAAACATCACCTACAGCACTCGAGGTCTCGCCCGATCTGATACTAGCACCAAAGCCCAGCACTCGGTGTATACCGAGCTGAAGCTGCCAACAGCACATCACTTCTACTCTCCTGCTCCCCTCCTCCAGACTAACCGTACCCGTCCTTCCTGTTTACAGATCCGCCAGAGCGCCTGGGGACCAATTCCGTTGGTGACGGTGCACTATATAAGTACCTTTAACATAACACTAGAGCCCTCACATTTGGATTCACCTCAATTTTAATAAATCAGACCCCCTCGTTTGACTATCTTTCCTTATCAAATTCATACTAGGGTTATCTTTGTGGGGCAACTCAGAGGAACCTTCATAACCCAATGCCAATAATTCAATACTTGCTGCCAAAATTGCATTAACACCCAGCCTTGATTTAACCCCAACTTCAACAGTATCTGTGGATGGATTATAGGGGAATCAAATGTACTCGATATCAACCGAAGCAAAATAATGTAAGTCTGAAACGCCTTTAAATACTGATAGGATCGTGCTGCGGTTTAAGAGCTTAATTCTTGAACTTGCATCTACCACCCGTTGCATTTACACTTTAGGCACCGACACTTTGTTGCACACACCGCAGATTTTTATTTGGAAAATAGGGTGGTGGTCCGTCTGATTCAGGGAGCAGTTACAGTGGGCAAGCCCTTGCTTCAATACTGCCGTTACATTCCCAGCAGTCACAGCAGATTTGATCTTATTTTGCTCGATAGAAGTTACAGAAGCTGAACAGATTTCCTTTTGTTAGATTCTGAAGAGTTTTTCTTTTCTGTTTTCTGACTGAGGCTTTGCGCCATCAGTACTATTAAAGTTCAAGTCCTTTGAATCTATAGGCAAATTTCCAGACTTCAAGAGTTGATCTTAGGAAAATTGGTGCAATCTTTCTAAGTTCACATTGTATTTCCGTTTGTACTGCCACGGTTATCACTGTAATCTCTGCTTCAAGAGCAGGGGATTTGGGAATAAGTTGGTTCTTTACCTTTTTTTCTTTTTTTTAACCAGGTTTTTTGTTACTTCTTCTACTACACTATCAATAGTCTTGATTGTTGCCCCTTTTTCTGCGGGATTAGTTTGAGCTTTCGAATGAACTGATTGACCTCAGATTTCCTAGTCTTTTTTTTACTAATTTGGTGTTTTGTTTTCTTTTCCTATATGTCTGAGGGCTCCAGGCCCCCGGTCTGATCCTTCTGCTGTCTTTTCTGCTTCTTTTTGGTTTTCTCATTTGGCTTAGGAATTAACTCACTTGATTTCTTCACTGAAGCTTGCGCCTTAGTTGGAGTGGAGCCTAAGTTTTGATTTCTTAAATAAACTTCCTCTGAGATCTGCACCAAACGCACAAATTCCTCCATGGTGGAAGCTGATAGGGGTGTGTCTTCCATAAAATTGACATTGACTTCCGGGGGGCCTTTGTCAAAATCTAGGGAACACCCAGTATAATGTAAGCAGTGGCCACCTAGGATCTCTTCCCTAACTGTCGCGCTCGGTGAATTAAGTTCAACCTTGACTCCCACCCACTGCCCCTGCATAGATGATAGCTTTTCGGATTGCTGTTGTGTGTCCGTTCTAATCTCTGCCAAGGCGTCCTGGATTGTAAAGTTTATTGCAGATTTTAGAGCTACCAATGTAGTTTCACTTTCATCCATGTGGTTATTTCTAAAAGAATTCCTGTGTTGCTGAACTTTAATTTTTCGAGACTCGAATACTTTGACCAAAGCGGTCAATACAAAGCAAGTTCAAAGCAGACAACGTGGGTGTTGAATCAGTCGGTACATTGCTCTCCTTGGTTTCCTTAGGTTGGATGGATCGACAATACTCCCTTACTCTTCTCGTTTTGAGATTTCGGATTCCCTCTTTTGAGGCCTCCCTAAATCCTGGAATGGCATTAAGTTTGAACGAGGAGCTCAGGGAAATATGAGGGGGGGGGGCATGTTGCATTCCCTCTCCTCTCCCCTCCCCTTTGAATTCTCACAATGGGTCATATTTGAATTATCTCCCTTCCTCCAGGAATGGAAAGGCGCCTCAATTTTAACCTGTGAAACTTCATTCAGACTGCGAGACCTTCATGTAGGAAAGAACTCGGATATAGTATTTTTTAGAGTAGTAGCAGTGAGGGTATATTCAGTGGTTGTTGTTAATGCATCCATCAAAGATATATGGTTCGGTGTGGAAACAGTTATAACTGCAGTTCCATTTGCCGTTGGTTCCTTCATTTCCAGATCCTGCAGGAACTTGAATGTCAACCACAAAGAGACTCTTGGATGGATTAAACCTGTAGCAATCTGTGGGGTGAGGTTTAAAAATAGATTTAATGGGATTTTCTGCATTTGTTCCTGGCCATGTAGTGTCATCTGATTCAGGGGCCCTTAGGTCATGTCCTAGCGCCCTGCTTCTCAGATTGTACAGGCGGGACAGCTTGGGAGTGACTTATAAGGAGATGCAGTTAATTTCCCTATGTTGCAGGGCAAGCGATTGACTCGCAAATTGTTTAGATATATCCAATGAAGCAGCTCAAAGGCTTCAATGAGCCCGCAGGCACTGCTTCAATCCCTTGCCATTGGTAATAACTGTTCGATCGAAATGAGCAGACCAAGGCTGGCAGCTCAAAGGCTACAACGAGCCCATCATCGCTGCTTTTTGCCTGAGCTAGCAGAGGGCAATTTCGACACCCACCAAACACCCACAAAGCTGCACAGTGGCAGCCCCACCAACCACGGCTCAAAGTTTACCCGCGCTAACAGGACTTAACAATGAAAGGAGAGAGTTGGAGGTTTTCAAGTTCAATACCTATTAATACTGACACCTCTACAACGACTCCTTGTCTCCGACGGCGAACCACAGCAAACCACACTCGATCACTGCATTCTGCGGTGAGCTATTGCGCCAGAGGCTGATTTTAAGGTGACTGCAGGTAGGGCTACAGCAAAGGTCAGCCTCCAAATTCAGGTGCCAGCAAAGAAAGACTGCCAAGGATTTCACGGCAAACCACACTCGATCACCGCACTCCGCTGTAGTTCTGGAGAAGTCGAAACAAATAGTGACTTTTGGATTTCTTTCAGTAATACAAGGTTGTAGACCCTAGCAGTGGTACCGTGACGCTCAGCAAGAAATCACATGGTAATTCAACTGGACAATATACTTTTCTGATCTACTGAAACATAGATTCTAGGAACAGTATCAACCTTTAACTAAGTTTTGGATAACAGTTCTTCTACCAGGTTAATAAGACCCTTTTTGTGTAAAATTCAATTAAAAGTTTCTTTTCAGTTCAGACTATTTTTTTTTTTTGGATGGCATCCAGCTATGGGAAGTGAGTAAAACCTATATACTTTTGTAAGGAGCTACCTGCAACCTAAAAGGGAAGTATGACCTAGACAGACTTTTTCTGGACAGGCTAACAAGAAGTCAGGTGAAGCAAGACGCAGTTGGGGACACTTGTGCAATTATCCTAACAGAAATAATAGAGTGAACCCAACTGCATTACTTTTTGGAAGAGGGGGGCCCAATTCACAGGTAAGTTAATCTATCTACTTTCTGTTAGAATGGCAAGTGTTAGGCAGAATTCTGTGCAGTTCCCCTAGGGAACACTGCAAAAAGATTAAGACTACAGGAGTAAGCAGTAAACCCAATTGGTAGCAGTCTGCACCACCCAGATTTACCTGGTAGCTGTGGCTGAGCAGTCAGACTTCTCTCAAGAAGAGTAGGGCAGTATATAGAGTATACACAATAGGGCTAAAACACAGTAGAGCAAACAAACACTGACCAGAGCTTTGTATAAAAAGTATATAATTATTTATTTAAAACACACTTTAGGCAATATACTAGCACTCTAAATCAAAAGCAAGTTAAAACACAGTCAGGTAAAGTATACACACCTCCCTTGATAACTATCAGACAAGTCAGAGTTAAAACACCACGATTTGTTAAAACAGATGTGAGCACGTAACCTGATGGCACTCCAATAGTTCAGTTAAAGGGAGAGAAAAAGGCAGAGCATAGCAATAAAACAGGTCCCAACACTTTTAGGCGTTCTCAACAAGGGAATAAAGGCAGTATATACTGTAGAGCCAAAGTTCATAGGCCAGGCCCACTTTAAATGGAGCAAAGCAAAATGTGCCCAGGATCACACGGTTTAAAATGCACTAAAAGCCTTTGTAAGTGCATCGAAGAGAGATATCCAAGACGAACGCTAATAAGGAAGAAGGACGATGAGAAACGTGTCGGGACCGGTTTCAGCCTCCTGCACCGCTGCTGAGAATGAGTAAATTGTAAAGACTGTAAGGTTAAAAAAGCATGGTAAAAAGAATTGTATGCTGGCACTGACAATAATTATGTGTTTTATGAGTGTGGTAGCACCAATAACGACAGCCCTAGTATTATGGTATGTGGAATCGATACACCCATTAGGAATGTTTTTACCAATAGTTAATATATCCACTACTGAAAGCCCGGTTCAGGTGATTACTTATACCTTGTCCCCAATGGAAGAAAGACACAGGGAAGGGTATGGAAACAATACGTTGTTATTGATCATGAATATGACACATGCATTTCCAAAGAAAACAAATTGCTGGGTATGTGCCCGTTTACCGCAGCATGCTGGGAAAGTAATAGGTTGGTATGTACAGCCATTACCATTAAGTTCTGCATGTAGTGCATCTTTAAGTGCAATGTTTTATGGGAAATGGAATAAGAGTGGTACGGGTCAATTAGACAGAACAAACATGAATGAGTTTGAGGAAATAATTGAGGCCTGTGGGTTGTTCCATATTCCATAAAGCACAAGTGATGACCCCAGAGCCTATGAGGAAAAGTATGCGAAAAATAACATGACAAAATAGACAAGATAGATTGTCCCCACCAGTTAAAACATCTGTGATGACGTTTCGTGTACGAACAGACAGGAACAAAGATGCAGTTCCCCCTTCTTACACGGTGAATTATAACCCAAGAACTGTCTCTTTTTGTCTAAAAAAGAAAGGCTCCTATTCAGTCGGAACATTTATTGGATGCATGAATACAGTGGTATTAAAATGGGAAATAGAACCAGTATATGTGGGATATCCAGTTTATTTTAAATGTGGAGAGAAAGCATATCCTTGCTTGCCCAGAAACTGGGGAGGTACATGTTACCTAGGTCTACTGTTCCCAGGAGTGTTCCTCTTAGAAACAGCAGACATGGCCACACTATCCAGATCTAGAGCCAAAATGAGTAGCAAAGGCATTTTGCGACTGACGTAGCAAAAACATTCATTCCATTTTTGTCCCAAATAGTGAACTCCTATAACATAAGGCAGCTGTCCAGAATACTAAAAAATACCATAAAAAATACCATAAACACAATGACAGATACACTATTTAACATGACGTTGGAAGAAAAAGGAATCTTGTTAATGACGCTGCAAAATAGAATGGCTCTCGATGTGATCCTGGTTGATCGTGGGGGAATTTGCAAGATTGTGGGATCAGCGTGTTGTGTATTTGTAGATGACTATTCCCCTAGGATTTTTGAAGCGATAAAGAAAATGCATGTCCTAAGCTCCAAACTCCCTACTGGAGAAGGAGGCTGGGGAATAGAGTCCTGGTTTTGGGGAATATTGCGTTCTTGGGGATGGAAGTTGATCTCGATATTAGTAATGGTGTTTGGAATATTCATAACGTGCTGTTGTATACAATGCCTACCGTTAGTTTGAACTGAGGTAACTGAGGGATGTAAGAAGGGATGTATGCATATGATGACGAGAAGAAAACAAACTTATGGCCGGGCTAACCAAGACACAAATGAGATGAAAACAGTGAAAGAATTAATGGCTATAGATATTAATGAAGATAATGCTTACAATAGCATGCAAAATTCAGACATAAGTACTTCAGACTTATCGTCATCAGAGGAGAATACAATGAATGAATGAGACGTTTGGCATACGGCCAAAGGAGGGTTTGTCAGTCTAGAAAAATTGATACCTCTCATGATTGACGGCAAATGTATTTTGGTGGCCGTGGGCCAACTGTCTCATGCACGATATGATTGACATATAGGTTTCCGAGTTTACCAATGAATGACCATTTTGATGTAACAAGGATCGCCATTTTGTTTTCTAACAATTGCTCATTGCTTTCTGTTCTTATAGCTTCGCAGCACATTTTCTGCTTACACTGCTCGACTGTTGAACATAGTTGACTGAAAGTGAAAGGACAAGGCCGCAAGGCTAACAAGAGTTTGTTGAAACACATCGTAGGCAGCGCCAGGAAGGAATGCCCGGCTCCCTCCCGAATGTAGCCTTGAAGCAGAGCTGCAGGGCATTTAATAATTTCACAGCTGCCAGCCAGTCTCGTTATATGGTAGAATATGTTAGAATAAAGCAGCTAAAAGCTTGGATTATGCTCTTTTTACGGCCCCCCTTTTCTGAGCCCTGTAGAGCGTGTAGGCTCCCAGGACACGAATAGCACCTCATATATAGCAAGGTCTGGAATGTGACTCTTCCCCCGTATATAGCTCGCTTCCAAGAACAGAAGCACTGTGTTCTGTTCAACAACTAAAAGATGCCTCCGCACTTGCAAATTGCATATTGCATATTGTTACTAGAATAGATATTTGAAGGTGTCATAATTGTCAGAAGTGTCCATCACACCGAGTTCAAAGAAACCCAATAAAGGGGGTGTTAAACATGTCATAGCTGATTGTATGATATGCATTTTGTATATATGTAACTGATGTACGTAATTCACTCTCTTGCGTCCCTCGAGGTCTAAAGATACACGTCGCGGGGCGTGAGACAGAGTTGGCCAACTGAGACTATTTGCTTTGCAATAAACCCTAGCTTTGGGAATACAACCTCGTGTCTGGCGTATCTATCGTGTATGGTGACTTGCCTTGTTTCTATAGACGTAAGGGACCCCTAGGGGCCCCTTTCAGAATGTTCAAAAGAGGTTGGGGCGCTTCAGGAAGGTAAAGTTAGGTCTGGGGCCAACCCAGTTGGAAAGCCAAGGATTTAAGGGTCACCTTGGACAAACCGAAGAAAGCACCACATCGACTCCCTGGCGCCTGCCCTGGCTGACTTCTGCAAAAACTTCTTCGCCTCTGGAGTCTTCCCATCCCCCCTCAAGCACTCCCTTGTGCACCCCCTTCTTAAGAAACCCTCTTCCGACCCCTCCTGCCCAGCTAACTATCGCCCAATCTCTATAACTCCCTTCCTGGGCAAGCTCCTGGAGAAACTGGCCATCTCCCAGCTTAATCTCCATGCTGAATCTGTTGGTAGTCTTCATGACCATCAGTCTGGCTTCAGAGCTGCCAGAAGCACGGAAACTGCTCTCCTGAACATCCGTGAGGACCTGCTCTCAAACCTTGACTCTAACACCCCTTGTGTTCTCATTTTGCTCGACCTCTCTTCTGCCTTTGACACTGTCAACCACACCATCCTGCTCAATCGTCTCCGTGATAACCTGGGTATCACTGGTCAAGCTCTGGCGTGGCTGACCTCCTTCCTCTCCAATCGACCCTCCCAGGTCCAACTGGGTTCCTTCCTCTCTGACATCTTTTTCTCTACCTGTGGTATCCCCCAGGGATCTAACCTCTCCCCCTGGCTGTTCAACCAGTATCTGGCACTTCTTGCTCACCGCATCGGTGCACTCTGTCCCAACTTTCAGTGCTATGCAGATGATACCCAGCTCATTTACAGGCTACCCTCGGCCTCCTCTTCCCCTTCCCTCATCTCTGACTGTCTTTCTGCTATCCAGGAATGGTGTGCCGCCAACGACCTCTGCCTTAATGCCAGTAAGACTGAGATTTTACTTATCGGCACACCCACTCCCTCCTTCCCTGCAGCTCTCTGGCCGGCCTCCTTTGGCCCTCTTCCTGCTCCTACCTGCAAGGCAAAAAACCTCGGGGTCATCTTCGACTCCACACTCTTTCTCTCCTCACATATGACGTCTCTAAGAAGTCACGCTACCAGCTACACCTCCTCAGAGGTATCCTTCCTTTCCTCTCCTTCCTTCCTGCCTCGTCGCGCCTTGAAACACTTGTGTATAGGCGCGTTACAAATGCCTTATATCATATCATAAAGGGAGGCCAGGCAGGACACAGTACCTTAAAGAGAGAGGAAGCTCCAGCGGTGGCAGTTGTTCCTGGCAGTGGTTGCAGTTCGTTGTTTCGACCAGGGGAAGAGAGGATCTCGTCGAGGAGGAAACATGGAGTCGTTGCACTGCACAGGGATGAAACCAGCCGCGGAGTTCGTCGATAAAAGGTGCGTTCCTTTCATTCGCGGTCAAAGTGGTGAAGCTTGGCTATCCGGCCGCCGGGGTGCTTGGCACGGGCGATTCGACCAAGAGACGTCTTTGGAAGACGAAAGGGGTGAACTGGTTGGTCCCACCAGCTCAAAGGAAGAAGACTCGTCCAGCAGAAGATCTTCTCTTGTCATCGTGAAAGTGGTGAGGTAGTTGCAGCAGGGCTTCACCGGTGGTGTCGTCGTTGCAGATGGCTCAGCTTCTTCCCTCTTCGGATTCTTAGGTCCTGTGGCGACTTCTGAAGTTCCAGTCCCCAAAGCCCTGCTTTTATGCAGAAAAATCCCCATTCAACAGCCTAGCTGTCACTCAAACATGCTAAGTGGTGAGCCGGGCGGCTCACCACTGGGCCAATCAGACTAGAGTGCGACTTGAGTTGCCGAGGCAACGCAGTCCAGGTGCCTATTCCACCTCCCACACATCCTGTTGACCCCAGACAGAGTGGCACCATTTGGAGGGCTTCTGTGGAGAAGCCTGCCAAAATAGTGGAATCAAAGGGCTCGACTTGGGTTACAGTTTCAAAGACTAACACAAACGCCATTTTAAAACCGAGTTCTGGCGAAAATACCCAACCGGTTAAATAAATAAACCGGCGGTATCTTTAACATTGCACCAAAAAGTGGTGCGTTTAAAAAGAATGGGAAAATCCCATAGGAAATATTCCGGTGGAATATTTCGAGTGATAACCACTGCCACCAGCCAGAAACTTGACAAGGGGGGACTGGACAGTGCCCCCTTGAAAACAAACCCAGGGGCAATCTAATTAACCCCTTCCAGTACTTCCACAATATGATGGTTTGTACTGGTTCTGTTCACAAATTTGGACTAATAAAGCCAATGGTGACTTTACATGCCCTGGGAGACCGTAGTCAGTCCCAGGGTATGGAGTCTATGTTTGGGGGTCACTATGACACCCCTGTGTTACTGCACTGAGGGTGCTGTGTAACACGCATACAAAAACAGATGATACCCTATGGAGTAAAAGACCCCATAGCCCCTAAACACATACAAAGTCAAAGACCTACCTCAAATAATGCCTAAGAGTGGGAGGAAAAGAGTCTCACGTTTTGTAACTATTCACCCTGAGAGATTAAAGTTACCAACTAACTCATTTACAAGTAAGTACACTATTCAACACTTGATTTACTTTTCAAGGCAGGCCCCTTAAAGTATCCATCCCTTCCCAATTCTAGTACATTACTTCTCTCAGAGGCAGAAGAGGGACCCTAGTAGTCTAGGGGGTCAGCTGTAGGTAGTGAGATAGGGCTCAGTTCCAGGCAAAGTTCAGAGTTCCAGAGGAAGACTGTTCAAACAAGTAAATATTCTACTTCAGAGTTAGTTGAGGGTCCAGGGTGTTAAGACGGAACAAATACAAAAAGTCTCAAGCGTTAGATGCACGAAATGTGTAGTCCACCTAAAAGGGAGGGAAAACAGGCAGTGCGAAATAATGCTTAGACCCAGTTCGCCTTCAGAGGCACCTAACTAAAAGGAAGTCCGAGCCCTGCGAAGAGTGGAGCCTTGTGCTCAAAAGTACCTGCACACGCTGGTGCCAACAGGCAAAAGGGGAGTCTCTTCGAGGGAAGTCAGGCAGTTCAGTTTAGTGCATAAATGAAGAACAAGTTCCGCGACTCAAGCGCAGCCTCCACTGTGGGCAGAAGCAGAGCGCGAGTACGGAAAAGGGTGCTGTTTTGACACAGCGGGGAAAAGCTATGGGCTCCTGCAGGAGGGCGACCAGTTCCTAGCTATGCTACTCGCCGGTCCCCGATGCAAGCAGACCCAGGCTTCTCCGCGTCCGTTTCAGTCGCTGGCAGGTTCAGAAGAGCAGGGAACGTCTCGTCGTCGTGTTGAGTCTGCAGCAGCAGAGTTGAGTAAAAGACGTCCCAATCGAAGAAACCTGCACAGTTTGTTACCCCAGCCGGGCAACAGAGCGGCCGTGTGTATCTGAGCCAAATGTACACTACTCACTTCAGACCTGGGAACGCCAAGTGTACGAAGCGTGTGAGAGTGACAAGGACTCGAAATACTACACAACCTGGCGGCGGTTACAGAGCAAGGCTCCCGTGTAAGCTGGTCAGTCTACTGGATGGCCCAGAGACGCTTCCGAAGGCTTACGAGCAGGAGATGGTGAAGATGCCGAGAATAGCTGTTCCCGCTATTCCAAGGGTCGAAGTACCAGTACAGGCCTTCTGGTTCGATCAAAGGTAAAAAGGGTTTCACAAGGCGACAGCAGTGCAGAGGAGAAGTCCTTCAGCGGGTCACCAGCGATTCCTCGGTTCAGCCTCTTGGTTGCAGGATACTTGGCTCCTGTATTCCTTCGTTCGTGAGAACTCAGGAGATCGACATGGTAGTGGTGTTTCCAGCCCCCTCTTATCCACGGTTCCCTTCGCGCCAAAACGGAGGGGACCCAATGGGAGATCCGCTCATCAACACTCACACCATTCGTGGACCAATCACGGACCACGGTGGTCCCAGGCATTCACACCACCCTAGACTCTCTGGCACCCAGGATGTGTATTGGGACCAGACATCCCAGCCCACATCCTGGAGGCACACACAAGACATGTAGAAGCCCGCGAAAGCATCTGTGTTTCGCGGGAAAGTACATGCCCAAATAAGGAAGGCCCCGGGTCGGCTCGACCTGGGGAAGGTGACGGGAGCAAGACGGTCAGCGGACAGGACAAAGGAGCCTCGTGGTCTGGCCATTTTGGGAGCCAGGCCACCATTTTGGGTTAAGCGCGAGAAACGCGCTTAGAACGCCAAAAGGAGCTCAAAACACAAGAAACGATCGCTGCCACCATTCCTGTCCGTGAATCACTTGCACCGATCAGTTACAATCCTAAACTAGTATCTAGGGCCCGTAGAAGGCTAGAGACCCAAAAGAGCTGTAACTTAGCTTACAGTGCCCTCTTGTGTCATGTTGCACGAAAGCCGCAACATGATAAAATAAACTACGGAAAACAGCGTTTCCCGGTACTGACTGTCTTAAGGGCATGTCAGTTTCCCCGTAAGAAAGGAGCGAAAGCCCAGAGGAGTGCGGCAGAAGGCTGCACTTCTCTGGCAAAGTCGAGAACAAGGTGAAAAACAACAGCAAAATGTTTAGGGGTTGCCACATGGAAGGAAAATTACCTACAATTACGAAATCTTTCCTAACACTCGCCCTTCCCAGACTATGGACAGGGGGAACTAATCCACCCCTGGATGAGTCTCTTGTTCAGGTCGGTTAAACATTCTGGACAACCCATCAGCATTGCTATGTTGGACACCTGGCCTATGCTCAATAGTGAAGTCGAAGCCTTGTAGACTTATGGACCACCTAAGCAACTTTGGATTCTCCCCCTTCATGTTCATTAGCCATTTTAAGGGCTTATGGTCAGTTTGCACAGTGAAGTGGGTCCCATAGAGGTAGGGCCTCAGCTTACCCTTCTCATCTACTTGTGATAGTACAGCGCCTATCCCAGTGTCAGAGGCGTCCGTCTGCACGATAAAAGGTCTTTGATAATCAGGGGCCCTGAGGACAGGGGCCTGGCGCAAGGAGTCTTTTAAGCCATTGAAGGCCTTCTCACACTCGTCGGTCCAAGTTACCTTCTTGGGTTTCTTCGGAGTTGTGAGGGCAGTCAGAGGGGCAGCTATGGTGCCATAGTCTGCCACAAAATTGCGGTAATACCCCGTGAGTCCTAAGAAGGCTCTCACTTGGGTTTGTGGAGTGGGGGTAGGCCAGTCTTGTACTGCTTGTACTTTACTGGGTAGAGGCTGTATCCTCCCTCCACCTACTTCATGTCCAAGGTAAACCACTGAGCCTTGTCCAATCTGGCATTTACTAGCCTTTATGGTCAAGTGTGCTTTCTGAAGAGCCTGGAGCACAATCCCGAGGTGTTTCACATGGTCTTCCCAGGTGGCACTGAAAACTGCTATATCGTCCAGATATGCAAGCCAGAATTCGTCCAACCCATTCAAAACATGATTCACAAGCCTCTGGAAAGTGGCAGGTGCATTCTTCAACCCGAACGGCATTACCCGGAATTGGTAAAGGCCGTCTGGAGTAGAAAATGCTGCCTTCTCCTTGGCATGTTCTGCTTAAGCTATTTGCCAATAGCCAGCAGTGAGGTCAAACGTGCTGAGGTACTTGGAGGCACCCAAAGTATCCACCAGCTCATCTGTTCGAGGCAAGGGATGTGCATCTGTCTTGGTGACAGCATTCAGAGCCCTCTAATCCACGCAGAACCTGAATTCAGAAGTGCCTGCCTTTGGAACCAAAACCACAGAGCTGGACCAAGGACTACTAGAGGGTTCAATCACCCCAAGGTCTAACATCTTGTTGACCTCGGTCTTAATATAAGACCGTACTTTGTCTGACATCCTGTATCCCCTACTTTTGGTAGGTACACTGTCTCCTGTGTCTGTTATGTTTGCACCAAGGTGTCAAACCAGGCGACTGTAAAAACAGGGGGGAAAACTGCCTAAGCAAACTTTTCACCTCAGCCTGCTGATCAGAAGTCAGGTGAGGGGCCACTTGGACACCCTCAAAGGAGCTATCTGAAGGACCGCTTTGGAACAGGTCAGGGAGAGGTTCAGACTCCTCTTCCTCAACATCTGAAGCCAGTAGCAGTGCTGCGATTTCGACTCTTGGGACGAAAGCCTTCAGCCTATTCACGTGAAACACTTTTGGAGCCTGTCCAGGCCTTCCAAGGTCCACTAAATAGTTAACCTCACCCAGGGGCTCCACCACTGTGTAAGGGCCTGACCATTTGTCCTGTAAAGCTCGAGGCCTTATAGGATTCATGATCAGGACTTCCTGACCAGGTGTAAAGTTGATGAGGGAAGCTTTCTGGTCGTACCAATGTTTAACCAGCGCTTGTCCTGCCTTCTTTTTTTTTTATTTTTTTTTATTGTGTTGGTAGTAAATTTACTTTACACCTTTACAAAATTTGATCATCATATAAATATAAATACATTTAAAACCTTTTATATACATAAAACAAATACAACCAATTTGCATCACCTCACCCAAAATTTCATTTCGTCTAAAATACCTTAAGGGAGAACCCTTTAAATGTGCAAAGACGCTGTAAGCGCTATCATGAGACACCTACAATACACTGTAGGCGTATACATCATAGCAAACTACCCTCCACCCAAAAGCTCCCTTACGAATGATAGCGCAAAGGCAAAAGACACAGCAAACAATCAGTCAAGATTCAGCAACACAACTAAACAGAGTAAAGTACAGCAATAAGCCCAGATACCAACCTAGTTATAGCGCCCAAATCCCTTATGACCTATGCGGGAAGGGCAAACCCTTCCTATTAAAAATTGCACAATTCAATGGTAACAGCTGTTCTTCAATCAATGAAACAAGTCCGACAGTTGCTAAAATAATGGCATTCGAGGAGCCCTGCATGCATCTTAGCCATACTAAATTGGCTTCAAAACTCGAATAAGAAAAGAACACAGAATCCAGACAGCATAACCTTTGTTTCGTGAAGAATTCACAGTAAATAAAAAGGTGTTCCAGCGTTTCGTTTTCAGACTTATTCAGACAAAATCGACACTCATATCCCCTTGCCAACTCCCTATACCCGGCCCAAGACCGAATACGTGCTCCTGTGTGGATAAGATCCAAACGGAAACGCATATAAGTCTGTCTAGCTCTTTTTTCAGGAAAACATAGGATATAGGGCAACCTTGGAGTAACTGCATGTCTAAACATAGCATAGGTCGAAAAGGAAGAGTATCCCCCAACCTTGTCAGAGTTTTGAGCCCAGGAGTTGCGAAAGAATCGAGTTTTAACTTTAATTGGGGTATTAGTCAAGTCTGTTAGAGTCATATTAAGGGAAGTTAGAGTCTCCATTATGACTTCTTTCGCTTCCAGAACCGATGCCAGGCAGTTTTTATCCAACATTATCTGAAACTCCTCGTAGAGTGAATTCGGAGGTGGCAAAAAGCATTTACCTTCCTCCAAAGATATTTGTCAGCTAGAGAATAGAGCCCCAACTCGTGTAATATGATGGAATTTGGTACATAGCCTGGTAACCCTAAAATGCTCTTCCAGAGTCGCCCTTGGATCAAATTTAACAAGGGCCCCATCTTCAACAAACATATATCGAGCGTGTAAAGCAAAATGGGCTCTACTTTCATTGTGTAAAATTGGATGAGGGGCAAAAGAGAAAAGCTGCAGTATTTAGCGTAAATTATTCGCATTTGGCCCATTAGAGGGCTAAGCTTCGCGTTCAACAAATTCCGCCATCCAACAATTGAATTCCCATTTGACAAGTGATAACCCAGATAAATAATCGCATCCTTCCTAACAATAGGCTGCTGATTGATAGAAAAATTAAATCTAGGCAGTTTTTTTTTTGCTGTGAAAATCATGATATGGGATTTCGCCGGGTTAACGGTCATGTTGTTCTGTAGACAATATTCGTAGAATGTATTTAATTTGTTCTGGAGACCGAATGGCACTCTGTCAAATAGGATAATGTCATCGGCAAAGGCTAACCAGTGCAATCGCATAGGACCCAATGTTACGGGAAATGAGTTAGTCTCTTTACAGAGATTCTCAATATCTGCGAGATATAGATTGAATAAAACCGCAGCTAGATTGCATCCCTGTTTGACCCCTATCCTCGTAGGAATATTAGCAGAAAGAAGCCCCTTGGCATTGATCCGAATCTGACATGAGGTGTTCGTGTGGAGGGCAGCAATTAGGGCCACCAAGGTGGATGGAATGCCATAAGCCAACATCTTCTGCCAAAGACGAGCTCGAAGAACATTGTCGAAGGCACATGTGAGATCCACGGAAGCCATATAAATGGCGCCCTTTGATTCTCCTTGCACAGATCTCCTTAAATGTGCTAAAATTGAGGCATTTAATTGAGTGCCCATAGCCCTACGAAAACCTACCTGAGCTTTGGACAAAATATTGAGGGTTCTTATATGAGTTTCTAAGTCAACCAAAATAAGTCGTGTAAAAATTTTCGCCGCTGTGTCAATCAAAGCAATAGGTCTAAAATTCGCAGGATTGCTTAACACCCCCTTTTTATGTATGGGAATAATAATGGCTCTTAGCCATGATGCCGGAATGATCCCGGTATGATAAATTGATTGGTAACATGAAAGTAAGTACCTGGCCCAAAAGTGAGGGTCGGACTTAAACACACAAGGGGGCAGCCCATCTGGGCCGGCAGCTTTAGATGGATTCAATTGCTCAATTGCCCATATAATATCCTTTACTCCCCATGGACAGATCACCGGAAGGGACAAGCACACGGGAATACTCTCAGACTCGGTATACCTATCAGGTAGAGAGAATTTTAAACTAAAGAACCTCTCCCATTCAGGGCCTAAAATAACAGCCACCATGCGAAGATCGACTTTTCCTGTTGGATTTCTTAATATGGCCCATATGTCCCGAACTTTTTTTTTACACAACAGACCAATCATATATTGGTTGGCTAGAATATGGGCTGCCCGACGCAACAGGCTTAATTGGTGCTTATAATGCGCCACAATCATGTTTTTTTGGCGAATGTATTCAAACTGACATATAATGCACTTCCTTAGTAGCCGAAGATCGCAGTTTCTTTGCTTTTTTAAGCATGCGACCTGAGAAGCATTAACCTGGGCGACCCCAATTTTAGCCTTCCCCAAGTGATCTTTCGCCACGCCTACCAAATGCATATTGATCATTTTGGCATTTATTTCATTAATTTTAGTCCCGTTCTCTGTAGACGTCCTAGCGTCCCAGCTCACTAAGATGTCCCTATTTACCAAGAATGTGACCTTTCTGCACACGGCAGGATGCCAGTTTATAGATATATTATTTCTGTCACATGCCACTAAGGCTGCAGGGGCAGAAGCTGCATAGCATTCACCCCCTATATGCAAACGAGAATACAGCATATGATGATCACTCATACCCAGATCTAATATCAGTATAGGTTCAAGCAGCCCAGAGCATGCTTTAGAGGCGAATAAATAATCAATAAGAGAGGAGGATAAACCTCGCTGCCAAGAGAACTGAATGGAATGTGAAGCCAATTGAATTGGATATATCCCCCATGATTGGAAAAAAGCTAGTAATGTCTGCCCTCTGTCCTTGGCCTGTTGCGTATAGGCTGAACAGCAAGAAAAGGGGCGTATTACGCTCTTTAAGTATAAATAGCAATTCAAGTCGCCTCCGATCATGATTTCATAGTCGGGGTAGACCCTAGCAGCATAAGATAGGATCCGTTCCAGATCCTCTACTAGCAGATCCAGCGGGACAGCTTTAGGATTCCAATATATGGATAATAAGAGCATTTTCAAATCTTTGCAGCCCTTAAGCGTCAATTTTACTAACACACAAGAGGCCGATAAATCCACTATAGCAGCTATGGCTTTCAGTCTGTTATTTATAAGAACTGCTATGCCTCCTGAGGGGCGACCTGTGGTAAGCCTTTCAGCCACCACGGAAAAACAAGAGTAGCCATCCAGGCTAAAGTCATTTAATGACATAGTTTCTTGAAGAAACAAAATATCGGGCCTCTTGTCAGGCTCAGCTTGCTTGTGCCATGCTGTGAGATTGCCTAACCCACAACAATTCCAAGAGGCCACATTCAAGAATGGAAGTTATGAGCCTGGATTAGGCTCTATGTTGGCGGCAGTCGCTTTTATCAAAGGTTCTAACCAGGCTAGCCCACTTAAGGCTTGGGAAAGCGACGCCAATTGGATAGATAATTTGTTAACTTGTGACTCGGGCAGGTCTCCCACGAGAGCATTAGGACAATCTGGGGGGGGGAGGTTGGACCCATTCAAGGAATGCCCATGCAGAATCCATATCATAGAACAATCTAGGGGTAAGACCAATGGAATGAAAGTCTTCAGCAAATTCAAGCAGCATTTTGGTAATAATTTGAGACTGAACTCTGCAGAGTACTCTGTTGTTATTGTGGGTCGCTAGTTTGACCCAATCCAGGTCTTTGGATGAAAGATTTCTTAGTGCTGGAATTTGAAAAAATGAATTCATTAAGAAGGATCTGTTTATACGAGCAGGCCCATTTATCTCTAGATTACTAGTCCAGCCTAATATTAGTTTCATTTCCTTTGGGGTTTGCACAAAAGATGGCGCGTCCAGATCAGACCCTCCCAGAGTTACTAAAGGGGGGGGGCTCAACTTCAACACAAGGAGCAAGCGCCGGCGACACTGAAGTTGAAGTAATAAGTGTTGGCCTAGCGGAACTGCTTATCTCCACAAGAGGTCCCTCCTGTAAGGCAGCGGGGCCCAAGGTCCGCTGAACATTCGGCTTAACCGTAATAGGTATCTCCTGGATAGCAGGGGGACTTTGTAGAGGCGCCATTGCTGCTTCTAACTTAACCGCTGACGACCCTATAGCCACTTTTTTAGAGACAGTGTTGGGGGAAAAAGCAGTGCAGCTTAGGTTGTAATTTATCAGAGCCTGCCCTTACCGGGGGGCGAGGCACAATCTGCGTGTTTCCGCTCTTCAAGGCAGCAATCTGCAGATGCCGCCTACTTTCATCGTCTAGATCATATAGGGCCATTCCCAAGTCGTCGTGGCAGGTCCCATTATTCAGACATGGCCTCATCTCCGTCGCCAAAGCGTTTTCAGGGCCGGAGGTAGCCATGTCAACTTTCTTAAGTCGCGCTTTGGTCTGTTTCAATCGCTTCTGAGCTCTTAGGAAAGATTTCCTAGCTTTCCGCGAAACAAAGTTCCTACCCTCGTGTTCAACAGGGTCGTCTTCGAAATCTGATGGCGATATAGCGGCCATGTCAGAGGGCCTAGACTGAGCATTAACTAAATCCACCAGAATGGAGGGGCTATCAGGCGGGGGGGGCTTGCCTATCATCCGCCAAAATAGCCTCTCCTTCGCCACCTTGAAGGTCCGGCGTACGCTGTACGTCGACAAGCTTATATACAAGCTGCTCCATCTGCAACAGACGTGCATGTTGGAGTTTCAAAGCCTCAACCAGGTTGATGTCGTCTACCCCCACTTGTTCCACTCTATCACCCTTTCCACCACTCACCACCTGGGAGTACAATCTCTGTGGAGCTTCTATAACAGAGACAACCCTGTCTGTTTGAGTACTTTGGGAGAAAGTCATAACTCCTTTGGGAGGCTGGAAGTGGGAAACTGCTAACCTTTCCAGAAGTGTTTCTACTTGGGCCAGGTGGGACGATCTAGATCGTTCCTCCGCCATAATAAAGCCTTCCACTTTTGCCATTTTGTCTTTCATTAAGGAAAGCGAACCCTGCATCTCCCTAAGGGAGTAATGCGTAAGCTCGTGACCTCTATCCAGTAAATTAAGTAGACTTGAAATTACGGGAAAATTAACTGGATCAGAGCTATGGGCTGGTAGCCGTAACTCCTCCGGGGTTGAAGCCAAACCACCCTCTCCCTTTGTAGCAGCAGGATCAGAACCCTCTGATCCCGAATCGAAAGGGCTAACGCTAGCTGATTGAGCAAAGCCCGTAGGAGAAGCTACCCCAGCCTTGTGGTCCTCATGAGAGCAGGCGGCCAACCTGACAACATCTCTACATGGCGTCAACACCAGATTACTCATGTTGCCTCCCGATTTTGCACAGCTATATAATGGAGGCTGGTGTAGGTGTACTTGTTCGCGAAATGGGAAAGAGGAAGCGGCTGGAGACGAAGGGCCCAACGAGAGCCGCATTCTTCGACCCAATTCGTTAACATGTTAACTCTCATACCTGAGGGTTCGTAGCGCTATATAAATGCCAAATTATTATTTATTATTATTAATCGTGGGGGCCAAGATCGAAGTATCCGAGTTGCAAGAAAACCCTTGCTGGATTTGAGGATGAGAACAATCAACAGGCTGCCCAGAACAAACCCCAAACCCCTCCTCCCCTACAATATCATTCGCCTCCTGTAAGGAAAAGGAAGACCTCAATGTGGCCAAGACCTTTCCAGCCGAAATTGGAGGCTTGGGCGAGCAAAGGGCAGTCTCGTTATCGTATTCAAGTTTGCCCTCGCACATTGCCCCCTCCACCATTTCCTCCTGTAGGCCGCTCATGAGAAATGTCGTATTATTGAAAGGAGACGACAGAGGGAGCAGCACGTTATCTGGGATAGTGGACGGTTGCGGGGCAGTTTCTTTAGAGGCAGAACCGGATTTCCCACTTCTTAGGATGGGACCCATTCCCCACCGTTTATCCCGCAACCAAACCAGCTGCAAAGCCACTCTCCCTTGGCTAGAACCACTTTCAAAGACCAAAAGAGAGCACGTTGTTCACACCATGACCGGGGCCACACCCAGTGCCTTAAACTTTAGAGCGTCACACAGCGTACAGTCAGACAGCCAAGGCTGATGCCCGTTCAGCAACAGAAAAGAGACACAAAGCAATTAATGCTAGGCCAATACTCAGAGGATATCCGCGACCCTCCTTTTGAGACGGCAGCGTTAAGAGAGGGAAGCTAGACCTTAATCCCCCACACCTCGCACCCCGCAAACCGCGAACAGCGAACAGCCAACAGTACTTTGCATGTACTTGGCTGGGTGCGCGGCGCGGGTGCGCCGAGGGCTGAGCCTTTATCCTGGCTTCCTGGGCGTCGCGCAGCGCAGGCAGGCGGGGCCGCCAGTAAGGAGTAAACCTAAAGGGAGCAAAGTTAAATATAATCAGGGTTGCACCACATTGAAATAGGTGTAGGCTGACACACAACCCCTACCTAAACCCTAAACCCTAAAGTAAAATAACACAAGCCCCTAAACACTGAGTGTAATCTAATACACAATCCCTACTAACATAGCACAAGCCCCACAACACAGGGCAAGTCAGAAGGAAAGATGTCCTGCCTTCAATTTATCACTAGCCAAGCCCATCAGAAGTACCATCCGTTTTCTGAGCCCTAGCACATAATCAACTACGTTGGTAGTAACAGGGGGAGTGGGCATCTCCCATCCCTCTTTGACGATGGCTAAGGGTCCCCGTACAGGATGACCGAACAGAATTTCGAAGGGGCTGAAGCCAACACCCTCCTGTGGTACCTCTCGGTAGGCAAACAGTAAGCATGGTAAAAGAAGATCCCATTTTCTTCTCTGAGGTTCCTCCAGAGCCCCAATCATGCTCTTTAACGTTCTGTTGAAACGTTCCACCAGACCATTGGTCTGGGGGTGGTATGCAGAAGAGAACTTGTAGGTGACCCCACATTCTTTCCACATAGCCTGCATATACTTCGACATAAAGTTGCTGCCACGATCCGACACAACTTCTTTAGGGAAGCCAACCCTAGTAAATATGCCAAGTAAAGCTTTTGCAACTGACTTGGCAGTTACAGTTTTCAATGGGATGGCCTCAGGATATCTGGTTGCATGGTCGACCAGCACCAGGATAAACCTATTGCCCGAGGATGTTTGCGGGTCAAGGGGACCAACGATGTCGATCCCTACCCTTTCAAATGGTACCCCCACAACTGGGAGCGGTACCAACGGAGCTTGGATTGTCGCGCCAACCTTACCAGATAACTGGCAGGAGGCACAACTCCTGCAGTGACTTTCTACTTGCACCCCCATCTTGGGCCAGTAGAAGTGCATGGATAACCTTTGCTTGGTCCTCTTAATACCAAGGTGACCAGCAAGGGGAACTTCATGCGCCAACGGCAGGAGGAAGGGCCTAACAGCAAGGGGAACCACCAACCTCCTATGGTCTCCTTCTGTAGACTCTGTGGGCTCACTATACAGGAGTCCACCTTCCCAATAAATCCTATGCGTCCCAGGAGGTTCACCCTTAAGCTGGGAGCAGGCCTGTCTCCTTAGGCCTTCCAGAGATGGGCACTCACGTTGGCCTTTACTGAATTCGTCCCTATCAGGACCTCCTTCAACTAACAAGTCTTTTAGTTCAGGATGGTCGTTGGGGTCAAATACTTCAGGCATCGCCACCTGCTCGTCAGGGCCGGGCGATTGACCAACTTCCTCCACCGCAGTGGTAGGCAAGCTCGGGGGAATATTCTCTTTCCCTCGTCTTGACTTGTTGACTCCTTTCGCCTTGGGTTTCCCCTTCGGCTGGGGCGGCATATTGGTCTTGGCCAATGCTGCCCATGCTTGAGACCTTGTGTAGGGTCTTTCGGCAGTGTCTCCTACGAGCCCTAAAGCTCTGAGATCATTACCTAACAAGACCTTTCCTGGGACGTTTCTCTGAATGCTCACTGGAATCCTGACTGCTGTACCATTTAAAGTAAGATTTACAGGTATTACTGGGAACATACGGAGTGGGCCGTCAGCCAACTTAGTGGGCATCAGAGTATCTCTGGCAACTTCCTCTGAATCTACCAATGTAGAATCCACTACAGTGCGACTGCACCCACTATCCCTAAGAGCTGGAGTATCTACTCCATTGATCAGCACACTGTCTTTAAAGTAGTGCTTGGTGTTATCTGGAATCCTAGCATAAGCCTCTGCGACTTTAGGCTCCCAGGAACCCAGGGAAACTAAAACTACTTCAGCCTCTATCCCGCTGGGAAATGAGTCTGAGGAGAAGGATGCTCCTGTAATCTCTTCTTCCTCGTAGGAGGAGAAGGCCAGATTAGCGGAGTGGGCCTCCAAAGGTCTAACCTTACACCGGGGATCCCCCTTCACATGGTCAGTTGCTCCACAAGCAAAACAAGATCCATTGGGTCGGTTTACATAGGGAGGCTTATTGTAACCAGAGTTCTGTTTCGGAGGCTGACCTCCACTACCCTGTGAGTTCTCTTGTGTCTTACCCTTATTTTTCTTTTTGTGGCCCTTTTGGGAAGAAGATTTATCAGATTCTCCACCCTCCTTATCTTTGGACTTTTTTCCTTCCTCCTGCTTACCAGGATGAGTTTTGTCCTTATGGGACACTCGATGTGACACCCATAAGTCTGCTGCAATGGCCAGCTTCTTAGGATCTATCTCCTTCGAATCGGCCAAATGCTGCTTAAGCTCCGGGGAAGAAGATGCTAAAATGTGTTCCAGCATGACGAGATTTATCATGCCTTCGAAGGTAGAAACCTTATAACCTTCGACCCAGCCAGTTAAGTTTTTCAAGGATTCAGTGACATAAGATACCCAAGTACCACCTTCCTTTTTCTTATACTCTCTGAATCGTTTCAAATATTGGGCCAGAGTCTTCCCAAACTTTAAAATGAGAGTCTGCTTTAACATTGCGAAATCAGCTCGCTCAGCCTTCCACATTTCCATAATGGCACTACAGCCAGAATGGGGCAGTCTGCTGAGTAACCAGGCAATCTTATCAGCATTGTCAACTTGTTGAACTTCGCATGCATACTCAAACGCATTCAGCCAGTCCATAATGTCATTCCTTTCCTCATACACACTGAGCAGATCTTTCGGAAACCGTGGATGAGAGGAGGCCCCAGACCCATGTCCAGGACCCTTGGACCCATTTGCAACCTGAAGGTTGGCCAGTTCCAACTGGTGATCCCTGTCTTTTTGGTTTTCTGCCTGTTCGATTTTTAGTTTGGCTATGCTGAATTCAAGCTCCTGCTGCCTAAACCGCAGCTCTTGCTTCTTGAATTCAAGCATAGCCTCCCCATCAGCACTGGCAGAGGAAACATTAGACATCTCATCCTCCCTGTCCTCGTGGTCGCGGTGGATCAGTGCAGCGGCAGAACCGTCGGTTCTACCAGTGAGAGCAGCCCCACCTCCTTCCGCACTGTCCTCGGAAGTTATAGTGTCAAGCTGCGCTTCTTGCCACGCCACGATTCTTTGGATCATATCCAATTTCGTGCCTTGAGGGGAAACACCTCTCTCCGCATATATCTTTTTCAATGTTTCTGATTTGGAAGCATTTAAAGTTAACAAGGTATTTGTTTCCATACTGTTAGATAGGACTATGGCCTTTTTAAAGTTATACTACATCAATTCACTACGTGTCCTGGTTGGAATAACCTGAAATGCCTTGGTTCGTGCGCAACACTGGATACCTTCAGTCGTATCCCACCGCTGTACACCAATTTGTTAAGACGGATTTCTGAACTCTGTCCTGGTGGCGCAGAAGTTCAGAAGGCCAACCTAATTACTTGGAACAGGGTAACCTCTGGACGAGCCAGACCAATCAAGTTAGCGATCGCGGCGGTCAAGACTAGGTCTCAAGAGGGGTGAGGGTGACTGAAAGCCCGCAATGAGCACACAAAGCAAGGACACTTACAAACTACTCCAAACAGCTGTTATATTAAAAATATATACACATTTATTCCAAGGCCTTTAAAACAATGACCGTAGCGAGAAAATCACAATATAACAATAGTAAACCAACGCATACCATACCAATACAATATATGTACAAATACAACAAGTCTCAAGCGTTAGATGCACGAAATGTGTAGTCCACCTAAAAGGGAGGGAAAACAGGCAGTGCGAAATAATGCTTAGACCCAGTTCGCCTTCAGAGGCACCTAACTAAAAGGAAGTCCGAGCCCTGCGAAGAGTGGAGCCTTGTGCTCTAAAGTACCTGCACACGCTGGTGCCAACGGGCAAAAGGGGAGTCTCTTCGAGGGAAATCAGGCAGTTCAGTTTAGTGCATAAATGAAGAAGGACAAGTTCCGCGACTCAAGCGCAGCCTCCACTGTGGGCAGAAGCAGAGTGTGAGTACGAAAAAGGGTGCTGTTTTGACACAGCGGGGAAAAGCTATGGGCTCCTGCAGGAGGGCGACCAGTTCCTAGCTATGCTACTCGCCGGTCCCCGATGCAAGCAGCCCCAGGCTTCTCCGCGTCCGTTTCAGTCGCTGGCAGGTTCAGAAGAGCAGGGAACGTCTCGTCGTCGTGTTGAGTTTGCAGCAGCAGAGTTGAGTAAAAGACGTCCCAATCGAAGAAACCCGCACAGTTTGTTACACCAGCCGGGCAACGGAGCGGCCCTGTGTATCTGAGCCAAATGTACACTACTCACTTCAGACCTGGGAACGCCAAGTGTACGAAGCGTGCGAGAGTGACAAGGACACGAAATACTACACAACCTGGCGGCGGTTACAGAGCAAGACTCCCGTGTAAGCTGGTCAGTCTACTGGATGGCCCAGAGACGCTTCCGAAGGCTTACGAGCAGGAGATGGTGAAGATGCCGAGAATAGCTGTTCCCGCTATTCCAAGGGTCGAAGTACCAGTACAGGCCTTCTGGTTCGATCAAAGGTAAAAAGGGTTTCACAAGGCGACAGCAGTGCAGAGGAGAAGTCCTTCAGCGGGTCACCAGCGATTCCTCGGTTCAGCCTCTTGGTTGCAGGATACTTGGCTCCTGTATTCCTTCGTTCGTGAGAACTCAGGAGATCGACATGGTAGTGGTGTTTCCAGCCCCCTCTTATCCACGGTTCCCTTCGCGCCAAAACGGAGGGGACCCAATGGGAGATCCGCTCATCAACACTCACACCATTCGTGGACCAATCACGGACCACGGTGGTCCCAGGCATTCACACCACCCTAGACTCTCTGGCACCCAGGATGTGTATTGGGACCAGACATCCCAGCCCACATCCTGGAGGCACACACAAGACATGTAGAAGCCCGCGAAAGCATCTGTGTTTCGCGGGAAAGTACATGCCCAAATAAGGAAGGCCCCGGGTCGGCTTGACCTGGGGAAGGTGACGGGAGCAAGACGGTCAGCGGACAGGACAAAGGAGCCTCGTGGTCTGGTCATTTTGGGAGCCAGGCCACCATTTTGGGTTAAGCGCGAGAAACGCGCTTAGAACGCCAAAAGGAGCTCAAAACACAAGAAACGATCGCTGCCACCATTCCCGTCCGTGAATCACTTGCACCGATCAGTTACAATCCTAAACGAGTATCTAGGGCCCGTAGAAGGCTAGAGACCCAAGAGAGCTGTAACTTAGCTTACAGTGCCCTCTTGTGTCATGTTGCACGAAAGCCGCAACATGATAAAAGAAACTACGGAAAACAGCGTTTCCCGGTACTGACTGTCTTAAGGGCATGTCAGTTTCCCCGTAAGAAAGGAGCGAAGGCCCAGAGGAGTGCGGCAGAAGGCTGCACTTCTCTGGCAAAGTCGAGAACAAGGTGAAAAACAACAGCAAAAAGTTTAGGGGTTGCCACATGGAAGGAAAATTACCTACAATTACGAAATCTTTCCTAACACAGGGACTTTGGAGGAGACGCCCTAGGATGATTCCAGCAGTGGGTCTGGATGAACTGGATGAGAGGCCTCCCAATCACAGAGCCCTCCCCCCCCGACCCCCCCCCCCCACCAAAAACTACTCAGGAATCCCAAGAGACTTAAGGTAAGTAAAAACTCAAGCCAGCACAGTACCTCAGCACAGAAGAATATTTTTCAGCAGGAGGACTTCAGGATGTGTAGCCAAAAACACAGGCACTGCATTCCTTGTCAGGTGGACAGAAGACAGGAGAACCTGGATGGGCTTTTTCAGCAAGGATCGACACAGAAGGCTTGAGGCAAGGGTTTCTTCACGATTGGACGCGGCTATGTGGATGTGGTGCCTTCTCAGGAGCACAGAGGTCAGATTCTCATCATTTTACAAGGGATAGCACTCCGGTGAAGGCACTTTTCAGACTCAATTCACGTTTCTGGAGGTCCAGCAGGGTGCCAACAAAGTTTCTGCAAGATTCAGAATTCGCAACACCCTGCACCGCACAATGGCTCGAGGTGCCAGGGTATTGCAGCCCCGCAAGGTCGCACCAAGCTATGCGTCGGGGTTGTCCGTTTTCGGATCTCGAGGTCAATTGGAAGGAAGGGTAACAGCAGGCTCTGGTTACACAGCAGGCTATGCAGTCGCTTGAAATCATTTCAGCCGCCTTTTCTTCATCATCCTCTTCGGTTTCAGTTAGTGGTCGACTACCTCCTCAGCTTCCAGGATCGGACTTTTATGCAGGAACCCAGCCAATCAAACTACCATGCAACATTCAAACTTGGGGGGGTTGGCAGTCCTTTCAGGACAGCCAGCTGCCCAGTTTGAACTGGATTCTCACAGTCGGGCTGGAAGACAAAGGGCTACACAGGATTCCCACCGAAGATAAATTAAAACAAAGGATGTTCCCGCCCTGAATGTCAGGGGAAGGAACAAGAAAGGACAAGGAACACTGATATGGCAAAATAAGAAACGGGCCATTTTGGTAAAATTGAGCACCCATGGTTGCCTTTACCGGGGCTGTGGAAACAGCCTGCGGTAAAGGTGCACCGAATTAATAAAAAAGGTTCACTAGCACCAGCCATTAAATGTAAGCTTGTCCCTGTAACATACAAGTTACAGTTTAAAGGAGAATGGGGATACATTGTATCTCCCTAGCAATTCACATAAGAGGGGCGGGGCTGGGGGTGCTGCTGGTTTCACCTAATAATAAAAATGTAAAAGGGATCCAAAGATCCTTTCTACCCGTGAGAACTACAGTTCTCAAAAGGTTGGCCAGAGAAAGTTAAAAGGGGAGCCACAAGGGCAACCCAGCAACAATAGGCAGTAAGTGCCAAAAGTTGTAAAAAAAACTCCTATCCTTGGGGAGAGAGCTGGCAATTGGTCAAGAGCTGGAAACACGAGTGTCACTGCAGAGAACACTGCTCACAATGGAGCACTGTTTAATAATTGCAGAGCAGAAGTCTGGAAAGCGCTTAGAGTGCAAATCCAAATACATCAGATATGGGAGCTATATTGGCACGAAAGTTGCAGGAAGAGGAGGATCCTCTTGTTTACATTCAGAGTTTGGAAACGCGGGAACCGTGGGGCAAATCTGTACCTGCATTTTACCATATATTATGTCAAGGGCTGCCAGATCAAGGGCAGAGACAGCTCAAGAAACTGGTGGGTATGGAGGCAAAACCATGGTCAGAAATACAGCTGACCATTGCGCCTTATTGCCGATTGTGCAGGAGAAAAATCTGATGTTAGGAAAGTTGAAGAAGCAAAGTTAGTGCAGAAGAAAGGTAATGGCCCAAAATGACACCCTCACAATTGCGATGGCCGAAATTCCCGCTTTACACCACATATATATGTAGGGGGGGTATGGGATTTTATAGTTACATGATTGGGCTGCAGGGCTCTCCCACCGCATATCCATGTGGTGTAAAGGGGGTTTAATTAAAAAAATAAAATAAAAGAAAGTCGCCATTTTCGGCCATCGCAATTATGTGTGGTCGCAGTGATCACATAGATCCCAGAAGAAATTGTCAAAATACACCATAGAAGGGGCGATGTACTAGTGGAGAAGGGCCAGGATCATAGCAAGCAGCAGGCATGCCGCAGTTCAATAACCAACGGCAGTTTGACCAAGGTAACAATGGATTTATACCAAGGGTTAGGGGAGGCTTCCGAGGAAGAGGCTTCCAGAATAATCAGGGAAATGTACATAGTAACCAAGGTGGGTTTCAAGATATGTAGAATGACAATCGGGGCATGCAGGGAGGGCAAATTAGGATACTCCCTCCTATATGTTGGTTATGTGGAATGACAGGGCACATAGCGCGAACATGTGGAAGCCAAGGGTTTGTGCAGAATGGGCAGTTCTCAAGAGGGGGACCGCTTATCCACCTGCAAATAGCCAACAAAGTAGGGACGGGTTTGCTCAAAATCAGACAGTGCAGCGAGCACAAGCACCGAAAATACAACAGGCTTTGCAACCACAGCAAGCTCCAATGAATCGGTCACAGCACAGACCCATGCAGATACAACAGGGCCCAAACACTGGGCTGTTACTGACTCCAAGGATAGGGGGTGTCACCGTCGAGGGAGGAATAAATATCTACCCACAATAGGACAGCTCACTGGGTAACTTCATGTGTTCAGTACTATCTGTAACGCTGAATCCTCAAGAGGAACCAAGGGTTGACTTCACTATAGGAGGCAAATCCTTTTCTTTTTTGGTAGACTTGGGTGCAACACGCTCATGTATACGAGAGGGGAAATTTACATTATCGGGAAATACCATGAATGCTCAAGGTTTTGTGGGATGTTTTTACCCATGCATCCAAGCCCTACCATAAAACTGTGCAGTACTGGCATGGAAAACATCATGATGGCCAGAACTCCCCAGAGAGTGCAGAGGGAAAACATGAAGCATAGGCTGCCACCTATTTTTGCCTATGTTGTGGGCACAGAAGGGCACTGCCTAAAACCACCATTGGGCTACACACAGTAGCCTGAAACCATTGCAAAAGGGGCAATGCTGATTGCCAAAAGCAATCCATAACTATTGGGAATTCATTTTCTTCAGGTCAAATATGGCTAAATTATGGGCGCAAAATTATTTTACTGCAGAACCACACTAGTGCCATGTGCTGAACCTGGATAATATACTTCCATGTAAAATCTCTTGTTTGAAATGCATTCATTCAAGACTGATCCAAAAAAAATGCATGCAGTACCCGCTTTGGACTCAAGGCGGCGCTAGCAGTCTAAACTCTGACAGGAGAACTGCTACTTCAGAAGCTAATCAGCCTCCTGTGACAATTGGGACTTCAAAAGACTGTGGGTTAATTAAAAATCTAACCACCTGCTGTTCCCAGAGACAATCTGATTTGATTAACAGGCCAAAAGGCTGGGAAACCTTCTCACCTCAGAAAGCCCAGGATATCACATGGTCATGCTAACCAAATGCAAAGTGGCCCCCTGGTCTGTTGACCTCAGCTTGCTGGAGCCCACACAAAAGACCTTTTCCCTTGAATAGCATATGGTGATTTTGACTGTTTCCTGTCAACAAAGATCTGCCAGCCAGGAGAGACATGTGATCACTGTCATCCCCAAACTTTGGGGGCGGACTCAAACACTGAAGTACTTTGAATTGAAAGCCAATATATATTTTACAGAAACACTGATAACTCTTGGTAACCAGATGACAGAAATGTGAAATTTGGGGATCCTTAAAATGAAAACTTTGCCCACAATTCAAGCCCAAACTCCAATTTGTGTGATGTTCTGGGGCAAAACCCCGCTATTTACTGATACTACAGACTCTGTGTTTAAGCTAGAGACATGGGAATTTACTGGAGTATGTATGGACAGGCCGTGTATATGTGTATAATTTTTAATGAAAAACCAATGTTGCATAACCCACTAAAATCGAAAATAAGTTGCCATTTCTTTACCCAAGCTCCTAGAAACGCCAGAGTCGGAACAGTGCCTACCTCATGTGATATATGATGTGTGTAGGTGATGTAAAAACAACTGTGTATTTGGGAAATATGTATTTGGATCAAATATAGATTTGTGTATAAAGATGACAGGGGAGGGCCCTCTGGCCATAAAATCTACCTCATCACTCTGACTCACAACTCAGTTCCCCCAATCATGGCAGAGGGGAGAATTGGGCCAATGACAAGTAGAGAGGGGCAGGCTTAGCTAGGCCCAGGCACACACCCATTTTCAAAACACATAAAAGAGACTGCTGGGACAGGTAGAGACATTCAATTCCATTTGCTGCGGAGCATGCTGACCGACGACTTCACATCCAGAGATCCAGAACCTGTAGCAGAAATCAACTCCAGAATTTGAGAGAGGCCTGAATCCACCAGCTGAATCCTCTTCAGCAGGCCTCAAAACTAACCAAACTATTCAACAGCCGGGCGAGCTGTTTGAAGTTTTGCCGAGAATTTTTGCAAGAACCTGTAGCAGTACCCAGAAAGCAGTGTTACATCCAGAATCCAGAGAGGCTAGACCAGCAGAGCAGAGCTGACCCAGATCGCTGTGAGCAGAACCGGTGCCCGATTGACCCGCCGAGCAGACAGAACCGCAGCCGGACGTGTTGACCAGATCCGTGACGAGGCCTAGTTCAAATTTATATTGTGAGTACCTAGCAGAACTGTGCAGCACCAATCTCTTAGGTTAAAATAGTTTGGATTAGATTATTTTAACTAAGTAGAACTGCCTCCTAGAAATGGTGTCATCTGTCATTTTTAAAGCTGCACAACTGTCACCTGTCAATTCTGCAGCTGCAAGCTGTCACCTGTCATTTTGAGTTTACTTGAAATCCGAAAAACTACCTTTATTTAATCGCCCGTATCTCTGGAACCGTTTGGGCTAGGAACGAGATTTCCAATCTAAGCTTTCCAACAAGCCTAGAACCTAATCCTTATACTTTTTCCGCAATCACGATTTACGCACTCGCGAAATTTACCGCGATTTGCGATTTTGGCTCAATTTCTCCACTTGTCAAAATAGCAGCTCCATTCTTTCTTTTGTTAAAATCCGTTTGCAACTTGGTAATAACTCATAGAGCATTGCTAAAGTGAGCCTGAACTAATACCAATGCGCATCTCCCACTCACCCTGAATCTCTAGAGGGAATTAAAATCAGTTGCCACATTTTCCCATCCATTGCCATCACATTTAAAAAGCATTTTGGGCCTGTGTTTCAAACTCCTACCTGTTTCCTCTAAGCTTGCTGGGGGGGAACTGAATTTTGTATTGTATTTGATTGCATTCCTGAGAACTGTGTGCTCCTCTTTCCATCTCCTTCCATTTCTTACATTGCATAGGGGAGGGGGGTGAATTGCCAGAGAAAAAGTGATTATCTTATCTTTTGCTAAAATCATATCAAGTATTTCTGTACTGCATTTTATTCCTCATTGCTTTTCCCTTGAAACCATAAAAGTATTTTTGCTACTTTATCCATCCTATACTAACTCCTCATTGATTGTAAAGAAGTGTGCTAGTGCCAGATTACCCATTGTTGATCAACATCATATGTCTAATGGTACTATCAGATATTAATTTATTATAAAGTGTGATATATATATATTGTTTAAATTCTCAAATAAACCTTTTAATTTGCAAAACAAACCTACTTCTTGGCTCAGTGGGGTCAGGGGGATTCTAAGAGGGGGGTGTTATACAAGGGTTGTCATCCAGAAAACTGAACTGGATATAAAAATACATCAATAAGGGTTTTCCTCAGCATCCCAGACTAGGCATTGAGTTAGCTGTAGTGTTGATTGAATATCGCTTACATGTTGCAGTTGGGTAGTGACAAAGCTTAGAATCTAGGCTTTCCAACGAACCTAGAACCGACTTCCTACTCCCTATACTTTTCCCGTAATCGCGAGACACGCACTCGCGAAATTTACCGTGATTTGCGATTTGGCCCGATTTCTTCATCTGTAGAAATCAGCAGCTTTTTGCTTCTCTGCTTCTCGTTGCTAAAATTGGTTTCCAATCTGCTAATCATGCATAGAGTATTGTTAAAGTGAGCCTGCACTAATATAAAGTAGCCATCACCTGCCCTGAACCTCTAGAGGGAATTAAAAGCAATTTTAGCACCTTTTCACTTCCTTGCAAACCACATTAAAGTAATTTGCCTGTGTTTAAAACTCATCCCGGTTTTCCCTAAGCTTGCTGGGAGAACTGGAACTGTGTATTGCATTATAAAGTGTGATTTGTTGGGATTCTTGAAGACTGTGTGCTCTCCTTCCATTTCTGGTATTGCATAGGGGGGGGAGTGAATTGTCAAAAGAAAAAGTGATCATATTACCTTTTGCTAAAATCATAAGTTATTTCTGTACTGCATTTTATTCCACCTTGCGTTTCCTTGAACCATATAAAGCATTCTTTCCCACCTTGTTCTTCTGTTTCTATTCATAGTTACCTCTTGCTGATTACTGCTCATATTCACAAGTGTAATATCCATTATCAATTTATTTATAGAAGTGTGATATATATATTGTTTACATTTTCAAATAAACCTTAATAATTGGCAAAACAAACCTACTTCTTGGCTCAGTGGGGTCAGGGGGATTCTAAGAGGGTGGTGTTATACAGGGGTTGTCATCCAGAGTACTGAACTGGATATAAAAATACATCAATAAGGGTTTTCCTCAGCATCCCAGACTAGGCATTGACTTAGCTGTAGTGTTGATTGAATATCGCTTACAGTTTCACAGGAGCTACAAGTAGAGTTCTTTTTACTGAAAGATTGACAGTTTCTATAGGAGAATTTGATATGTGATATGTATGTGCCATTATTGTATTCGAGGCAGACACCAGTTAATGTACTGGGCAGAGATTTAATGACAAAGTTAAATATGATGATTTATTTTACTGATGAAGGCATAGGTTGTTCAACGCCAGGAATGCATTATTTAAACGTGCGTGAATTTATCATGGCATTTGCAGGGCAAATGGCCATACGAGGGCTGCTGTTAGAGCCAGAGGTCATTCACTATGGTGTAGGCATTTTGTTAACATGGCTACCTGATTTAGTGGGCAAGACTGTGAGAATACCTGATGAATTTTTATTTAGGCAGAGGATACCTATGGACGAGGAAGGGGGGGGGTGAGTCATTCCCTTAATAACAAGCAGCTACAGTGCAAGGAGAATTAGCTATGCTTGGAGGAGTTGATATTGATGACAGGACATGGAACACAGTGATTGCCATTGGAGTGGGTTGCAGATTGACTGACGTCACTGATATGTTTAGAGTCCACCCATCAGATGACGATGTAGTATTTGAAGTATCACATCACTTATTGGATTAGGACAATAAGACGCAAAGTTCCCCAGAGAATGATGATAGCGCGGCAGCGTCCCACATTTTTTGATGAAGACATGGAAAAGTGCCAGTTTCATTATAGACTACAGGCCCTTATGACGTAGGCCTATTAAAAGGGGTTGGAGAAGCTAAGATTAAACTGAAGTTAGGCGCAATTTTGCCTCAAGCACAACAGTAACATATGTCTCGAGAGGCAGACAAGGGTATTTTAAAGACAATGTCTGCCATGATGGATCAATGCATCTTAGTGACATCAGAGTCACCATGCAATACCGCGGTGTATCCTGTGAAAAAATCGAAGGGGGGGGGTTGCCGTTTAGTGCAAGACATGCGCCCAATTAATCAGATTGTAGAGGCCGAGTTCCCCCTAGTTCATAATCCAGCAACAATCCTATGTAGTATCCCAGTTGATTGAATTGAAAAATGCGTTTTTCTCAATCCCATTGCATAAAGATTCTTAAGATCTGACATTTACGTTCAGACATACTAAGTGAAAAAGCACAAGATTACCTCATAGGTACTGTGAGTCCCCATCGATTTTCAAGTTTTACTAATGGACTTGAGCATTATTGATTTGCCAAGTGTTGTGTTGCAATAGGTGGATGACATTTTAGTCTGCAGCACATCAGAGGAAGAGTGTAGATGTGACTCAGTTGAGCTAATGATTATTCTAGCAGAGAAAGGATATTAAGTGGACAAGGAGAAATTGCCGTATTGCCAAGAAGAGGTGTTATATATAGGTCAGTTTATCTCGCATGAAGGAAAGAATGTTACACCTGAAAGGGCTGAGGCAATTTTGAAAACGTCAAAGCCGGACACGCTAAAGCACATGCAACAATTTTTGGATTATGTTATCATGTTGGAGCATGGGTATTTGATTATAGTTCATATATAAGATCCCTGTTACAGGCTCTGAAAAGGGCACAGGCAATGCAGGAAAAGATTGTCTGGACTGAGGAAATGGAGGAATTTGTCGAGTTGCAAAAAGGCAATTTGTACAGCTCCAGTTTTAGGGATTCCCAATTATGCTGAGGAATTCTTTTTGTTTTTGCACACGAATGGCACAGTCATGACAGCAGTACTCGCACAGAGAACCACACTGGGGTACAAGCCTTTAGCATATTACATTGGGATTCTCGTGCAGAGGGGATGTGGCCTAGCAGTTAGAGCTGGGCTCCCCCTTATGGGGTGGAACCAAGCCTGATTTGCATATGGTCTTTTCCCTTCTGTGATGGCTTGGCAGGCGAAGAACGATGGTCTGGAGGGGTCTCCAGAGCAATGCCATCACCTTTTTGTTTTTGTCCAGTAATAAGGGGCCACTTCCCTTGCGAACAATCTTTGACACCTGCCGTGTTGGCCAGTGATAAAGCTGCCAGCATAGTGATGGTGTGTTGTTCTATGACGTTATTTGTTGAGCATGCTTTATTTGCTATTTTGGAGAAACCTAAAATTACTTTGATGTCTCAAAGGGCTTCTGCTTATGAGGTGGTCATATCGAATCCAGCAATCAAAAATAGTCAGATGCAAAATAGTGAACCCTGCCATGTTTATAGCAGAACTGGCAGAAGACGAGCATGTGTATGATTGCTCAAATTATGAGGAATTCTATGAGATCCCGAGGATGAAAGAAAATGCTTTAGCAGCTGGAGAAAATTATCTTTATTGACGGTTCTTCAAAAATTGATCAAAATGAGAGGCAGCGATATACAGGTGCTGCTGTGGTAAAACACCGGGCTAATGGGGAGTTCGAAGTATTGATAAGTGCATGACTACCGTCTCTCTTTTCAGCACAGGCTGCAGAATTAGTGGTGCTGATTGTGACGCTCTGAAAACACGCAGACCAGGAAGTAACCATGTACAGTGACTCTGCCTACGTGACGTCAACAGTAGACGCAGGGCTAGCACGTTGGAAAAGGAGGGGCGGTTTCCGAGCAGACGGTACTCCAGTACAACATGCTGCATTATTGGACAGACTTATTAGAGCACTACAGCTCCCAGTAAGCATCGCGATTGTCAAGTGTGCAGTGCACACTAAAGGAACAGACTTTATCTCACACGGAAATCAAGCCGCAGACAAAGAAGCAAAACGCACTGCCTATTCTTTGGAAATAATAAGCTTTGACACACCCAATGTGAATGAGAGAATGGTGGTGATGATGAGTGTGATGAAAGTTGTAAAACTTCACAAACTCAATTAATGGAGGTTCAAGGTGAAGCACCACAGGATGGGAACGACCTGTGGACACAGTGGGGGTGTTCTTTATCCCCTTCCGAAGGATTGTGGCAAATCGGTGATGCCTATAGCCTTATTAAGGGTGGCATTGGAACAGCTTCACTACCCTGCGCAAGTCACTAGAGAAAGCCTTGCAGCGACTATTGCAGAGGACTGGTTTGTACCAAAACTGCTAGAACATGTTGCATTTTTTGTAGTAAATTGCATCGTATGTCAAAAGTTTACTGCTGGGCACACACTGCGAACAGTCAGGGGAGTTCTCCTGCGACCTAATGGTCTTTTCAGATATGTTGCAGATCTGTAATAGATATTGATCTGTCCCTTTTCAAGGTGGATTGAAGCAGGTTGTTGCACACACCCTGACATCACTTCCACTGCAAAATGTTTAGTACGAGAAGTATTTCCTAGATGGGGAATATGTGAAGTATTAAGATCAGATAATGGCCCACATTTTGTAAATAAAGTATTCAAGCAAATCAGCTTGTTGCTTAGTATAAAACAGTAGTTATCTTCAGTTTATCACCCACAGGCCACCAGAATATGCGAGAATCTCAACGGCCTGCTTAAGGAAAGGATAGCTAAGCTGAAGCTTACATTGAAAATGGGATGGTTACACTGCCTGCCTCTTGCATTATATGCGTTGAGGAATCAGCCAGGCTCTGACCATCATCTTACACCCCATGAAATAGTGACAGGGAGGTGAATAAGGACACCCCTCACTCCTCCATAAAGAACTAGAAGTGATGCCCACATGACAGCAGAACTTTTAGGAAATTAGTTACATGCCTACTAAACGTGTATGACTACAAGTGTCTCTGCCATTTCAGAGCAGCTCAAATGGACGGGGTCAGGCTCAGAACACAGATGAAGACCATACAGCAACCGGACAAAAAACAATTGCTGCCAAAGATTTTTCCAGGAGATTGGGTGTTGATCAGGAACTTTGCCCGCAAGTGGCATGAGCCACGATTTAATGGACCTTTCATTGTGGAAATGTCACGCCATCGGCAGTAAGTCCTGGGAAGATGAGCTTGGATATTCCTCAGCGCTGTGAAAGTCTACACCGGAGAGTCCCCTTCACCCCCACCCCAGTCGGAAGCAAGCAACGGAGAAGAAGTACTGCACGGACAGACTAGAACGATCACGAGGAGGAAGGACGCAGAGACTGTCCAATAGATAGATAAAGAGTGCATTGGACTGTGGTTCCTCCGGGACACTCTTTGGAGCTGTTAAACAAGGTGTAGGGAAAACATTATGTAACATTGGACTAAGACATATTGAAGTCTTGAAAAGAAATGCCAGACTTAGAACTCATCTTTGTGATTGGAAGAGGGAGCAGTTCGCCTCTTCCTTTATCACCAAGTTTCTTTTTGGAGGCACCCATGGTAGTGCCTGATGGCAACGTTAACCGGATCGCTCTCACTGTTTTTCTCTTCATTCTTCGTGCATACCCTGCGCTTGTGGGGAGAATTGTTGGCGTTCATCTGTTCCTGCAAGATCCTAAAAATGGTCCAATCGTGAGGAGATTGCTCACAGCCATAATAGAGCAAGTTCTCCTGTTTCCTGAGTACTGTTTGGAAAACACAAATGCCTCTATGTGATGAAAACGCTAATAGGCTAGTTGGAATGGTCTTTTATTTCTTGATTGAGGAACGTCCTCATCTTGTTGGAAGACAAACTGACCCTCCTACTTTCCTGAGAGATCCTAGGAATCCAGTGGCAATCAATCAATTGCTACGTGACATTATAGAGGAAGTCCATCTATTTTCTGAGGCAACACAGAGAGCATCTTGAATGAGGCTTTTGAGTGAAGACATTCAGAACTTACCGTCTTTGGTCTTCTATTATTTACTGGAAACGCATCCTCATTTTGTTTGACGTAAGGACAACTTCTTTGTGTTCATTAGGAACCCTGTTCATCCTCCTGCAATCAGCCAGTTGCTTGTGGAGCAGATCCAGCTACTACCAGAGTATTTTATGATGTTGCCTGATTAAAGTTCAGTTTGCCTTCCTTAAAAAACAAGATAGGGAATGGGCAACATAGACCGTAATATTAACGTGGCCAACAACGAGAGACCATCACGACGTGCAGGAAGCTATTCTGTGTGAAGTGGGCCTACTGGTATATTTACACATGTATCCTATTCATTGTGATTCTTCTCTCACTCACAATACTTACTGTTTATTATGTGGCTCCAAATAAAGTAAGGGTCCCAGTGTATCTTCCTATGCAGCTGGAGGGTACAGATGTGGCAACTACAAGACAACCGAGACCTTATGTAATTGTCCCTACTCCAGTGACTTATGTGAGAGCGCCTGATTCTGTGGCAAGTGTCACTAGACATCCTTATGGAGGGAAGAGTCTTTTAGATATTGTTGCCAAACGCCAGATACAGATTCTCAAAGAAAGGCAAAGGAAGAGATCTTTTGTTGACTATCCCTACACCAATAGCACATGTAAAGACACCAGTTCACTGAAAAATGTTCCTATGATTCCCCCTGTGAGAAGGAATTATGCTTATATACTTCATGAAAAGATTAAAAAAGCTCATGAGACAAGAGGTAGACCTAAGAGAAGTACTAGGGAGGATGATCATGACTTAAATGATTACTTGGATAGAACAGCACATTTGGGAAACATGTGGTATCAGCACATGAAAGAAGTGGGAACGAGAACCTCAAAGCAGGAATGCTATGTATGTGCACTCCTGCCTTATAGTATGTTGGAAGTCTAAGATGTTCATAGCTATTGAAATAGATGTCCAGACGGCACATTGTCTCTCACATTGCACTCTGTCGAACAAGAGGTCAGTTCATGGGCCGAACAGCCTATCTAAAATGGGCAACTGAATGGACGGAACCAGATGAAGATGAATATGTTCAAGACACAAAGACAAGACTAAGACCGCATACCAAAAATCATGTGATAAGATATGAACAGCCTGGAGTGAAAGGAGCTGGAATCAGATGGAAAGTAAACCGAAGACTTGAGAGTCAAGGAAAATGAGCAGAAGTAATTTGAAGCTGGAAGGAAAGAGACAAATGCAGATTTGGGGTTCAGTTCTCAACAGATGGCTAGGAAGGAGGTGTGGTAATCTGTAGAGATTGGGTATTGGTTGGTCATTACCAGCCAACTGTTGAAAATGTGGAAAGACTGTAAAACAGTATGGTCAAAGCTTGCTAAACTATTAACCTGAGTCGAAGACCAAGGTGGGCCTTTGCAGATAGTGCCTTTGGAAAGTGCAAAGGAAGCTGGGAGAAAATAAGAATTGTGGTTGGATTTATGAGGCACCAGGAATGCACATTGGAGCAGCAGTGATAATGGATCACTACTGTGCTTGTGGATCAAGAGCTTATATGAAGCTGCCCAAGGTTTGGGGAGGACTGTGTTCTATAGTGAATGTTCATGTTCCAGCATTGGTGATACCTAAGAGTGATCTGAACATGGGTGTTTCCAAAAGCAGATGCTCATTTGAGCAAGAAGAGATCTGTTGAGCTCCTGAATCGAAAGAAAAGATATAATTATTTCTCAGCCAAGTTAATATAAGCTTTTGACTCCATTCCGTATGAGCACAGATTATTCAGTCAGACTTCATCGATATTCACGATAATCTTCATGCCAAGGATCCAGACTGCAGCGAATACCAAGTGGTTACAGATAACCAGTTGGAAACTTCTACATTCAACACGACTATCAAGGGATTCAATGCCATTGAGGAAGAGCTGAGAGCCATGCGATTGACTCTTCAGAATAGATATGTCTTGGGCATGATCACAGCCATGGATGGAGGTGTTTGTGCCAAAATTGGAGAATCATGTTGCACGTTCATACCATCTCTTGATGACGGAAATGGCACCTTGACACAGGACATAGGGATGCTGATGAAGCTACACGTCCAAATGGTAGAAGACATTGCTGATGATAGATGGTTGGGCTCACTTCTTGTGGGTTCCACAGTGGATGGCAGATGTGTTCAAATTCCTTGGAGCCTGGATAGTGATGCTTTGGCTTGGATTCTGTGTAATCAGATTGGCTATCTCACAATGTAGGAAGACTGCAAAGAAAGCAATAGGAATAAAGATCATGATTGATGTTGAATCAGGATGGAAAACCAAATTAGCTGACAGATGAAGAGATCAGAGACTATGTGAAGGCCAGCATCCATGAACCTGAGATGACGAAGTTCCTGTACCCAAGAACCACAAGAAGTACGTGGGGAAGTGGATCTACTGCATTAGAAGCGGACAGTGCATGCTTATGACTTGGAACAAGGATGAGCATGCACAATCAGCTGTTTGCCTGAAGGGAGTCATAAACATATGGGTCCCTAAGAAGCATTTCTTCAGACAAGGATGTCTAGATGTGAAGGATGATGGGAGGGTGGTCGATGAATCGCCCAGATGGGGGAGTGTAGAGAAGGAGCACACACCTCAAGCACCACTCTCATGTTGCCTATATGGTGGGAACCAGAGTGTGAGACACGTGCAGTGCCTTTGAAAATACCAATACCAAGGGGAATCCTGGAAGCCAGGTTCCAATTGAGAAAACCATACCTGCATACACAACAGTTTGATGGTCATCTGAATGAAATTCCTGAAGAAGTGGGAGAAATGAGCAAAAGGGAAGATTGGTGATGTCACACCAAGCAGGGCTGATGCACCCTGAAGAGATACAGAAGCAGGAGAACATGAACATTCTATAGGCGCAGAGAAAGTGTCCAAGATGAGCAACCTTTTGAGTTCAAGATGAAGATGTTTATGCTACAGAAACGATGAAGATATGAAGTCCTTTTACACGTGTACAGATGCAAGAAACTCAAGCAGACAAACTATTCTTAAGGCTAGCTATGTAGTGAATAGATTGCGGCATGTGCCAAACACATATATATATATATATGGACGCGGTAGCGTCCATGTAGTTATGGTTAAGTTGGTGTTTCCATAGTAAGAGCACTTTTTGGGTGGCTTATAACTTCGCTCCCTCTGGACGAATCCTCACCAAACTTTGCAAGTATATGGCCCACTCTGAATTTCTTTGCAAAGTTTGGAGAGGTTTGGTCCAGGGGGGGCAAAGTTATAGGGGGGGTCCCAAAACTTTTGTTTTTTCCCATAGACATAATGGGAAAAAATTTTGCGCACGGCTACAGCCCGAACCGCTGGACGGATTTACACCAAATTTGCGGCAGGAGCGGCGGCTTGGTCCAGAAAGCATGCTTTTGCAAATTTGGTGTAAATCCGTCCAGTAGTTTTTTAAAAAATGACCAAAATGTAAGGCAAAAAAATTAGTGATATCTGTGTTCGCTTCGCGGACGGACTTCCCTGTTCGCTCCACGGACAGCACCCCGATTGGCCCATGGGCTTGCGTCATGTCCGCGGACATGCGACGTGTTCGCTGATTGGGCGGTGTGATGCGTGATGCGCGTCAGATTTTCTGTCGCGCCCGCCATCTTGCATTCGCCGCCGACCTCGGACAGCGCAGTGAAACTTGAATTATAAATTGTATTTAGTGGCGTGTGTTGGTGTGTAAGAGTGTTTGCGGACAACACGGCTGTTCTGGAATGTTCGTAAATAAACAGAATGGATTCTGTGTCAAGTTGAAAGTGTTCTAAGAACACTTGTGGGGTCTTGGAATGTTAGCTGGGGGTGTCCTGGAGACGTTCTGTGTATTGTTCGTTGGCAAGCTGAAAGTGTTCTAAGAACACTTGCGGTGTCCTGAAATGTTCGTACACAAAGAAAATGGGGGTGTCTTGAGGGCGCTGTCCGTATTGTTCTCTGGCAAGTTGAATGTGTTCTAGGACCTTCGTTGTGTCCGAGGACATTAAAATGGTTGCAATGCTTGAATCTATGGGTGTCATATGCTGCGGTGGTTGTGGCCAGGGTATAGAATGTTGGGTGCATGGCCATTTGGCCATGTACCCAACACTCTATGGCCTGGCCACAACCACCGCTACATATCAGTCATATGCCATGCACCCAAGAGTCTATGCCCTGGCCACAAGTATAGCAGCATATCACACTCATAGTGGCTAAGAACACTTGTGGGGTGTCCTGGAGACGTTGTCTGTATTGTTCGTTGGCAAGCTGAAAGTGTTCTAAGAACAGTCGCGGTGTACTGAAATGTTCGTACACAAAGAAAATGGGGGTGTCCTGAGGACGCTGTCCGTATTGTCCTCTGGCAAGTTGAATGTGTTCTAGGACCTTCCTTGTGTTCGCGGACATTAAAATGGTTGCAATGCTTGAATCTATGGGTGTGACATAGTCATATGCCATGCACCCAAGAGTGTATGCCCTGGCCAGAAGCACCGCACCATATCACACTCAGAGTGGCTTATAACTTTGGGTCAAAAACAAATTTATAAGGAACAATGTTATAAGCCAGTATGGGTGTGATATGCTGCGATGGTTGTATTTATGATGTTATACTTACTATTTGGTTTAGTAACGGTAGTCCATGTTTTTCTTGTTCATTTCTGTGATAAAAGAAAATAGCATGTTAGTATTCGTAATTTTATATTACATTGTACAATCAACATTTTTTCTTTTTTTACCCTCATATTTAGTCGATGACAAACCAGAGTACTGTGCAATTTGCTCAGTTTCTGTGTTTGTTGCTAAAATCATTGGGTCTGTGGGAGAAAAAAAAATCCATGTTGGATTTAAAAAAAAACCTTTTTCTGTTATGCTACAGTTTATTTGTTTGTTTGTTTTCAGTGTTTACTTGTTGTTTCTGGCTAATGCTTTATACATTGGATTGTTCCAGTTTTTGGGAGCAGTAAGATATTAGGTATTTGTTTGGATATTGTACAGTTTTGGAGCAGTTAGATACCAGTAGTCGTATTCTAACTGTTTATTTTTTTATATAATTTCGTGGTATTAATTTATCTGTTTGAATATTTCTAAATTTTGGGACAGTTAGATACCAATTGGCGTATTCTAGTTGTTGTAGCATCTTTGGGCAGTTAGATAGCTTTTGGAATATTGTGACAGTTTATATTTTTTTACTACAAGTGTACTTGAGGTTTAAGTACAGTTTAGTTATCAAATTTTGGTTTTAAGAACATTAAATAAGCGTTTGTAAGATTTGCTGGTAATCTCTGCTTTAGAGTAATGGTACTATCATTACATTCAAACCATCCACATTTCTTTTTTATATATGCAGTGTAGTATCCTGAGTTGGTTGTGGCTCCTGCGTGTTAGATGATACCTATTGTTGTGAAGGTTTTCCTACCAAGTGATATTTGACCATGTGTGAATCCAGTCAGCTTGCAGTTGTTTTTGGTACCATCTGCATTGTAACGTAGAAGCATTAGTATTACGTATTTACAATGTGATTGTATTACTAACGTGGAGCGATTATCTGAATTGCAGGTGGAACATAATCTACCGTGGTTTGCATTTTGTACAAGTTGCTGAAATGGAACGGATTCACAATTAGGTATTGATATATACACAAAGCGTCATTGGGGATTTGTTCTTGTGTCACATTGTTGCAGAGAGTGCATGTATGAAATCTGGAAGATTTCATTTATAGGTATGTTTTTGTTTTCCAGTACTTGTAGTAAGTACATTAGAAATTCTTGTGGATCTTCCTGTGAGTTTATAGTGAATTTCACCATTCCAGCACAGTAGTCCGATTGTTGTCTTATTCCATAAACACTATACGTGTTGTCAGGATTGTTTGCTGCATTTCTGTGAAGTACTAACATTTGCAAACACAATGGGTCTGCACTGTGTAAGTAAATGTTCTCAACAATTGGTGGTAATTGAAATAGAATATTCATTGCTACATTTGCGTAGCAACTTACACCAACTATATTTGAGAGTTTAAATGGACCATGTAGTTCTGTATCTGACTGCTATTTTTGGAGTTTGTTTCCTTCTTTGAAGAAGTACCTGGTTTACTTTCCCGAATTGATTCTTTTTTGATTGTGGTACTTGATGAAGTTTTAGTTTCTTTTACTCTTTTTGGAGGATTTGCAGTGACCTCCTGTTGCATTTCTGTTTGATTTAGTTTTCTTTTAAAACATTTTCCTTTTTGTGGAACAGGATATGTTTGTAGTTGGGGGGTGTATAGTTAACGAAGTCTATTGTATTCTAAAATGCAAGGAATATCAGCGTTTATTTTACTTGCATCAAAGAAATAGAGTGTACGTAAGCGTGTTAGTGCTACGTAGCTCATGCCTTCTTTAAAGACTGTTACCAATGTCTATCATTGCTTTGTCTAAGGTAAGACCTTGTGATTTATGAATGATGACTGCGTATGCAAGAGTTAGAGAAAATTGTTCTCTGCGTACATACATGTCTTTGAAGAGAAGGAATCGAGCTGTTGAGCATCCCATTCTTTTAACTTCTGAAAGTTTGTCAAAGAGAATAATGACAAACTGAATTTTGTTGTCACGTGGGTATGTTTGAAAGCCAACAACTGTACCTAGTGCTCCATTAACTAGTCCTTGGTCTACGTCAAGGTTACGTTTCAGCATTACTCTGCAGTTTAAGGATAATTTTAATATCTTTTCCAAGCCTGCTGTGTTTGAGATTGATTTTTCTAAACTGTTTAGTCTTGCTGTGGCTTGGTCACACATGGGTAGTGTCATTCCATGTACATCTAGTTTGTCTGTGGCGCTAATTTCCATTATTGGTTGCATTTCTTTACTTAACATGATTTCATTGAATTTGAAACAGCTTGCAAGAGTTGGCATTAAGGCCATACAATTGACATTGTTGTGGGCTAATTGTTCCATAACATCTGTAGCACATGTATTATCACCATAAAGTGCATGAATGTGCCAGGTTTTCAATATTGCTTCTGCTTCTCTAGAAATTATACCAACTCTGATACTTTTTAAGATGTTGGCATAAGTGAGATCTGCAGATTGGCGCATGTTTTGTGTTAATTCTCTGTATTGGAAATGTTGCCAAAGGTTGACATTTCCAATGCTGCCAACAGTTTTACGACAGCGTTTGTGTCCTAATGTTTTAAAAATAGGCTCACCTTTTACAGGTGTCAATTGAAGAAGATCTCCGAAAACAATAATGTGTTTTCCTGCAAAGAGCTCTTCATAGTTTGTTTTGAGTACTTCCTGTAATCTGAGGTGAATCAAAGCCAACATTAGGTTGGACACCATGCTCACTTCATCTATTAGTAGCATTTTCATTTGTTTTAATACCCTGCGTAGTTCCATTGCAGATTCTGCAGAAAGTTTGTAATAATCTAATTTGTTTTGGTGCTCTACTGGCCGGAGTAGTAATCGGTGTAAAGTGACACCACCTATGTTGTAGGCGGCTAAACCTGTGGGGGCAGTGACAATAGCTGACAGTTTGTTGTTTGTGAATTGTTGAAGGAACTTACTGATGATTTTTATTAGGAATGTTTTGCCAGAACCAGCTTCACTCATACAATAGTATAGGTTTGTAATTTTGACAGGTGCATTCTTTGTTTTCATGTTGTACACCATGTGCAATTTCTTTTGTTACTTCTTGAAAAATGCTACGTTGCTCATTGTTTAGCTTTGATTCTAGTATAGTTAAGTCTTCTTTATCTTCATACTGACACATGGTGCTTTGTACTTCTATCATAGCTAATTCTGCCTCATTTGTTATTAGTGGGTCTTCCAATGGTTCTTGGCATCCTGTGACAGATGGTTGACTACTGTCAGGAGTGTCATTGTCTAGTTGGGCCTGGAGTTCTTCTTCGTGTTGCTGTTCATTGTGCAACATTGTTTTGTACTGTGCAATGTTTACATCAGTTATACTGCTTTCATTTGCTTTGAAAGCGTCTTCATATGAGTGATGGTTATCTAGTATTTCTTCTTCTTTTTTCCATGGTTTAAAGAGTTGTAGCAGGGACATGTAATATACTTCTTTATGTTGAGGAGTCTTTAATGACAATTTGATATGATTAATTAAATTTGGTTTGGGGAGTTTTACTAAGCTGCCTTCACAGTTTGTCACTTTGTATGTACGGTTTATTTCATCAGGTTTTATATTATTTTTGTATGTGTAGTTTTGGGCTATGTGGTATAGACTCATGGTTTCCAAAGTGGTACTCCTGTTTGGGTAGTATGTGGCCAATAAATTGTTTTTAAAATGTCTTGGCTGTTGGGATCATGTTTGGCTATTGTTTCTATATCTTCGTATGATTTTAGAACTCTTTTTCTAGATTTAGGTGGACCAAGTCTTAGCCATACTATATTTGCAGATTTACCATACAATGCAGTACCAGTTAATCGATCAGCTGCTTCATAGGATCCACATTCTCTATGGGACAGCATTTTTATGCCCAAGCTGTATAATTTCTGAGACACTGTTTTATCTGATGACAGGTCATTCCAGAGGTCTTGGAGCTCTGTCTTTTCTGATTTGGTTAAGTATGCTGTGACATATCGTGCAACTGCAGTAGAGTTGTATAAATGTACTGCACGTCTATGTTTGCATTCCATAAGTAGGCAATGATTGTATTGTAATCATTGATATATTTTTCTTCTTCTTTTCTTTTTATGCAATATGTATTTTTAGGTGACTTACCTTTAACACTATGTCTAACTGAAGACTTGAGGTTGTTCACTTGACCTGTATTTGTAACTGGTCTAGGGAAACCAAATCGGCATTTGGTGTAGTATTTCCCTTTGTTTTTGTATTTGCGACAACAATATTTGCCACATTTGTGTCTTTGGAATTGTAAAATTTTTGCATGAAGATCACTATTTGTGGATTCTGATGGAATTTCACAAGTGACATATTTTTCAATAAACTGTAAAACAGTGGCATCACTGTCTTGACTAAATTTAGGAGCATCTTTAATCCATAAAAGCATGTGGATATGTGGTGCTCCTCTGGCTTGGTATTCTTTTCTCCAAAAGAAGTGTTGCACTTCTCCAAGGGGAGGAACAGTTTTGTTACAAATAAAATGTAGCATAGCAATGAAGCGATGGTGAAAATATCGTGAAACATTAACAGGATCCTGTGAACAAAGTTCTCCAGGTGTTAGTATAACTGTTTGTTTTGTTTTCGTTTGTTATGCGTAGGAAAGCATGTAAATCTTCCCATGCATATTCTGCGCAACTTAATGTAAGAAACCAAGTGGGTGGGCCAAGGTTTCTGATCATACAACGTACATCTCCATGATGCCGAAACCAGTACTCTTTAGTACCACGCGTATTTGCTAATAGATTTGTAAGATTTGCTTGTAAAACCTCATCCTTTTGTTGAACTTTTGTAATAATTGTGTAGCTGTCATATTTTGAAAGTGTGATCCTGATTTTAATGTGTGCAACTCCGTAACAATAAGTTGCTAGTTCACTTTCAAAGAGCAGGTGGAATATGTATTCCCAGATTTCAACAAAATGTGGATCTTCAGAATACATTCGTAATGAGCGATATTCTGATGCTGATATTTGAATAGGTCTATCATCGTATCTTCCTCCTTTGCCAGTAGGAAAGAGTAGAGGAAAAGCACGTGCTTCTATACTTTTTTCCCATATGCTGATTGGTGATTCTTTTGTTTGACGCATTTGATACGTTTCTGGTGCATCTTCTATGGTGTCATTAGAGTGCAATGGATGAATTGTATAATGGTCTAAAGTGTTTGATATTGTAGCAGGATCTAGGAGCTCAAATTGACCAGCTTCTTGTCTGTTCAATTATTTCACTTGTATCTTGCAAGTTTTCTTCAATATTAACTTCTTTGTAATATTCATTGTTCTCTTTAAGATATTGTAGGGCTTCTCTAACTTTATGTAAATCTACCAGTTGTTGCCAATTTTTTTTGTCTTTTGTAGGTACTCCATTTACCAAGATAATTAATGATTGCTGCATTGGACGTTGCACTCCGAGAGTGTGCACATTTTCTTTTAGATCTAATGGTAAATACACTACTTTTCCACGAATACCTTTCACTAATTCAGAGGGAGGTAATTTTGCAGTTTTTGGTTGAAGGCGTGTTATTGCTTGAAATGGGTGCACTGTTTGAATTATGATGCTCTCATATAAATTAAGTTGTTGAAGGGGTTTTGGTAGTGGATACAATTCCAAGTTATTTGTGATAGCACGTGAAGGAGTTTGGTTGTTGTCAAGTTTTGTAGTGCAGTAAGTGCAAAGTATTATGGGGTCAGTTATTCCGTATTTGTTTTCTGCTATAAGGTAGAGAGCTAATTCAAACCATTTAGAATCTTCATTGTCTTCTATTTTTTATGATAGGTCTATAGTTTTTGTGCTACTTTTATATAAAGTTCTGCGGCAACATACACACAGGTGGTTTGTTACTTCAGCTGAAGTACTTTCAAATTTTAGTATTTCTTTTTTTTATGTCTGTAGTGAAAGGTTGCCATGTGCAGAATTGTTACGAAGTTGGTTGACAGCTAATTAATCTTGTAAGTGGGTTTCACTTCCAAAATATTTTGTCTGGATATAGTCGATTTCTTCGAGGAGGTCTTTTGCTGTACCATGTAGAAGAATGTTATTTGAATTGGCTAGTACTAAAGCAGGACTTTTAGCATAGTACAGTTTATAAACTAGATTTCTTATACTTGCATGATGTGTTGATATCCTTTTGACATCATGGAAGGGTATTTTGCAAGTAGGTCCTGTAATGCAGGCCAAGGAATGTCCTTGTTGTCCTGTGTACTTGCGTATTGGACAAGCATCCATATTTTGCAGTAGTTTAATTTTGATTTTGTCTTTGCTTTTCACATATTGATTGAGGAATTGGCGTAAAGACTTGAACATTTTTTTGGGAATGTTACACATTGACGTGCATGGCCATTTGTACACTAGATGTTCTGATTCAGTTGAATGAAGGGGTAAATCTACGTTTTCAGGGCATATATTTGTAAGGAGTTCTTCTTGTTCCATTATGGTATTATTAACTTTTTCATAACCTCGACCACTACTATGTATGGCAATTGTATTTGTTTGCTTTTGTTTGTAGGCTTCTTCATTAAAGTATGGTTCTGTGGTTGTAGTGTGACTCCATTCACCTCCACAAATATTTAAGAAGTTATTTCTGTTGACATTTCGTTTATTGAGAAGTCTTTATTGTAATTTAGTTATTAGTTTTGTTAGTGGTTTCGTTCTGTTTAACACTAAAATAAATAACTTTGTTTTGAGAAGAAGTGCACTGTCTATCAACACTTCTAAGATTACTTTCCTACGATAGGTTTGAAGTCTTGAACCTGGTTTCTCTCCTGTTTTCATAAGATTTTGAAGGACTTTGTGACGGAACATTTTGGCTAAAATACTTTTCTTGGTATGCTTACTTTGTACTATATCAAGATTTATAGAAGAAGTTTTATTTGTAGTGATAGTTGATTTTCTGTTAATTGTTTTTTGGGTTGTTTTACTTTTTGATGGAGGAGGGAAAGTTTTTGTACTAGAAACTTCTTCTGTTTCACTACATGACTGTATTAGCTGTTGTGTTTAAACTTTTTTTTACAAATTCTGCTATAGATGGATGTTTATGTTGGAGACTTTTCTTTTCATTTGCTCTACTTCTGCGTCCCTTTCTACGGAGTTGCTTTTTGGTAGGCATTCTTTAGGGTCTGTTGAAAAAAATACAGAAGGTATGGGTTGGGGTGTTCTGCAATGCATGTGTGGTGTGTGCATGAGTGTTTGAGTAAGGTGATAAAGATGTATGTAATGGTGTGTGATTGTGCATTGTGAAGTACAACTAGTAGGGATGGCTATTCTTGAATTAATATGTTACTAAACTGGGGTTCAGATGACAGAAAAAAGTAAGCTAGTGGTGTGGAGAAGTATAAATAATATATCTAAAGCTATACAATTAAAACAGTTGTTTTTTCTACAACATCTAAATTCTAGCAGCTGAGTTGGGTAATTTGTGTGTCGAAAAATAGGAATTTGTGGGCCATTCTGCCAGTAAATCACTGTTGTAAATCACTGTTTAAGACGGGGGTATTTTTGGTCAGAATGGTGCACAATCTCTATTTTTAGGCACAGAAATAGCATGAATTAAGCTTACAGTGTGAGTAATAATTCAAATATTATGGTGACATTCTACTTACTTTTTTTCTAAAATGAGCAGTTTGCTTCTTAGTAGTTCTTTGTATTTCTTTGTAGTTCCAATTCGGCTGCTTCTTTTCAGGAGAATGGTCTTCACTGCAATTGTAAAAGAAAGAAATTAGTAATTTGGTTTGTATATAGCACTCTTTTTAATTTAGACATAGATTTTTTAAATTGAAATGCTCAGCGCCTTCCTTAAAACCATTAAAACTATTTTATGACTAACTGTCTTGTTAAATTCAAAATGTACCACTGTATACCACTATTGCAGCAACTAAGCTTTTCCACGTAATAGTGAGTCCATGTCATAGCCTGCTTTTCCACGTAATAGTGAGTGAATGTCATAGCCTGCTTGTCCTATATAAACTAAAAAAAGTAAAACCAAATATGTGTTTGTACAAATATTATTCTTTGAGATTTGATCATAGAGTGTGCATGTAATTTTGTTTGATTATATGTAGTCTATATATTTTATTTGAAAAAGATTAGTTTAACATTATTTGCATGTGTGTATGTGTGTGTGTACGTAGAAATTAAACGGTATAAAGGTTTGTAAGTCACGGTTCATTTTAGGATAATGAAAAAATGATCGTAGATTCATTTTACAGATTATACAAGGTAAAGGTCGGTTAGAAAATGTGTTCATGTACTGTATAGAAAATATGCATACCTGTAGTTCGTGTTCATGCATATGGATATGGACGAAGCTGCAAGTAGAAATCTTGGCGATTTGTCTAGTATTTCTCGTAGATCGTGGTTGCCAATGGTATGAGACTTGTAGTCCGAGAGATTCACCGTACATTTGCAGTGCTGATCTATGATGATGCAGTTACATGTAGAGGTCGTGGATTTGATTGGTGGATGGTCATGTGATTTCTTAGCTACATCCAATGAGGGAATGGCACAGAGAGTGTAGTGGAAATGGTAGAAGGGCTGTCCATGTTACGATACGTTCGCGGACATGGAGGTAGTTCCAGGACACCGCGTATTACATCCGGGGAATTTGGGGTGGGGAGGCATGCAAATGAGATTGAATGTAGCAAGGGATTGGTCAGTAAAGTTTAGTGAGTGTGTTGTGCTAGGAGAGGTTTTCAGTGATATTCTTTTTGGTGAGAGAAGAACAGATAGCTATGGCTGAGTGTTTCAAAAAACAGATTGTGTAGATTTTGGGAGACTCGTGGATACATTGGTTGAAGGTGCATGCAGAAAGCTGTGGAGTATCTATAGATCTTGGATTCCCACATGTGGAAGTGCACTGGCATGGAGTGCGTGGAATGAAGTGGCTGGACTTGCTACCTCTCGGTGCAACTTTGAAGATAGAGGAACATCCAGACATAATTGTAATTCATTGTGGAGGGAACAGTTTAGGACATGTGTCTGGAATTTCTTTGCAATTTGCAATGAAAGAAGGACTTCAGAAGATCATGGATATGTTTCCAAACTCCAAAGTAATTTTTTCACGGATTGCGCAGGGACAAATGTGGCTTCGTTCTTTCTCATGTGGTCCACAAATTGAGAAAGCAAGGCGTAATGTCAATAAGGCTGTTTGTGCTTTCCTAAGAGATTTTGGCATGTTCTCTTTTCACAATGAAAATATTATGTTTCGTAGTACATACATTTTTCGCAGAGATGGAGTCCATCTTACTTATGCTGGCAATCTGATTTTTCTGAGAAATGTACAAAATGCATTGCGACCTTTTTTAGAAATGCAGCATCTATTTTGAAGTAGGAGTTAGTGTTAAGTATTTATAATTTTTGACATACAAACACCTCCCAAAGGCTCTTTTCAGAGCCACCACTTCCTCCCAGAGAAAAAGGCAATGGATACAATAGGGCTGCACCCCAATTTATTTTATTTCCGCGGACTTTCAAGAAATAGAAAGGGCCCTGCATTCTTTATCGTTACTTCTATTTTTTAACTGTGAAAGGCGGCTCTGAAAAGAGCCCTATTTTTTTTTTTATTTTTGTTATTTTGTATTTTTTTGGTTTTTTACACACGACACTCTAGGAGAGGAGGGAAAAGGAGGGTGAAGGGGGGGGGGACACCAACCACAGGGATAAGAAAGGGCGAGCTGAGAGAGGAAGATGTAGAGTGGGTTTTATTTGGTTAGTGAGCAGGTGTTCTCGTGCTCTGAGACGATAGTCTCAAAAGCACTCCTAAGTCGCTCCCCCCTACAGAGTACTGTGTCACAGTACATACATACAACTGTGACCCTCGAAAGGTAAGGGTCATCAGAATTCTGTATGGCCTGTGAGGCAGCTTGAGGAAGACGCTGTCCCACAGAGGTGTTCCTTGTGGTGACAGGATCAGAAACGGAGGATGAAGTAGAGGCAATCAACCTACTAGGCTCTTTGCAAGGTACAACCTTGCGAATGGCCCCAGTGTGGAATGAGTTCAGGTGTCGCTTAATGGTCGTAGTCCCAAAGCTATACGAACCATGCCTCCCGCGACTGAGTACCATTTTGCACTCGTTGCAGGTGACACGGTTCGCACAAGCCTTAGGACCATTCCCATGAACGGTAAACAAGCGCCACACCCAAGAATCACGCCGCGGGCGGCTAGTAGGGATTTCCTCTACCTCATTCTCGTCATCCTCTTCTTCCTCCTCTGTATCCTCACTCCTGTTCCCCTCTTCAGGCCCTTGGGGAAATGGTGGTGGAGGGGGTGGGGGTGGTGCTGAGGCAGATGTAGCACCATGTGGTAATAGTCGAGCCATGGATGTCATAGGCTTGGAGATGGAAATCTCAAAATCTGCAAAGTATGCAGCAAAATGCAGTGTGCTCTGTGGAATAGTCAGAAACACAATGAGAATGCGCTCTAGGGCGTGGTCTTATATAGGGGTGCTTGTGTGCGGGTCGCGGACATGCGCGCTGTCCGCAAGACAGATCAAACAACAAAAAAGGTTCAAAAAGTCACAAAAACTATGTGGAAAGTTAGGATTAGTATGTGGGATTTGTGGTATGGTGATTTTTTAATGAGAAATATTGTGGATTACTTGGAAATGTACTTTTAAACTGTTCGGGGACACAAACAGTGTCCGCATTTAGAGCACGAGATGAGCGTGGGCGCGGTCACATGATTGTTTTGTGAGCATGTTCGCTAAGGTAGCGGCCGTCCGCAGGACACCCAATGTACGGACATTGTTTTGCGCATGCGTGTTGATGTTCTACGGACAGTGTTCGGGTCCTGAACTAATTAAAAGTGCGTCACATGTAAAACGAACAGTTACGGACAGCCGTTTGTTCTTAGCACAGTTTAATTTATTTGCTAACTATACAGACAGACATAGCGTTTCAAGCACACCTCCATTTTTGTTTATTTACGAACAATTCAGGACACCACGAGTGTTCTTAGAACAGTTTCTGCTTGCTAGCGAACACTACGACCAGGCATAGTGTTCTTAAGGACACCTCCATTTTCGTTTATTTATGAACATTTCAGGACACTACGAGTGTTCTTAGAACATTTTCAACTTGCATGAGAACATTACGGACAGATGTAGTGTCCTCAGGACAGTTACATTTTCGTTTCTTTACGAACATTTCCGAACAACCGCGCTGTCCGTGGACACCTAAATTGGTTTCATCACAAAGAACTGAAAGTAATTACAACAGAATATAAGAAAAGTAACTATATATATATATATATTTCTGAGGCTTGTGGAATCTGCTTAGATCATATGCTGTGCATAGGCCGACATCTAGTGGAAGCTGCGGAGTATTACAGTTTGTTTTTCGAAACTCGAAAATGGGCGTCGACACAGGGCGTGCCAGTAATACTATCCCTAGTGTGACGTCCACTGTACCCAAGATCCCTCACGCGTCTAGGATCCTCAGATTGTTTTTTTCCGCCATACTGGTCGGAAGCATTTTGCGGAGTCCCCTGGCCTTAGCCATACTTTTGCTAGAATTTAAAATAATAATCTATTGACATCCTTTCCCACCCAATGTCGAACTTCGACACTCGACGCCGGCTGGAGAAGAAATCGACCGTCGGCTGCTGCACGACGGATTTGGGCCTCGGAAGGCCGCTGGCCTCGGCCCGGGCCTGGTAGGCCGCTGGCCTCGGCCCTGCAAGTAGGGAGAGTGGGGGGTGGTACATACTCTACACTCTTGGTATATAGGTACACCTTATACATTTCCTACACTTAACAGCCCGCTGCCTCAAGGTGCGTATGGAGGGAACCCTTTTCAATTCTGCCCCAAGTGCAATAGCAAATACCCTTGGGTCGACAGGCACGCCACGTGCAATCTCTGCTTGCCGAGGGACCACCCCGAAGCGAACTGCAGAGCGTGTAGTAGGTTTAAACCTAAGACACTTAAGGACCGTTCGAAGCGTTGGGCCCACCACGCCAGGCAGGCGGCCATGGCAGCGGAGGGCGCCTTCAGCGATGGCAGCGACGCCGTACTTTCGGACGGTGATGGCATTACGGCGTCGAAAGACAGCCGAGCGCAGGTCCCCGACCTCGGAAGGTCGTCCGGCAGGGCGGCTATGGGGAAGACCCCCGACGACACAAGCGCTTCACATACTACACACACTAAACACACTAAGTCCAACCGAGACTTGACGACGTCGAGTTCTCGGAAAGAGGCACAGACAGAACGGTCCGATTCGGTGTCCTCTGGGCGCTCTCGATCAAGATCGCCGCATGACTCCAGGCAATCATCCACTCTTGCCAAGAGTGCCTCGCTCCCTAGGCTAACAGAAGTTCGATCGTCGGAAGACGAAGACGACTTCCACCCCCAGGCCGCGCTTCAGGAGTCGGAGCCCGCAATTACATCCAGCGAGGCCCCACGCTCGAAGGACAGGGACACCTCTCCCAATCCTCGACGCCATGCGTCGAAAAACTCTGGAGCCATTAAGGGACAGGGAAAACATTTTTCTACGCACGGGGAGGGGGGAAAACAGCACAAGAAACTACCTGTACATTCTTCCACGCCTGTGAAACACTCCACTCCCCCTAAACAGACAGACAAGACCAGGTCTGCTGATAGGTCCACAACCAGCAAAGCTACTCAAGATAAATCCCATAGACTTGCTGAGAGAGTCATTCCCAGTTCCAAAAAATGGTCCAGTGAAGACATAGATAGGGTCATGTCAAGAATGTCTTTGGCTGATTTTTATGATAAAAATCCAGAACATTTCCTCTCGTATGATCCACAAGGGGCCACACCCTCAGGCTCTACTGATCCTATCCTCCCAAGTAAGAAGGCCCGGCTTGAAACTCCAGTGAGGTCCGAACCCTTCGAGGTACAACCTTACGCAAGACCATACTCACGGTATCAAGGAGAGGATTCCTTTTGTGAAGACCATGATTTTGGGTTGATAGAAGAGCAAACCGGGACGGCCTACTATGGGGATGATGAGGACCAGGAGGAAGAAGAGGATGACCCGGAAACATACAGAGTAGATTCCCCGGTAGAGAACGAAGCCCCGGTTACCGACTCCCCGGTCGATAACCAACCCCTCCTAAATGAGGTTCTCGCTCGCGCAGCAGAACATTTCCACACTGACACCCACGGTGTACAGGAGGGAAAGGGACTTCGCAGAAGAGTTAGTGGGAGAAAGGAGGCCTGTTGCCCAGACCATCCCTATACTTAAATCCATTCAGCGGAGAATAGATCCGTCCCTGGTGAACCCAAACCTCACCAGAGCAGTCAATCCCAGGGTTGAAAAACTTTTCAGGGCAGCTCGGTCTGACCCTCTCTATATAAGAGGACATCTGAAGCCAGACTCCCTAGTTGTCACCAACACTCGTAAGAGGGCTGGGACACCCTTGTCTTCGTCAGAAGCTCCTCCCGACAAGGAGAGCAAAAAACTATACGGTTTCGGCAGGAAGGTAGCCTCAACGTCCGCCTATCAAGCAAGGATTGCTAACTCCACCACCCTGTTGGCCAGCTACAACTGCCATCAGTGGGAAGAAGTCGCGGCTCTCATAGCCTCTGCTCCTGAACCGTTAAAGGGCCAATTAGCTCGGATTTCCGCAGAGGGTAGAGCCGTGTCTGGTTGCATTTTGAAAGCAACCTTCGACGCCGCGGACAACGCAGGCAGATTGATAGCAGAAGGTACTGTTATCAAGAGACATGCGTGGTTACGGCAGTCTGGTTTTAAGGCAGAAACACAGGCATCATTGTTAGACAAACCGGTGGAAGCCGATCTGTTGTTTGGTAAGGCGGTCGAAGACGCACTGAAAAATGCCAAGGACGAATACGAGACTCTCAAATCCCTTGGTCAGTTAACCAATAAACCCCCTAACTGGAGAGGGAATAGTAATTTTCGTCGCCCACGCGGCCAAAATTCCCAGAGAGGATCGAACTATTCCCAGGGGTAGGGTACACAGTGGAACAACAACCAACAGTCTACCCAGGGTTACGGCAGAGGGAATAGGAGAGGTTATGGTAAAGGCAGAGGCAGCCCCAGCAAGGGAGCCGGCACGCCTCCACCAAAGCAGTGACGCTCAGTTCAGGGTCCCTTCTCACGCAACCCCAGTAGGGGGACGCATTTCAAACTTCACCCAGGCTTGGGAAGGGATCACATCAGACAGATGGGTGCTGTCAACAGTATCCACGGGATATTGTATAGAGCTACTGCAGCGTCCCCGGAACCATCCTCCACGACAAAGAGTACACTCCTTAGAACATCAGAAGATTCTCCTCGAGGAGATCACCATTCTTCTACAAAAGGACGCGATAGAACTCGTCCCGGGACACCAGGTAAACAAGGGTATTTATTCAACTTACTTCCTTGTGCCAAAGAAAGACTTGACAATGCGCCCAGTATTGGACTTACGGCCTGCCAACAAGTATGTCAAGCCCCAAAATTTTTGTATGACCACCCTACAAGAGGTAATCCCCCTCCTAAAAAAGGGGGATTACATGGCAACCTTGGATATGAAAGATGCTTATTTTCATATTTCCATGTTCCCAGCGCACAGAAAGTACTTGCGCTTCAAGGTGGACAGTCGGCACTACCAATTCAAGGTACTGCCCTTCGGGATAGCTTCAGCACCAAGGGTATTCACCAAGGTACTGGCGGTGGCGGCTGCACACCTACGCAGGGAGGCAATCCCAGTGTACCCTTATCTGGACGACTGGCTCATAACGGGGGAAACCCCAGGAATTTGCAGGACAAACATTCAAAGGACTATCGACCTCCTCCACGAGTTAGGCTTCTCAATCAACGAGAAGAAGTCAAGCCTGGTGCCAAGCACCTCAAAACAATTCCTAGGAGCAATCCTGGATACCCAGGAGGGGTTGACCTTTCCTTCAGAAGAAAGAATTCGGAATATACTACTGCAAATTCCGCATTATCAGTCCGGTCAACAAATAACGGTACGCAAAGCAATGCGTTTACTGGGCATGATGGCGTCATGCATTTACCTGGTCCCCCACGCGCGCCTGCGCATGCGTCCCATGCAAGAATGGTTGGCAAAACAGTGGTCTCAGGCAAGTGGTCAGTGGGACGATCTAGTGGTCGTTTCGCCAACACTGGTACAAAGCCTTCACTGGTGGACAAGAGAAAATATCGCACAGGGGAAACCCTTTTACGATCCCGAAGTACAGGCAGTAGTCACTACAGATGCATGTCTGACGGGGTGGGGAGCTCACCATCTCCACCACACAGCTCAGGGTCTCTGGTCTCACTCAGTGGCCAAGAACCACATCAACCTGCTAGAGCTTCTGGCAGTATTCAGAGCGCTTCAGGCGTTCGAGCCCCACCTACTAAACCAGTCAGTGCAAATCCGGACGGACAGCACTACAGCCAAGTTCTACCTGAACAAGCAAGGAGGGACTCGCTCGCCAAATCTGTCCAAGCTTGCCCAGAAAATCTGGATATGGGCACTCAGACGGAACATCTTCCTGTCATCACAACATGTTCCAGGGGAGCTCAATTCCCTTGCGGATGCTCTGAGCAGAGACTCCCTCCCAGAGGAACACGAATGGGTTCTTCACAGAGAGGTCTTAGAAGATCTCTTCTCTCAGTGGGGTTTCCCCACTATAGACTTATTCGCCACAAGCGAAAACAGACAATGCCCAGGATTTGCATCCAGGTTCCCCCAACCAGACTCCCAGGGGAACGCCCTGTGGATGAACTGGTCAGGGATGTTTGCGTCCGCTTTACCACCAACTCCTCATCAGGAAAGTGGTGAACAAGATGAACAGGGAGTCGATGACGCTCGTCCTAGTTGCTCCCAGGTGGGCAAGACAACCGTGGTTCCCACACCTACGCAGGATGGCGGTGTGCGAGCCCATCAAACTTCCAGCCTAGTACAACCTACTGTCCCAGCACCAAGGTCAAACAGTGCACCAGCAACCCAACTCAATGAACCTGGCAGCATGGCTCCTGAGGTCATAGTGTTTGGACACCTCAATTTACCACAGAGGTGTATGGACATCCTAAAGGAATCTAGGAAACCAAACACAAGGCACTGTTACTTTGACAAGTGGAAGAGGTTCGTTATCTGGTGCCAGAGTAGACAAATCAACCCAGTTGATTGCACTCCTTCCACTATTGTTACATACATGCTCCACCTGCTGATGCAGGATTGGTTTTTAACTCACTGAAAGTACACCTGGCAGCCCTCTCGGCTTACACCACTTCCCATAGCAAGGTTTCGTGGTGGAAAGTACCAGTAGTTAAAGCCTTCATGGAAGGAGTAAAGAGACTTCACCCTCCTGTTTCAAACCCACCACCAGGGTGGGACCTTAATGTGGTGCTAGCCAAGCTCATGGGCCCCCCTTTCGAACCCATGCATAAAAGCAGTCTCAAACACCTGACTTATAAAACCGCCTTCTTAGTAGCTATTACTTCTATAAGAAGGCTCAGTGAAATTCAGGCTCTGTCAGTACAGGATCCCTTCTTTACTGTCCATAAAGACAAACTGGTTTTACGCACACACCCTAGGTTCTCGCCTAAATTTATATCAAAATTCCATGTAAACCAGTCCATCGAGCTTCCAGCTTTCTTCCAGAACCCGCAAAGCTCGGCTGAGGTGAAACTACACACCCTAGATGTGCGTAGGGCGGTCCTCTACTATGTAAATAAAACCAGACCGCTAAGGAAAACAGATCAACTGTTTGTCTCCGTAGCTACAGGCAGAGAGGGGGATCGCGTCTCTAAAGGTGCCATCTCGAAGTGGATTATTAACTGTATCCAGCTGTGTTACTCACTCTCTGAAAAGACTCTGCCTTTTACGCCAAGGGCCCACTCTACTAGAGGCGTTGGGGCCACTCTGGCTTTCATTGCAAATGTACCCCTTGACACCATTTGCAAAGCAGCTACTTGGAGCTCTATTCACACTTTTACTCAGCATTACTGCATTGACACCCATTCCAAGGCAGATACACAAGTGGGACAAGCGGTTCTAAGACACTTATTTGCTCATGACCCTTCTCACATCCCACCTCCTTCTTCTGGTACTGCTCGCTAATCTATGCACAGCATGTGATCTAAGCAGATTCCACAAGCCTCAGAAGGGATACATTACTCACCGTAATCGTATTTCTGATGCTTGTATCTGCTTAGATTCACATGCGACCCACCCTTCCTCCCCTCCGAGAGAAGGCGCATGATTGCTTGTAGTCTTACCTTTCTGTCTATCTGCTTGGATTATCTGTACTCGCGCTACTCCTCATGCTACCTCATGTCAGAAAAAATACAATCTGAGGATCCTAGACGCGTGAGGGATCTTGGGTACAGTGGACGTCACACTAGGGATAGTATTACTGGCACGACCTGTGTCGACGCCCATTTTCGAGTTTCGAAAAACAAACTGTAATACTCCGCAGCTTCCACTAGATGTCGGCCTATGCACAGCATGTGAATCTAAGCAGATACAAGCATCAGAAATACGATTACGGTGAGTAATGTATCATATATATATAATTATGACTGGGAAGGTGGGGCAGAAACGGAAACAAAAACAGGAGAATTAGGGATTTCTAGATAACTGGGATCAGGTGAAGAAGGGAAGGAAAGCTCATTGAAACGCTTTGGTCCATAGACAGGGTTTGGGGTTAACTGAGTGGGATAGGGTGAGGGGGGACAAGTGCAGGTTGGACAATGGTGTGCTGTTGGTGGTTTCACATGATTTTCCACAAAGTTTTTCAAATCCATAAAATTTTGCATAAGGTCGTCCATTTTTTGATTAATCTGTTGTAGAGTGATATCCTCTGATTGTTGTTGTGAGATGCTTGGAATTTTTGTATGGTCTGTAATAAAATAAATGTATATGTTAAATGTATACAAAATAATATTTATTAATTGGTTTATATAGTAAAGTGTGTACCATTAGGTGGACTATCTTCTAACATTTCCTCTCGTGGGAAATGCTCCTCTAGCCAGTCGCGAGTACTACACATTTCTGTGAGAAAACAAAAAAGTAATATGTTTTTTTTTTCTAATATAGAAAGTTTATAAATATATGACTAAAAAGAAGTGCACTTACTATGTCTGGTGATATATGTAATCAGTAGTGTATACGTCTGGTCTTGCTGTTGGTTGTGGAGCGTCTGTGAGGTAATTATGGTGGAAGCCATTTTATCTTCTTTTGGTATATTCCATTTTAAAACATATTGTATTTAAATGCATGGTTAGTGTGTTACATATATGGGTTACATTTTTTAAGTATTACTACATATACTTTGTATGTGTTCTGTTTTGTGAATTTGTTAAATGTTCCTATGTTATGATATAACTATTACACATTCCATCCCAGAGTTTTTAGGTGGTGGTACTGTTGTCCGAACATGTCTGCGGAACGTCAAATTCAGTAGAAAGGGTTCAGTATGTTCCATATTATATGTACATAAAGTCAAAGTTATTATTGTTTGTTGTGCTACTAAAAAACTATGAAATTCAGTAAAAAAACGTTGTTAAAGGGACGTTATGGTTAAGTTGCGCTACTAAAAACCTATGAAATTCAGTGAAAAAACTGTTTCGGTTTTACTTTGAACCATAACGTCACTTTAACAACGTTTTTTTACTCAATTTCATAGGTTTTTCGTAGTGCAACTTAACCATAACGTCCCTTTAACAAAGTTTTTTCACTGAAAAAAAAAAAATATATATATTATATATATATATATATATATATATATATATATATATATATATATTCTCACACTTTAGCAGAGCTGGACCCAGAAAAGGAAAGACTTTTCTAGTGTGTCGCAGCTGAAAATCAATTAAATTAGAGGTGAATCAAAGAAAGGCGAGGCTAGACCAACACCAAGGAGTCAAGGCCGCTCTGGGCCTGAAGGATCAAACAGTAGTTACAATGTGTGAAAAGAACAAACTCCTGTCCAGAAGATGGGCATGAGAACAATAAAGACGTCAGAGGTTCATTAAATAAGAGTATTTTAAATGCAGCAGAAATCTAAAACATGGTCTTCAGTCACGTGGATGAGTGAAAATAGATAATCATGACATGCTACGCCAACTCCAGGAGACAGAGTATGCTATACTCCCTCGCATTCTCCAGAGCAAAGAACATTTGCGAGGCCAAGTTCAAAGCCTTAATTGACAGGTAGATTGCAAGGGTGAAGATAGATGACAGGCTAAATGGTGGGAAGCTATGGTCAAGACCAGCCCACCAGCACCTGGAGGCCAGCCTGCATGCTGCTGGTGTATGTGGAAAAGTACAGTGAGGTACGAGGGTGCCAACCAATTATAGAGGGCCATGTAATGGAGAACCCTATAGTTTATGTAACCAATGCGACGTTGTGTATTTGATGACATTCATAGTGACCTGTATGAGTGGGGGGCTTAGTTGCTCCACCTGATGTTAAAGACCCAATCACTTTCCCTGACCAGTATGGAACGCATACCTAGATGTTCCCTTTAAGCCTATTACTTTTCCAAATAGGTTTTTAAAGTTTGCCACGTAGGATGACATCAATAATGACGAGCCTTTACTACATCACCTGCTTTTTTAATGAAACTTGTTGAGTGACAAGATCGAGCAAATCGTCTATTTGTTGTAACTCCCTGTTTTAGACTATTGTTAATAAAACATGTGATTTGCCAACTTCCTGAGGTTAGTTTTATTATTGTTTGAGTATCTTCTGCATCCCCATCCATCTCAAAGTATTGCTATCTCATCTTAAAGGGCTAGGTCGGTTACCCCAGTTCAGTGCCTACACACAAGAGCCCAAATTGCCAATGCTTGTTATGATTGTAAGTAGTTCAATAGGCATGACAGTTCCCGAGAGTCCCTCATTGTCCACAATTACCCCTCACACTTGATGCTACAATTTTTCCCATATAAAATGACATACTGTGTGCAAGTATATATAGGTTTGTTTGGAACTGAGACAGCTTGGGGGAGAAGTTTTTCTATCCATCCTGATGGCTTTTCGAACATATTATCTCATGGAAAAAAGAGGAATATTACAGTCCTGTTCTTTAAGCCCCCTCTCTGTTTCCACTCTCTTCCTCAATGATATAGGGGCATCGCAGTCCAGGAGATGAGGGAAAATAAATGCAGGTTTACCAATGGCGCCATACTTTATTTTTTTTATTTTTTTGGGGCTTATATAGTGTGGCACTTCGTTAACATGTGGCCATTGCTGTGAAGAGAAGATGGTGTTGACCAGCACAATATATGATTGACATTACAACTGAAAAAGCTATTTCCATTTATTGGCTCCATCTGAATAGTTTGTGTCCTGTCTCCTCTGATCCTTTGCCTTAGTCCATCTCCAGCTCTATAATAGTCCTTCTCCTTTATCATGGCCCTTTGTTTTAGTCCTTCTTGTTCATTGTAATCCTTCACCATAGTTCTCCTTCATTGAGATTTTTTTAATAGTCCTCATTTTTTGTCCTGGTCCTTAATTTTTGCCCCGGTCTTTATTCTTTGTCCTGGTCCTTCTCCTATGTCCCAACACTTCCCCTACTACTTTTCGTTTTCCAGTTTTTTTTTGTCCTGGTCCTTCGCCTTTATCATTGTCTTCTCCTTTGTACTACACTTTCTCCTTCCTCCTAGTCATTTGTCATAATCTTTCTCCATGTGGGTGCTTTGCACACCTGGGAAGGCAGAAAATAAAAGCAGCCAGACTGGTGACGCTGAATAGTTCATTTCGGTTTTTAAATATCTTTGGTGGCATTTAATTTCACCCTGTAGCCAAAACATTGCTGCAAAGAGCAGCGAGAAGAGAAATGGCGTTGAGAAGTAAACCTTTTGGTTGACACAGCAACAGGGAAAGCTATTGGCTTGCATAAGCTGATTTGTTTGTCCCGCTCTGTTGCCTTGCCTTTGTCTTGCTCTGTTTGCATGGGATTTGAGTGAGTCTTTGGACATGATAGCAATGCCACCACCTGTTTTTTGTGGGTGGTATCTGTGGTGGGCGAGGTGATGTGAATGGGATCATGGCGGGGATGATGGGTGTGCTGTGGGGCTTCAACCATGTCTTGTGAGAGAGTATGTCAGGTATGTGGTGATGAGGTTATTTTCACGTGTGCGTGCTGGTGCATAGTGGCATTTGAGAATGCATGTGTATGTAAATAGTTGTCTTAGTGGAGCTGAATGCTGGATTTTTATCTGTACGTTAGTATTTGTGTGCTTTGTCATGTTTGTGCCTCTTGGTGGCAAACAGGACAGCAATAGATATAGACTCCCACCCTTAGCTCAGTATTGCAGGATGGAAGTAAGGAGCTGCACGAAGTTTTGTGGGGGGAGCATCCAGGCTTCAAAATGGTGGCTGTGGGGTGGATAGAGAGTGGCAAGATTCTAATCCTACGTGTGTGTAGAAGACAGTGCAAGTCCAGACTCACATTTAAAGGTCCAGTACTTCCATGCTCATTGGGATCATTCTGTATGTAAGATGGTGGCTTTTTGATGGAGGGAGTGAACATTCTAACTGTACCAGAAAGGAGAAAATACAGTCGGTGGAAGTCCAGATACGGATTTAAAGGGTCACTACTCACATGCCCAAAGACATATCCATACATGGGTGTTGTCCTTAAAGACCTTGTTCGTTTCTTAAAATCCAGGCCAGAAGAGGTCACCCAAGCCTTTTTTTTGTAATCTGAGACTTACTTTTCAAAGTTTAAATGCAGGGCTATAAATCCCAGAATGCATAGAAATTAACAGTTATGCATGACCTCACTTATGGAAAGTGTATCACTGAAGAAAGTACAGCCTTACCTTCAGCTGTTATTACTAATGTCAAATTGAAGCATATTTAACACCTGATTACACAGAAAGCAGTCTCATTCTCCTCTGAAAGGTTACTGTCCCAAGAGTGATTACACTGTTGCATGTTGTTGCTAGAAAGTATCCCAACAGCCTACAAAAGATCTGTTTTCTAATGTCTAATGGATACTTGGATGTGTCGTTGCTGAAAGAGCTCTGAGGATGAAAGGGCTGAACTGCCCTGCTTTCCAAGTTACAAAAACCAAACAGCCTGACAGGGGAGTGTCCATTTCAAAAAAAGATTTTTCACACTGTATCGCTGTTCCTGAAATGCTATTTAAAGAAGGGCTGCATGTCGTAACAAGGCTATTAATGTTGCCAAGAAATAGTACACTATACTACACCCTACATTACAATTAGTGCAAGAATCATCTGGCCATAAAAGTGAAAATAAGTTGTACGCCTTCTTCGACTCTAAAGATAGCATGGGCCACGGGCAGGCTATACTCTGTGGATGCGTGATCCAGTACAGAAACATCCAAACAATTGCTTTCTGGTACCAAAATAAAATATGCCTGCACAGGGTTCTTATAGTATAATAGTGCTCCAAAACACAACAATCCCACTGTTGTAAAGCAAATGCCAGATTGTGGCAAATGTGTGTGTGTGTGTGTATATATATATATGCTGATGACTCTTGGTATTAATCACAGGAGGGAGGAAAAACAACAAAATTGCAAAAGATTTAAAATAAGTAATTTAAGAATGTGTTTTATGGTAGGAAAAGGTGTCGGAGCTGTCTCTAAGGCCCAGTGTCATGCCCAATACCCGGCCTCTTATTGGTTCCCCAGCCTCACTTTCTCCCATTTCATTAAGTCATTCCACTACTCCCGCTAGTGCTTCCCCATCAGCTGGTAATGGCAACTCGCTTGTGTTGCGGGGGTTGTGTGATCAGTTTCTACAGCAAAGGAACAATCGCTTTCGGCCTAGTTTGTCTCATTTCTGGCATTGGCAGCTGCCGTGGAGACTACAGTCAGGCAGAGTCAGGCGGTTACACCGACTTCCGGGTCACGTGACTTCTTATTGGACATTCCTTGGCACTGTCATCTCGTCGTCACGTCCTCCCGGCTTCATCGGACTACGGCTTGTTTCACGGACTTCTTCTGCTCAACCCTATTGACTGTCCTTGAATCACGAACTACTCCTTGCACTCAGGTGTGTGCGGTCGGCTTTTCTTCAGTTCGGCTACAGCTGCTGCTCACGCTCCCTCCTCACAAGCATCCCCGGGCCAGATTACAGTATTGGGTAATCCTTCTTTTGATAAGGGTACTCCCTTTTGTTTCTGCCTGTTGATACTAACTGTGCTTGCCTGTGCTAATACCTGGTTTTGTTACAGCGGCCTTTGGGATATCGGCGCAGCGTGGTTCCAGCAATTCTTCATCCACACCTGTGGCCTCAAGGACCGCACAGAGAGTATATTTATACCTCTCTCTGGGGAGCTTGGGGACAAAGGCCCCTATACACTTCACGACAAGATCAAGTCTTGACACCCAGTGTGTTAAGGCCAGATAGGCAGAACCTCAAAGCCTTTTAGGGACTTCTAGTACATGTAAGATGCTACCTTAGTCTCTTGCAGCAGTTCTAATCAATCCAGTGTTCTTGGTGCTTTTTCAGTGGCTTGAGTTCTTGCTTGAAGCAGCAAGATCAACTGGATTTTAGCACTGTTCACATGTGGTTCACGGAGCTTGCTCAAGTGTCCAGATGCAGGTAATGGTGGTGGTTCAAGTCGTAGTGCTCAAACACTGGACTGGTGACTTGAAGTTGAATAAGCAGTGATTCAGTAGTTATGGTTCGGTGCTGTGAGTTGGTCCAAAATGCACAGGATCAACGATATCCATTTTGTGGCTCACCTGGATTCTCTAAGCGGCCCAATGCAGCGCAACAAACTTCGAAGCACAGGCGATGCAAGAAAGTAGTTTGCATCAACAGCGCAATGGCATTTCTATATCTGCACAAATCAAACAAATCTGGGTTCAACAACCAGCATTTAAAAAGGTATCATCTTGGGTCTTTACACCAGGACCTTTTGAAGGAAAAAGATGCTTGCCCTCCGTTTTCCAGTCCAGGGTCATTACTTCAGAAGTGCTTGCAGGATCTTGTGCAGTCCTGGGCACGCCATCTGGTTACCAGCAATCGTCAATGGCAGGAATGTTTTCCTTACAGCAGTCACTTGCCCTGTCACCAGAAGTGGTTATGGAGGGGGCTGCCAGCTCCCCTGGAAATCTTGTCTTCACGCTGTGGTAGGGACATTGAGTAGCTGTCGGTCCAACAAGAGTTCTGGTTGATACTTAAGAATGGTTCCAGGATATTCACAAGAATGGGGGGTTCAACCAGATATATAGTCAAATCCTGACAGGAGATTGGTGCTTTTTCAAGCCTTCTGTTAAATGCAAATCTGTGAGATTTTGCCACATTTGAAATATCATTACCAGAATTCTTGGTTTGCAGGCAGTCCAGGGTGTTAAAAACAAATTGATGTACTATCAGATCAAGATGGCCAATTTGCATCCCTGTAGTGGCATCTTGGTTTCCTAGACCTCGCCCATCCCTGTTAGTCTCGCTTCAAAGGGTCTCCTATGTTATTTAACTTAAGTCTTCCCCTTGTGTTTTAAAGATTTCCCTGTAGTGTCTGTCCTCTACCTATCCACCTGGGGAAGTCCGTCTCCCTACCTGTGAGAGGTATGAAATTCCCACTCCGAGCATAATATGTTTACTGTGAGCAGCTGAGCCCATATGTTGTGGGTCAGCTTCACATATTGAAGCCTACAGCAGATTTCCCTTTCATTGTTAGGCAAAATAAGAAATCATCATCATCATATGGCCTTTATTCAACAGACATTCGCCACAGAACACTTACAAATCTCGACAAAACAAAGAAATTCAAAGAGGGGGCTAAGGGGATATCAGCAAATTTGGTTTTGGCTTTTTAATTTTCCATTCATGAATCACTATCTTTTTCATGCATGCTCCAGTCACCAGTATTCCAGATCATACCGTACTGGCTGTGATGCTGGAAGTGCCTTATGGAGGGACAGGGCCTCCTTGTCCTGCCACTTCTGTGTGTTTTAGATCCAGCCTGGACCTCTGGCAGTGCAGCGCTTCATGTTTTCCTTTTGGTAAACAACACCCATGGGATATCCTTATGGCACCCATGGGTGGCGGTACACTCTTGTAATCCTTATGTGTGTGTTTGGGCACCTGTGTGTTACCCACAGTGCAGGGTAAGGGCTGGTGGCAGCTACATGCTGCCTTGGCAGTGGCTCAGAGTGTCCTCCATTTTGTGACACCCAAGCCCTGCCATAGGAATCAATGGATTACTGCAGGAAGGCAATATGTCCCCTGTGGCCTCTTGGTTTCTATTGCCTTTTACCTTGTTTCCCAAAGTCCTGGAAAGCCCTGACTCTTTTCTCTTCCTCCTGACTGGCTGTTGGGTGGAAATTCCATATATGGCTCTGGGGTTGCCTCCTGTCAGATTGACTGGAGCCTTCCCAGAGGCTGTATTGTGGGTACACCCTAGGGGTGGGACCTGCATGAATGGAGTTTGAAGTGAACTCATTCTGTGTTGTTGGTGTCTGGTGTCTGTGTGTGTGTGACGCAATGAATGAGACGGCCCTGACTGAAACTGACATGAATGCAGTGTAGTGTGCTGAAAGTCTGGGTATTTACCCCAATCCACATTCTTCGTTATGGGAGCCTGGGTGGAGTGAATGGCCAGATGAATGCCTGTGAGCCCGATTGGCTGCTTGCCTGCATGAATGCCTTTCGAATGGATTGTGTCCTCCCACGTATTCCTCATCTTAGATGTATTCGTATATTCGTATCTTCAGCTTTGCTGCTTCGGAAAACAATGTCAACCAGGGGGTGCTGCGCTCGAGGTCGCAGCGTCGATGTCCCTCGAGGGCTGCCGTCGAGCGTCAACGTCGTCCGCGGTATAAAGGGCTCGAGAAGCGCCCATTGGCTTCAGTTCTGTTTTTCCGACAAAGCTTTTGCTTCGTGTGTACAAAAACGGTGCTTCAGTCTTTCGACAATGTCTTCATCATCAAATCCTTCTACCTCCAAAACTCGTTTTAAAAAGTGCCAGAAATTCAGGAAGAACATGTCTATTACTGACCCCCATCGAGTTTGCCTCTGGTGCTTGGGTCCAGACCATCAAGTTTACAAATGCGGTTCCTGTCAAGGTATGACCAACAAAGCTCTCAAGGAATGAAGAGGTAAATTGGCGGTTGCGGAGTAATCCTCAAAGTCCTCTGAGTCTAGTGGAAAATCCTGACATAAATTGAAGAAATATAGGTCGAGGAGTCGGTCTTGAAAATCTTCATCTTCTTCGAAGAAGGTGATGAAGAGGTGTCACCGATCTCCCTCTTGTTCTTCATCATCGTCCGATACAGGGGTTATTGAATGTCCATCAAAGCACGATTCCCTTAGGAAATGCCTTCAGAGCCTCAATGATGCAAATCTTTGAGAACGTGGCCCAGACCCCCTCGAAGAGATCATGTGAAGGCCATGCCCTTGCTCATTCGAAGAGTGACCGAAGGAGGTCAGAGACTAGACACTCAGAATCTGGTGAAAAATTGTCAATGGTGTCGTTGAGAGAAACCTCTCTGACACCTCATAAAAAGAGCAAGACAGGCCTACCAGTGCATATACCGGAGGCAACACCAGACAAAATGGTGTTGTGTACCACACCGCCATCGAAGTTGGTGTCGAAGGTCTCCTCGACGTCCGTGTCGAGGACAACACTGACCGCTTTCTCAACGGCGCTTACATCCAAAGTTCCTTCGACTGTGTTGAAGCCTGCGTCGACGCCATTGACGCCGATTCCGGCACGAATATCGATGCCTTTGTCAAAACCAAGGTCTATGCCTTCACAATCCATGGGTAACATTTTTCACTGTGTGCCTAGACGAGACTTTTTCAAGTCTTTGGCTTCTATTTACGAAGAACAATCTTCTGCAGAGGAGATTTCCCCTGCTGGGCTAAAATATGGTACACGGGATGTTCCTGAGGAACTAATTGATCCTCACTCCAAAATGGCTGGCCTCTAGGAATGTCTGCAAACAGCTAGTGGTCTAGACACATCTCCTGTATTGGAAATTGATAAACCCGACCTTGCTGACCATGCAGACTTGGGATATAGGAATCTTATTAATAGGGTGGTAGAATTCATGGGGTGGAATAGAAATTCCCCCGTTTATGAGTAAGACGACATGACAGACATTCTCAGTGGAGGTCCTCAAAAGGATCCTGTCCTTCCGGTTCACACTGCCCTTCAAAAGAAGGTTATGGCCGCAAGGGAAACCCCAGATTCTTGACCAGCGGCAAATAAAAAAATTACACCTGAGAGCTTAGAAGTCCAGGCAGCCACATCCACTAGACAATCGGCATACCCTTCAATTCCCCCAGATAGGGACGATGAGAGAATTGATGCGTGGTCTTGCAAGATTTTCTCTTCGAGCAGCATGGCCTTAAAGTAAAAAAATGTGACTTGCACCCTTGCAAGATTCACATACACCGTGTGGGATTGTATTACTGCAGCGGCTGAACACATTCCTGAGGGTGAGGAGAGAGAGGTTTTCCTCGCAATTGTAAAAGATGGAAAGGAGGCTATGGGGGAATGCCTTCAATCAGGACTAGACACTGCTGATAGCATAAGCAGGTCCATGGTATCTAGCACAGTGCTATGCAGGTTTGCGTGGCTAAGAAAGTTGGGCTTCGCACTGGACGTGCAGGCCAGACTACTCAATATGCCTTTTGATGGCTTGAGGTTGTTGGCAGCAAGGCGGATGAAAGTTTGGAGAAACTGCAGACCTCTAAGGCGGCAGCTAAGTATCGCCTCCATACGACAACCTCAACAACACTCCTACTCAGGCTCATCTTCCTGAAGGGGTCGTCCTTTTTTCGATTCTACTCCTCATTTGGAAGAGGAAGAGGGCAGGCTAGTCAAAGAGGACAGCAAAGAAAATATCCTTGTGGTGGAAGGGGAAGAGTTCTAAATCAGCCCCAGCCGCGGCAGCTGTCCCCTCAGCCGCTGCTGCAGCCGCTGCAAAGCCACTCTGAGGCTTTGACCCACAAGACCCCAGTGGGAAGCAGGATCTCTCAGCATCTGAAAGAATGGTGGGGCATTACTTCAAATGCTTGGGCACTGGAGACATTAGCTCCGGGTTACTGCCTTCCTTTTCAACAAAGGCCTCAGCACCATCCACCAGGAGCCAACTCTGCCAAAATTCCAGACCCACTCCTTGTGCAGGGGATTTTAACCCTGCTACAGAAAGGTGCAATAGAACATGTACCTGTAGCAGAGAGGAACAAGGGTTGGTACTCCCCTTACTTTCTCATCCCAAAGAAGGACAGAGGATTGAGACCCATCTTGGACTTACGTCACTTGAACAAGTTCCTCAGGAAGGACAAGTTCAAGATGGTAACCCTTTCTCAGATCCTTCAGGCTCTCCAACTCCAAGATTGGTTGGTATCATTGGACCTTCAGGATGCTTACTTTCATGTGCCGATCCATCTCAAGCACAGGAAGTACCTGAGGATCGCGGTTGGCAGTTTTCACTATCAGTTTCGACTTCTGCCATTCGGGCTGACCTCCGCCCCAAGGGTTTTCACCAAGCTGATGGCTGTAGTGGCAGCGAGTCTCAGGAGAGGGGGTGGGGGGATTCACATCTACCCTTACCTGGACGACTGGTTAATCGGGGCAAGTTCACCCAAACAGGCCCAGGAACATCTGACCATGACCTGCCACTTCTTACACAGACTGAGCTTCCCCCTCAATTCCAAGCAGTCACAAATGATACCATTCCAAAAGCTCAAGTTCATCGGAGCAGTCCTGGATACTTCCTCGGGGAATGCCTTGCCTCCCAAGGTGAGAGCTCTACACATTCTGTAGATGGTAAAAAATTCCAGAATGCCCAGCATCTGCCGGCCTTCGATTTTCTGAGGTTGCTCGGCCTCATGGAATCCTGCATTTTTCTGGTGCCAGAAGCTAGATTGAGAATTAGATCCCTTCAATGGGCCCTCAGGACTCAATGGTACCAATTTTCGGGGAATATGTCAGATCTTTTGCAAGTTCCGGCCAGAGTGGCTCAAGATCTGCTATGGTGGTCTTGTAAGGACAATAGTCTCAAAGGAGAATCTTTTTGGCAACCATGGCCGGAGATAACAGTAGTGACGGATGCCTCACTCACAGGGTGGGGAGCTCACACCAACGATCTGACAATCAGCAGTCGTTGGTCTCCATCGGAGTCCAAACTACACATCAACCTTTTGGAGCTGAGGGCAATCAGACTAGTGCTGGAGGCCTTTCTGCCCTCTGTATGGGGAAAGAATTTCCTGATAATGACGGACAACACAGTGGCCATGTACTACCTCAACAAGCGAGGAGGCGTAGGGTCACTACCACTGTGCAGAGAGGCAATGCAGCTCTGGTTCTGGGCAATACAAGAAGGAATCTCTTTGTCGGCAGTTCACCTAGCCGGAGAGCAGAACATGGCAGCGGACGCTTTGAGAAGGCAGAGCACAGTGCCCTGCGTTCGTAGTGGGCTCGGAATTTTCACTTCCATACGTGTTTCCTCCCATGCCCATGATTCCTCACGTAATTAGGAGGTTGAGAAAGTTCAGGAAAACCATGATCCTAATTGCCCCGGATTGGGCCAGGAGGACATGGTACCGGGACCTTCTGGACATGTCCATCTGCCCTCCAATACGTCTTCGACAAAGAGCGGATCTCCTCTGGCATGTGGAAGCTCAGATTCTCCATGCCGAGGTCAAAAAACTCAGCCTTCACGCATGGTTACTGTGAGGCTGAGATATAAGAGATATAAGGATTGGGACCTACAGGATGACATAATGGAGATTTTGCTTTCGGCAAGAAGGCCAGCAACAAAATCCTTGTACCAGTGTCGTTGGAACAAGTTCAGTAACTGGTGCAAGGTCAAGAATGTGGACCCATTCCTATGTAATACACCTATGGTACTTTCTTTCCTTTTACACTTGGCCAATCTGGGGCTTCAGGTTGGCATAATAAAAGGATACCTTGCAGCGCGGTCTATTGTTAAGCGCTGCTCAGAAGACGTTTCTTACTTCAAAATGCCTTGGATTGTACAGTTCCTGAAAGGTCTCACTAATGTGTACCCTCCAGTCCCATTTCAGGTACCCGTGTGGGATTTAAATTTAGTTTTAAAGTTCCTTACATGCATTCCTTTTGAGCCCTTGCACTCTTGTCCGCTAAGGCTCCTTACTTTAAAGACAATCCTTCTAGTGGCAATTATATCAGCCCGCAGGGTGAGTGAGTTGCAGGCTCTCTTGTAAGCCTCCTCACACCATCTTTCATAAAGACAAGGTTATTCTTGGAGTCAAACCCTCGTTTTTGCATAAAATAGTTTCTGACTTTCATCTGTCGCAAAAAATCACTCTGCTTTCTTTTTATCCACCTCCTCATGCAAGTAAGGAGGAAGAAAGACTACACAGACTGAACCCCAAAAGGGCACTCAGTTTTTATATCGTTAGATTGGAAAAATTTCGGCAAAGTGACCAACTTTTTGTTGGATATACTGCACTTAAATTGGGCCTAGCAGTAACGAAACAGACATTATCCAGATGGATAATTTTGGCAATTACCGAATGCTAAAAATTAGCTGGAATGGAGCCTCCAGATGGGCTAAGGGTTCACTCAACTAAGGGGCATGGCAACTTGGGCAGCCTCCAGAGGGTTGTCCTGATGCAAGATATTTATGCAGCAGCCACCTGGTCGTCTATGCACACTTTTGTGAAACACTATTCTCTAGATTCCACCTCATCACAAGGAGGCCTATTTGCTAAGGCCGTTCTTCATACGGTCCATGATTAGTATTATCTAGTACTCCCTTCTCCAAATGTATACTGCTTTGGAGTCTATCTAAAATGAGGAATACGTGGGAGAACACAATCCATTCGAAGAACAAGTTACTTAACAACTGTAACGTTCTTTCGATTGGATGTTCCTCCGGCAAATTGCTCATCAACCCTCCCAGCCTACCCCGCCGTATAGTTTACATCAATTGCACTCTGAATTCCTTGAAAGCTTGAGGTCTAAAGAACGCCTGGTCAACTACTCAGCTGGGTATATAAAAAAAATGGAACTGAAGCCTACGGGCGCGGCTCGAGCCCTTTATACTGGGAATGATGTTGACACTTGACGGCAGCCCTCGAGGGACATCGACGCTGCGACATTGACAGCGCCCCCTGGTGGAAATTATTTTTCCGAAGCAGCAAAGCTGATACGAATATACTAATATATCTAAGATGAGGAATATGTGGGAGGAACATCCAATTGAAAGAATGTTACAGTTGGTAAGTAACTTGTTCTTCTGCGTGATTGGCTGGCTGAACCTGGCTCAGCCAGAGTGAATGGGTAACAGATGTGTATATCTGTGAACCTCTCACTTACCAATTTGTTCAGAAGCTGAAGCAAGAAGGAGCTGTTCTTTGAAGCCCAGCTGGTGGGGAAGTATGCTACTGTATTTTCTTTGTGCAATCCAAAAGCTGCCGTGTTCTTCCAAGGACTGATTCAGAGGGGACCTGCAAAGGAGACCTCTACCCGCCTACGAGGGACCATCGTGCAACGTGCTACACTTCATCGTTAGTACCCTGGAAGCCAGTCCTGTGTGCTTGCTGTCCGGAGAAGGGGTCTCCGTGAGTCCTGAAGAGGAGTGGCCAGACATCTCGAGTAGAAGAAGTCCATTGGTGTCTCCCAGTATCCAGAATTGTGTTTTGTGACCCCTGGAAGCCATTGCTGTCTACCGGCCAGAAGAGTGGGTACCCTGGCACAGTGCTGCTGGACATACGGAGCTGCGAAAGTTCCAAACTTCCTAAGAACATTTTAAGGGACATCCTTGCCATCATCACTGACCACTTTTTCTCACTGAAATGAGTCCAGAGTCGCAGAGTGCAGAGGAATGTCTGCCGGTGGGTTCCCGCCACCATAAGCTAATGACGATGTGCCGAGGTTCCAGACTTGGTCAGAGTCTGAGGTCCACCCCTGTGATCGAGCCCAGGTCGGCAGACGCCGTCCAGAGGTCAATGCTGCAGCTGCAGCACCAAAGAACCGAAAGGTGGGAGACAGCGATATTCCAAAACCCCACACGAAAAGTGACCTAGGCACCCGTCACCGCCAGAAGTCATCTAAGGGTCCCAGGGTCTTACTCTCATCTGCCAAGCCTTTAAGGAGCCCACAGCAAGTTTCATCGTCACAGGACTTCTACAGTCAGAGAAATCGTCAACCAAACGAGAGCACCACAAGGAGTAAAACTGCTTCACTTCATGAAGACTTTGGTTCTATTTTTCTCGTGGACTCAACATCCCAATGGCTCCTTCTCCCAAGGGTGGTGGGGGTGCATCCTCGGAGGGAATCGTCAAGTCAAACCGAGAAAATCTTCCACTTCGCTTGCCAAGGCACCAAAGGTACTGGGGCGAGGAAGAGCATTGTCTAACCTAAGGAGTTGTCCAGGGGTCCCATATTTGTCTTGTATCATGTTCTCCTTTTGCCTCTCGGGTACTTTGGGGTGGTAGAACCTTTTAAAGAAAGCATAAGGTTATTGAACATTATTGGACTGGGGTGTAAAAAACAAGATAAGTTACTCCCTAACTTTTCCATTACAAGTTGCCCAGGTGGGGGTGGGGGAGGGAATCTTCACACATAATTGTATATCTAGTCTAAAGAAAGCATTCTGCCACGGTTCACAACTAACCTGTCTTTCTTCCCTATTCTAAACCGATACACTTCACTTAAGAATTCACATGCCTATTTAAGACTGTCTGCAGTTAGTGCATCTGTTATTGAATTTAAGTATTGTGTGGTACCACATAGTGTATATATTTGCCATTCTTTGAATAAGTATTTCCAAGTACAAAGTGTTGTTATTTAAATGTGTATGTATATAGTCCTGAATCTTATTTTATATACAAAAACGGTGTTATCACCTAACCTAGTGTGTGGACTTTGTGGGGCTTTGGGAACTCGCTGTACTTTAGGGCCAGCCTGCATCACCTCCTGAAAGCTTAAGCCTGGCTGCTCGTCCAATGCTACCAAATTGAGAGCTTTGGCTGGGGTTTTCTGTGACTTTACCCGACCATATAGAGTGAGAATTACAGATGCCCCTCTCCGGTCTTTACACCGACTATTACTAATAAGGGTGAACATGGTATGCAGTTTTTTGTAATCTTGAACGGTCTGTCTTGGGTTGAAGGAGCTATGTTTAAAGCAGCACTGCCCTGTAAAAGACAGACATTTTTCTGTAGTTAGAGGATTACATTAGTTAATTTACATACCTACAGTGCTTTGCTCATATGATAATGAACTGGATGTTATCTTCCAGTGGTGGCTACTTGGTGGCGCTATGGCATGTGACATGGCTCAAATGGCTTATTCTATCTTTTAGCAAGATGCAACATTACATTTTGTTTAGTCCTGTCACGCTCTGCCGCCAGATTCATAAGGTGCAATTTAACAATGTAGTTTGTTTACCCTCCAGTCCATTCCCGTTTTTCTTCCAAAAGACGCCAATACGAAATTTAGAATATCTTCTTTTGTATACAACGTAGCAATAAGTGCTCTGCAGGACACCTTCCAGAAGTTGTCAAGAATATTCCTTCAAATTTGTAGACTGGCACATTTCTAGTCAGTATGGAACCAAAAATGGGGTTTGCTTTTTGTAGATTAACAATCGGTTGATGCCCTTTTTGAAAGTGTAGCCCCTTTCCTGCTGAAATAAATTTAGTTTCAGCAGACTGTAATTCCACACCATACTTGACATCACCATATAATATTGGATTAATAACGTCAGATATGTCGGAAGACCGCCGAAGAGTGTGAAGGGATTCCCTTAGGGCCATTTTCGCTTTTAAAAGGCAACCTACATGAGAAACTGTTACTTCGCTTCTGCACGTGCACAGTTATTTCTGTGCAGACTTTGTATGTTGGGTGTCCAGTTGGGTGGACTAACCGGTGCGAGCATGACAATTACTGATGCCCAGCAGAAGGTGTATGTGGGATGTCTTCTATATAGATGTTGGTAAGTTCAATTGTTCTCGACTGGCCAGCATGCCCATCTCAATAGAGAAACACTAGCACCAGCTTTTAAAAAACAGAAGTCTGAACATGAGAATATTAAACAGGGACGACTTTCATGACAGAATACATTCACTTGAACTCCTGAAGGTTCAAAAATCCTGAAGATTTCCCCCTAGCAGATTAAAATAAGTCACACGACATGTTATTTGTTTGGTAAAAAATGTGCTTTGATGTCTTTTAATCAGGGTGAGGGGCTGGGGCCAGAGCACATGCATAGTTTTCCCACCCATTGAAATGTCTCTACCTACTAGCCTCTTTTCTTTTCTAGGTCGAAACACATGTTGGCTGTTCTGTTCCTTCTCCAATGCACTACTACGTCTACGATTATAATTGTATCATGTCACAAGGAGAAGTTGGACACTGACACAGTGCTACTTGTATTTACTGAATGTACCTTCACATTACCAACAAATAAAACATAGGAGAGAACTCCTTGACAAACACTGTAAGCGCAAAGTTGCCTTTGGTCCTTTTCTCATTTTGGAACCTACCTACGAACAATTCCTGTTAATCTTCCAAGATTGTAAACCCTTTTATTGCTACGTGAACAGAAATAAAGATGTCCTTTTTTGACTGTGCTTTGATAGTCCAAAAGAGGATCACAGATGCACCAACTGTTAACAGTATTGAGGGTCCACGTAGGATGCTAAGAATATTCCAAATTAATAGGCTTTCTAAGAGAAGCTCTCAATTGCAATTGTTTCAAGTTCTTTCAGTATTCCCCGTGAGATCTCTGTTTGTGGTCAAGCAGTACTTAGGTCATATGTTTCAATTTTGTTAGGGCCTACTCAACCTTTCTTCTTTCTGAATTAGAGACATTGAGTATCATCTAATTGGATAATAGAAACAACTGGTATTTGCAGCGCTAAAAAATGGTGTGATAGCAGGTGCTATATTTAAAAAAAAAAAAACACAATGGGCCTCATTACGAGTCCGGCGGTAACCGAGGGGGTAAAACCGCCTGGTTACCGCCGGACTCATATTACCATTCCGCCTTCATGATTCCCGGAATTACCGGGGCATTACAACCCCGGTTTTCCGGGAATCACGGAGGCGGAATGGTGTTAATCTCCATTCTCATTGAGTCCTATGGGACTCAATCGGAATGGGGATCATGGAAACACCGGCAGCATCTCGTAATGCTGCCGGTGTTTCCTTGTCCGCCTGCAGGCGGGTGGTGTTAAACCCGCCAGGTCAAACCTGGCGGGAACATCACCTCCCGCCTGCAGGAGTCGGGATCAGGCAGTCCGGAAACAACGGTGGCGGCACGTTTACTGCCACCGTTATTTCCGGACCGCCTGATTTGTAATGAGGCCCAATGAGTCCTGACCATGTTATTACAAATACATTGTTCTGCTTTCTGTTAGAACCTGGAGTACAAACCATATAAATGATGATCCAGGAGTTTTAAGAGGGACCACAAAGGGGGGGTCATGTGTATTGCTTTTAACACCATCTGCCTGCTGTTTCTGCGATAACGTAGATTTCACTGAATCCAATTTCACCTACTCAGAAATCTTTGAATTCTTTTTTTCTTCGAAATGTTTAGGTAAGTAGGTACATTTTAAAACATAGATGGAGGTGGGGTACGGAGATAGGATAAGGTAGAGGGAGTGGGGTTGGGATGCAGGGTCTTCCCCCGCATAATCAAAAAAATGAAGAAAAAAACATTAGAAGATTTCTCCTTTAGGTGAAGTGGATTCAGTGAAATCAGACATTCCTGTTGCTGGGCATGATAAAGCAAAGGCTAGTTGTAATTGATGCTTTCTGGCATTCAACAGCATAACAAAAAGCACAATAAACTATCCACTGTATTTAATCTTTTGCCGTGTCTCCAAGCCCCATCAGCAAGCATACTTTTTGGGAAATATTTGATTTAATTGAATATAACTTAATTTTTTTCAGGCGGTTCACACGACAGAGGATGTGGAATCTTCAGAGCAGATGATCACCTTGGAGGAGTCCCATTTGGCGGAGTCCCAGCTCATAGTAGCTGTGCCAGATTCTCACGGAAGCCAGGCTAGTTCAGAGATAGTAGCTGTTAGCATGAAAGATTTGCTGGATGGCACAGTCGCACTCATTTGCAGAGACCACAAGTGACAGTCGGAGCAGCATACTGTGTTCAATATTTTGGGATATTAATGGTGCCTCCCTGCTGTAGAGGAAAAGGACCTTGTCTCTACAATTACCTTTTCGTACAGAAGCGTAAAACAAGCCTAAAACATTTTGTGGTTAGAGTTCCAGTATACCGAAGAAACGCATTCCTGTAAGTTTGTATTAACTAGTGGAATTTTTCAATTGCGCTTTTGGTTTGCATGGATATTCGAAACCACACATGTGCTCTCGTTTTAAGGGAAACATTTCTCTTATGTTTGCGTCTCCTCCACGGATCCAAACAATGAACATGTGATGGCTAAATGAAGCTTGAATGACAAAAGCGAAGACAAATCGCAGACCGGCTGTAATCGAAATTTGAGACCAAGATGGATTCTAAATTCAAAAGAGCAGAAACTCATGGTTTGCAAGAAGAGCTAATGTATTAGAAAAAAACTTGAGACTTGTTGGTCAATAAAAGAATCTCGGTTCAAAGGGAAACTATCAGAGAAAAATTGTTGGCTCAAAGGTGTTAACACTGCACATAGGTTTATTTTTGTATTTCTCACTATAAACTGTTATCAATGTTGGCTGGCCCTGTACTGATAGGTGCATATTGGTTCTCCCTGCAAAAGTTAGTGTGAATGCCGAATCTTTAAAACGAAAAGGGTTTACACACACGCACACACTTACATTTATTTTATGGGGCAGGCCGGACTAGGGTACATTTTTCCTTCATTTTAAGGCTAGTGAGGTGGGGCCTGCCCCCACCATTAAAAAAAGAAATGCAGAGGAAAATGTGGCAAAATGTCCCCAGCATTCATTTCAGTATGTCATAAGGGTAGAAGAATGTCTATGCTTTGATTTTTAATAGCTTTTGCTTCACAGAAGCAGACAGAAACCGCTCGCTTTGTGGGTAGAATGACGCATGTTACGTTTTCTAAAATGCCTTTAATTCTTTCATGCTTAACAGGGCCACCAACCATGGTTTATATCTTCTAAGCGTTGTCAAAAGGATTTCTCTGCCTTGAAATATAGGTGTGGGAGTTCACGCAGGCCTCTACTTATCTTTCTTTAAAATTTGTTAATGCTCCTCAGAACAACCTTCAACATGAATCTATTCAGTCGTTACTCGGTCCTGCCCAACCCCCTCTGTAAATTATTGTACAGTTTTAAAGGAAAAACAACTTCTAAATTGAGTCAGGGTTCTGTGGGATTTCTTCTTCCACACATTATTTTATCAGATGTTTTCCTGGACCAGACATATTTTCTTTCATTCCTAATCTTACTGCTTTTTATATTTTCAAAAAGCAGGAGGATGGTTTCAAAGTAATCCGGGCCAGTTTCTGGCATTTATTGTGTTATTCGAGGTTTTGGCTGATCCTTTGAGAGGTGAAGCCATCATAGTATTACAGATTTATACAGTTGGCAATGGCAGGGCAAACAATCTGGGTAAAGCGGAGAAATTGTTCCCTTACGTATTTGAAAGGTAAATGGAAGAACAGTTTAGTGCTAGGAAATAATAAAAGTATCCAGAATACTTGAAACTCAGATTCCACAGGTGAAATGCAAACTGCTGGGAATTTGAATAACTTGGGACGCAGTCATGTTCTTTTTAAATCATTCTGTGGTAATGGTTGAGTGAAATAGCATTAACCAAATTCCAGTTTTGTGTCATACTTCATTTGAACAAATTTCATTTAAGTCGCTCCATATGCATAAATGGAAAAAGAGGAACATGTTTGGGCCTTGTCAAATACAGCTTCAAAAAGGGAAAAATTGGCATAAACATTGTTCTCATTGGCCTTAAGTCTTGGACATTTACACCATATTACACCTCCATCTCGGGTCTGTTATTGCAAATTAGAAGTGATGTTTTAGAATGTTATGACGTGCTGTTGGTCTTCATTGGGGTGATCTGAGACTTGCTAAGTCCATTTAAAATTATATTCACCACTGAACATAAAGAAGTTCCATGGTCCTCAGAAATCAAGGAGACTGTTACCACAGTTAATAATACTTAAATGATCTGCTTAGAGGAGAATGATTTCACAAAAAGCCATGTCTTTCGCTTTTTCTTTTTTTTAGAGCGTACAATTTTCAAATCAATGCAAACCTCCAAGGCTACATCCATTCCTAATTTAAAGGTTTAATATTTTGGAAGAAACATTATACCTAGTTGCAATTTCTAGATAACTGATTTTGTCCAAACGCTTCTGTACAATATCCTGGGGTGTGTTTGAATTACCAAGGAAGTGGTTAGAATTCTACTATGGGGCACCAGTATGCAGCCTGCACAGAGTGAACATAGGATGGGCACACAAATCTACTTGTCAGTTTTGCCATTTAAGTGTTCTCGGTAACGTCAATTTGATCCCTCAGTGAATGAATTGACAGAATCATCATCTTACAAAGACTTGCATTAACTTCCTAAAATGAGCTAAGATTACTGTCTAACATTTCACCAGTGGTTTTGCTAACATGGTGCAATATAAAATGTTTCTAAATGTTCCCCTGTTTATATTGGATAAATACCTCACCATTGTATGCCAAAATATAAACAGGCTCTTTGCAACACCAAACTCCTCCATTCTATTTGCATATATTGAGGTTATTTTATATAGGAGATTTTAATCTTCTACATTTGTCTCAAAGGCAATCAAGCAAACATGAATTAAAACTGCTTGTAAACTTATCACGTTTTGCATTGTTCTGAAACAAGCTCTACTCCAATATAGTTGTATGTTAATGATCTAGAGAGATGCAGAATGATGCCTAACTCATGTTCAGAACCTACACTCTTAAATGTGTGCCTCAAAGATTTGAGCCTGGCTGAAAACCAGTAATCTGCCCTGAAAACATGGTAAAACATTTTTTTTTGTCTGAGTAATGGTAAGCAGAAGAAAGGCATTTTTCTAAAGTGGTCTTAGCTACATACATAAAGTGTGCTGATCATGGAAGCAGATGGTTGGTGCAGGCTGCTTTTGGCTCATTACTGGTCAAATAGTTTGTTTCACACTATACTGGTTGTAGATAAGGTTTTCCATTGATGATCTTTCATCCTGGAGGCCATACTCGTGGTAAACAGCTATAGTCGTTATGTGCAGTTGATGCTGAACTGTCCTTGTAGAGCAGGGGCATCGGGTGGAAGCTAGCAATCGGAAGCAGCTCTGCAATTGTCACTGTTAGCTATAGCGTCTGAGATTTCATGTTTTTGTTATTCCTTTAAGCAGCTGCCCTCTCCTCCTGATAGCAGTAACAGGTGTGGACGAAACCCATTGGATAGTCTGAGATGACGATTGCTCCAATAAGCAGCTGTAGGATTTTGAACTTTTATAAACACTAGGGGATACCTGCATTCTTAAGGATTAGTACCGTTTAGAGATTAGTTGAAAGTACAAACATGTTTTCCACAAAGGTGAGAAGAGTTTTCTTGTCCCAGCACGACAATGGGTACACTAATGCAGTCCATACACATAATTAATAAGTAGAAACTACTTTCTTTTAAACTCTTGTTTTTTCCCTACTATGCATGCTAACATAGCCCACTTGGGCATCCCATATCACTGATTTATCTCTCTACACCATTGAGGCCACACTGGCTTTAGAAAGTATGTCCTAGACCTTGCCAGGTTTTGATTTGTGCTTTGGATAAGAGTGCCTCTATGCCTGGGCATTCAACGTATGAGATAGGATGAGCAACACCTTCTTGTAATGACTTTGCAAACAGTTGTTCCAGCTGGGATACTTACTCAGCCTACAAACAAATGCTCCCTAACTTACCCTGGCTTCTCTCTCAACATTGCAGGATTGGGGTCTATCAGCCAGCACATTCCAACACTGCCCACACCAAATTGAGTTGCAATCTGCTTGACTCGTAAGATGTATACACTTTGATATGAGCCAACAATCTCAACAAATACGTGTTTTCTCTTTCATCATCCACGTTCCCCTTGCTTTTACCTAACTTTATTTTCACTTAATTTACCTATTAAACTTTCCAATTCCTAAACTAGCAATATTACTACTAGCAATCCGGCAGCTATACGCCAGATATCAAATATGCACCTGGTGTGCTCACTATAAATCTTACTGCAACGAAAATGGGGCACAGTAGGATGTTTGCATTTACCCACCAACATGGACATCTGCACCTCAAAACCTTTTGTGTTCATGGTTCCAACTTTAACAAACTACTTACTGCTAGAGCATAACTACGGAATTACACATCTCTTGCACTATCGCATGTTATGAGAGGCACAGTAGAGCATACAACATGTGATGAAGTCCACTTTACCACGGGACTGGATCTATGTAACAAGACATCAATCTTGGGACTTGACCTCTATACCTATTAAAAAGGATATTATAACCTGGATGATAAAGCTGCAATCTAACTTCTCCTACCTTGTATTTTGAACACTAAATGCAGTGGGTTTATGGACAGTAAAGCTCCTTCTCACTGTTCCGGGGATCCCATGTGCAGACTTTCCTCTATTTTCTTGAAGTTTGACATGCAATGGCTGAGTCACAAATATGTTCACCAAACACCTCTTCATTAATTAACTTTAATGATGTCTCCTTCAACCACTATTTCCTTCTCTTTGTTTAAAAAAATGTGTTTGTTAACTGTGGGCAAATTTTTATGTTCGTTATGACAACAGATGCTTGCTCCTCTGACTGCCACATTTCTGACACTAGCATATTTTATTACATCAAGGCTCTTTGTTAGGTGAACCAGGAGAGGTACTATTAAGGTTTTCACAAAAGCACTTTTTTTAACATTAATTATATCTAAATAAATTTCTTTGGAAATGTGAATCATGGATGAATATTCATATGCCACGGCTTAGGTTCTAAGTTGAATTGAGAAATTGATGCAAAGTATGATGAAGAAAAAGAGAGGGAGGGACAGGGAAGGCGATGTGGGTATTGGGTCAGAAAGAAAACATAATGAATAAATACTAAATTGTGCATTAAAATGCTTTACTAGCATCTAGAAGTTGATAATGATTGAAATATATATATATGAAAAATAAAAATCCAAGTGAGCATTTTATGTGAAAAATATATTTTTGATTTACTGAAAACCAAATTGTTTCTAGTCTCTTTTTACAATCAGTTATCTCTTTGCCTTGTACTTTATTTTATTTCAGAAATGGGGCATCGCGTTGCAACCACTAGTAGAACGTAGCGCTTACTGTTCATGAATGGGAAGACCCAGCCTTTTGGGTTGATACTTGCACAAACTCATTTGAGATTTATTGTTCAATAATTAGCAATTCTGAAAACTTTATTTATGCTTCTGTTTTCTTCCACAGAAAACTTGCAAACATGACACATTTATGCATAAAAAGTACTACTGTACCCTCAAAGATTATCAAAATTAGCAAATATTTTAGCAGGAATCCTCTTTCTAACACATTAGGCAAGAATTATTCCAGCATGTAATGAGACTTTTAAGTGTTGGTTGATTAGTTTGTTAAACTTATGATTATAATTTAATAGAACTAAAGTCCAAGTTTACCTCAAACAAAAGCGTCCATGTTTAAGAACAAACAGTATTTTTACTTTGCTTGCAATTATCTGAGTTTATTTTTTTATTTAGAAAGTATTTTTAGTTTACATTTTTACACTATTTATGAATCTCAATTAAATCGGAATGCAGGCCATACACAAATCAATATCCAACATAGATAATAATCCATCGTTTCTCAACCATATTGATTACACCATTAATGACATCATGAAAAACATAGTTAATCCCAAATGGCCCGCCATTCCTTCTCCCCCGTTGCACAATCAGATTCAATTTCAAAACTACTTTTTCCAAAAGTTTACATAAAGCCAATTTCAAGCCCTGACAGGAGGTAGTCATATGCCTATTCCATGACGGAGGAGTGATTACTTGATCATTGGAGTGTATGAAGTGGCCCAGTAGAGTTATCCTATCTTCCCTAAAAGAGGGATAGCTTAGAACCAAATGATCCAAGGATTCTGTTTCCGGGTCACCACACGCCCGGCAACCCTGCAGGGTTCTGGGCAATTTCAACTTGGGCCCAATGACCTCCCATTGTTGGTAAGACGTTCAACCAGAATTTAAAGTACTAGTCCCTCAATTTCTGAGACGGAAATTTGAGGAGGTGGGACCATGAGTTGACATAGGAATATAGTATAATTATTTTCCACTATACAGCTTCAGTCTGTCCAGGTCTGTCATTCCGAAATATTGTCCCATTGCCAAATCTTTCTCTTCTTTACATAATCTGAATCAGTTATTTTAATCGTTGTCAATTCGTCAAAGGCCATACACCGTTCCTCAAACCTTCAAGAACGGGACCGATATCAACCTATCTGTTTGACATTCATACAGGTGCGACCCCAGACTAGTCCCCTCTGCCATGGTTAGTTTATAGAAAATGTCAGGCTTCGCTTTATATACTGGGCCCACCAAGATATAAACCCCAACTAAAGACAAATTGCACTGATGGGCGTGGTCTTCGTAAGTCCCAAGACTGCCCTGCAGATGTTTCCCTCTAGGGAGTCGAGGAACTTCTGATTTTGAAATGGTCTATTCACAGTCATATAATAAAATTGCTGTTCTTTTTAGTTTGTACAACTCAATTAGAGGTGCCAGGGAGAACCATACACAGCTTACGTTTAACCAGCTTCATCATAGAGATGCATGGCTATAATTGTTCCCTCATTTCTTCTTTTTGAGTTTGGGTGGAAGAAGTAGTTGAAATCGAAAAGCCTAGGTAACTTACTGTGTTTACCCTGGTAACCGGTAAATCATTTGGTCTCCAGGAGTAAGATTTTGCTTTACGTTTCTTAGTAAAAGTCATAACGAAGGATTTTGAAATATTGACAGCTCCCTTTACCCAACTATCTCTTGACCCTGTCAAGGGCCCTCTGTAGACCACCCTGCATGTAGTCCAACAATATTAAATCATCGGCATATGCCAGCATAGTCACCCTCAAATCCTCTCTACTTAGGTTGATCACTTTTCCACTCTTAACTCTAAGCCCATAAAACGGCATGGTAGAGATTAAAAACCATGGCTGCCAGTGCATGGCCCTGACACACTTCTTTGGCAACAGGGATGGCGATGGATAACTCCCCATCCCTATTCAATTGCACCATAATTGTATTATCTGAATACAATGGCTGAATCATTCTTAAGAAGCCCTTATCAATTTTCCACTTTTGTAGTTTGTGTCACAGATTGCTAATATCAATATTATCAAATGCGGCCTCAATATCAATGACTGCAATATGCACACATTTCCCAAATTTCCCTCCTATATTTGAAGCGCAGGCACATAGAGATAAGGCACTCATGGTGGTTCGAACCCCCTTTACGAAAACCTGTTTGCAACGGGCTAAGTATATTATTAGTTTTAGCCCCTCTAGTCGGGTCCCTCAGTATTAGTTTGGCAAACATTTTCCAGAGGAGTCAGAGCAAGCTATGGGGCGGTAACTCACTGGCTTAGCTCGATCGCCTCTATTATAAACAGGAACAATGACAGCCTTCTGCCAGGAACTCAGACACACAGTACCTTTAGCAATTTGAACAAACAACCTGAATAGGATATCAGACCACTAGCTCGAGAGCGGTTTAGGTTCCCTATGATCATCTCTATCAATTCTGTCAAATTGATCTTTCCCCCCATTATCATTCACATTATTCTCAACACTAGATGTCATATATCCAGAGTCCCTCTTAAGTGTTAAGGTCATCTTAAGTGTTCAGGTCAAATGCTCAACCCATGCACTCTTCGACACATAGCAACTTTGCAGGCTTGACTGCTGGTCATTGATACCATGTACGGTTTGCCAGATTGAGCGCAAATCTTCCCTAATAACATACTTAAAGATTGCCTGATTTTCCTCAATAAGTGATTCCATTTTATGAAATCCAAGCCATCTACCATATGCCAATCTGCCCAACTTGGTTTTATTTTTTTAGTTTGGCCCTTGATAGGGTTGGATAGCAACCTGCCAATGCCTTAAAATATTGCTGCAAGGATTTCTTTCTCTCATTTATTTGAATGTCAAACCAATTGCGATGACCCAGAATGATAGCCCCTGACAATTTTACTTGGGCAGTCTTAGTAGCTTCCAATATATGTAATACCCATTGGAACTCCATACAGTGATTATGAACATTATTTTTCGCTTCTGAAAACTAATGCCAGCACTTGCATAACCTGATATTTGCTTTATTGTTGTAGTTAATTTGACCAACCCTGTTGTTCCCTCTTATGACAAGATCTTTAGCACACCCAGAATCCACTGTTTTTAGTTTAACCTACAAAGCACAGGTTTACATTATTTGACGGCCAATTCATCCTTGAATCATTTAGAGGATGCTAAGAGTGGGGTAATTTAACACCTATTTAAGTGCTGAAAAAGACATTTTGACCCCTTGCATTGGTTTTAAATGTATATCCTTAGACGTGTTTACTACAAGGCCAGCAGATCACCAAAGGAGCAGTATTTTGCAGCAGTTTAGTTTTAATTTACTGGTCGTTTTTTAAATATTAAGCCAATTGTGTTTTAGTCTTGCTGATCGACAAACCTGTGATTAATTCCACTCTGACAGCTAAAGTGTTTGATGGCCAAACTTGCATATGTACATGGTATTTGCAAAAGCATTATTGTTAGGGTGACATTTAAATAAAAAAAAAAAAGGGAAACGCGTACCAAACCCATCATGCTTTCGATATTTAGTGATTGACATACAGCTCTCACAGACATTTATGACCGATATAAAGCTCTTTGGGCATTCTTATCTTCCCAAAATGCTCTTTAATATGCAAAATAGCCACAACCTCATTGGTTTTAGTGGTGCCACTACACATTAACTTGGAGTTATTTCTAATCAATAAACACATACACTGTGTTAAGCAATCACTTTTATATTCAAATACATGACATGCATTTTTTAAAAATGAGGATTTTCCCTTCAGAAAAGTAAAGGTTAAAATGATGTATCGTTTTACAATATTAAACGCATGCCTATGCTTAAGTCCAGCACTGAGTTCCCCACAGGTGGCACTAAAATGATGTTCAGAAACAAGCAATCATTTTCCTCCCTGGAACCACATTTCGGAGGTCGTTGGCTGCCTAAAAGGTGCAAGCATGAAAGAGATCGGAGAAGTTAAAATCGTGAAGAGTAAATCTGAATGTGCAAGTGCATCAAGAAGCCTGTGAATGGATACCCAAAGCCATAGATGGGTGAGAACAAAAACGGTGCTAAAGATGCACACTGTTTCACAGCTGTAAAGGTGTCCCGTAAAGATATCTATTCATCCATCTTTACAGAAGCTGCTCAGTGCTAAGCAGGCAAATGGCTTCCTGCTGGGTTTATCATGTGTTCTGCTGCACGCTCTGTACTACCAGGACAAGCAACTGCAAAGTATGTGTCACAGTGCATAACTCTGCTTATAAGTAATCTTTACATTAATCATATTTTAAATACAGGTTAGGACTTGTATGTGAAACAGTACTTCGAACGACAGCAAGACACATATCTACACCCACACATCTCAAAATGTTCCTATGTATTGTACAGTCCAACACTACGGAGTTAACAACACTTTTAAAAGACCTTTTAAGGCAAGCTGGCAAGACCCATAGGCTAAACCACACCCACAAATGTAATATTGTGCTGGAACGCCCGATCCATTGCTCAATTTTACTCTTGGAGTGTCGGGTACTTAGAACTGCACAAACAGCAATGATGTATACAGTATGTACCACTTCATTTGTTATAAGAGGTGACCGCATTGTGCATTTACGAGGAATGCTGTTTCTTACCACACATGAATGTTCAGGGTCAACCTTATCCATTACTGCACTATACGAATGCACAGCGAAGGATTCAAAGAACCTTCTCCAACTCAGTAGAGTTTACAAATTTCACTTGTGATTATGCCATATTTTAATGGTTGTCCAGACCAAGGGATTGGGTATTAGCATAATTGACTTAAAACATTTGATCGAATTTATTTGACCTTTTTTTGTCAAATTAAATATATATATATGGGGTGGGTAAGGGTATAGATTAGGTTGAGGGGGGTTTGTGTGGGGGTGTCCCCTCCCCCCCTACATTTTAGACTGAAAAAAGGTCAAATAAATTTGATCAAATGTGATTAGGTCAAATGTTTTAGGTCAAATAGACCCAAACCAGGGATTGGATGTACATCGGCTGCAGCAGGTAACTTGCCTTATTTCTATTTTGCCCCCTGCTAACACCAGACCTGTAACCATGAAAAGGTGGTTGTTATTTTTATTCCGTAATTTTTATAAGATGTGCCTGTAGTATTTGCATATAGTTCAAATGTGAACTTTGCTATTTGACAACACCGGGTGTAGACATTTAGTTATGTTGCATTAATATTACAGACCAGTCGAGGTGCTTCTCAGAGTGACAATAGGCAATTTGTGAAAAACCACATATTAGCATTGAAGCCAAAATTCCTCATTCCAACCTTCTCTCACTTGTGTCCAGTTGGCAGACCGCTTATGTTCTTATCAAAAGATTGTTTTTGGACCTAACCAAAAGTAAACAATTAGCTGTAACAATTCTAGTTCACCCAACTGTACAACACGCTTTCTTCTCCAAATCTTGGGCAGCAGAGATCGGAAAACAATCTTTCAACTGAAATAGCATAGAAGATGACGGACTTGAATTACTAGAGAGTAAGCAATAACTTTCTAAGCCCTGCAACCTTAAAAACGTCCTTATGTTATGGGGCCAAAACGGGGGACAACGTGGGGGCGAAGGGGCATAGTTTGGACAACACGGCCAGAGGTTGTGGAAGGGGCGGTATCATGTGAAGGCGCAGAGTCTGGCAGAGCTGGAGTAAAGTTGGAGGAGTGCATGCACTTATTTGGACCTGTGGCAGCAGAAAGCCTCAATACGCCACTGTGTAGATCCTCAGGGATTTGTTTTTATTGGTTTTAACCAATGAGAAAAATGACAAAAATAACCCCACATGTGCCTCCATATTTTAGAAGTGAAGTCCAGCAAAACTCAAATAATAGTTTAGAAAAAGAAACATAACCCACAACTGTCCCGATAGGGTAGAAAGACAATGGACGGGGGGAAGGGGGTTGGAAGAAGATAGTAGGGGGCAATTCAGAGCAAGAGAATTGTATGAGAGAAGAAGAAAAAGAAAACAAGCAGGAACATAGTCATGAAAAACCGGGGAGAGAATATCTAAGGGAGGCAAGAATTGAACCCGCACTCGGAAGAAGAGTCAAAATCGTGGATACTCAATAACCTTTGAAAGACTCATAATATTCCAATTTTTGCTAGATCAGCCACAATAAAATGAGAAGCAGCACATAGAGCGGACCTATTGTGTCCCAGTCTATCCCAGTACAAGCACATTCTCGTGATGGATTGCAGTCATACATTATTATACCTTTCTTCCGCTCCCCACCCACAAGCGTTTCTACTGGTATCGAGTAGTGTATCAGCATTTCTCTGATGAGCAGTAACATTGGTGCCTCATTTTGATCTTGGAAAAGGAGTACCGTAAAAGAGTGATAAAATCTTAATGAATATAAAGGTTTGTATCCATTCATAAAAATGTCTAGGAAACACTGTTGCATTGCCGCCAGGATTGTGATGTTTGAATCTTTCCTATAAGTTTCTCTTGCCTTCAACATCTAGTCAAGCAGACCCATAGACATGAACATATTCTCTTATCTCCTTACTTTCAGGGATCTGCATGTCACTAATCTGTACTTTTGTCAAGGAAGTCAAATGGTAATCCCTCCCTTTGCACCTCCTGCTCCTTGCGCTGAAGATGTCCCGCAAAGCTGCAGCTGCAAAACAGTTCTCCAACTCATTAGTTATGGATTGAATGGTTGATATGAATGCAAGAACGTCTTTTATGTGTTTTTCGATAATGCCTCATGTGGTGCAGTCTTGCCTCTCTTTGACAACTTGGTTCCTGGAGCAATGAAATCCTCCCACCAACTCCTCCAGTCTGCCATTATGGAGACCCTCAATTCGCTCTGCTCCAAACATACCTCATGGCAGCACAATGAGCTCTAGTGGCTGGTGCAGGCTAATCTCTGCTTGGGTGTCCTTTGGGCCCCTCAGTGCCCTCAGACCTGGGGCCCTCCAAATTTCAATATAGCTACAGCAGTGGTCCACTGGCTTCCTCTTCATCACCATGCCTGTGCTCCAGTTGAACGGAGTAGCCACAGAACGTACCCCACAATAGGCTGTCTGCAGCTACATGCCGTCACATATTCCTCTTCAGACTCCCTTAAATGCCCCTCACAGCCCATCTAGGCACATCAAGTCATGGTATTTAATTTCCAGCACACGTGGCCTCCTAGTTGCAACTCCTCCCGCCTATTACAAATGACGATTAAGGCATTAAACGCCACTGGTCGATTATCCAATACATCAGACACCTGTTGATGCTTTCCCTACTTAAAAGCCCTTCTGGAGGTCACCAAACCCAGATACTCGTGCCAGCCATGGAGCTGATGAAAGGGGAACTGTTGAGCGCCTAGCTGAGAAGGATGCGCTAGGACCTAGGAGCTACTGGCAGATTAAATGATCTAAACACTTAATTTATGCCAGGGTGAAGCCTGTGCCAAGGTTGTACCCACTGCTGAGCACACAGTTAAGCAGGATGCCCTCCTAGGAGGTGCTGTCCGCGTGATCTGAGCCCTTAATTGATGACAGGGTGAAGCCCATGCCAAGGGCATGCTCACTGTTTAGGGCAGTTTCTAAATTGAACAGAGAATGGTGTCTCACAATGACAAAGTAGAATATGTAAAACATAAACACATTTAATCACAACGCACTCATCAAATTGAGCAAGCGACAGCAACCTAGAAACAACTACAATACATCGCAATTGATAGATATATATATTTCTGAGGCTTGTGGAATCTGCTTAGATCACATGCTGTGCATAGGCCGACATCTAGTGGAAGCTGCGGAGTATTACAGTTTGTTTTTCGAAACTTGAAAATGGGCGTCGACACAGGCGTGCCAGTAATACTATCCCTAGTGTGACGTCCACTGTACCCAAGATCCCTCACGCGTCTAGGATCCTCAGATTGATTTTTTCCACCATACTGGTCGGAAGCATCTTGCAGAGTCCCCTGGCCTTAGCCATACTTTTGCTAATAATTGAAATGTATAATTCGTTATTGACATCCTTCCCCACCCCAACGTCGACCCTCGACACTCGACGACGGCTGGAGAAGACATCGACCGTCGGCTGCCGCACGACGGATCTGGGCCTCGGAAGGCCGCTGGCCTCGGCCCGGGCCTGGTAGGCCGCTGGCCTCGGCCCTGCAAGTAGGGAGAGTGGGGGGTGGTACATACTCTTCACTCTTGGTATATAGGTACACCTTATCTTATATATTTCCTACACTTACCAGCCCGCTGCCTTTAGGTGCGTATGGAGGGTACCCCTTTCCAATTCTGCCCCAAGTGCAACCGCAAATACCCTTGGGTCGACAGGCACGCCTCGTAAAATCTCTGCTTGCCGAGGGACCACCCCGAAGCGAACTGCAGAGCGTGTAGTAGGTTTAAACCTAAGACACTTAAGGACCGTTCGACTAAGCGTTGGGCCCACCACGCCAGGCAGGCGGCCATGGCAGCGGAGGGCACCTTCAGCGATGGCAGCGACGCCATACTTTCGGACGGCGAGGGCATTACGGCGTCGAAAGACAGCCGAGCGCAGGTCCCCGACCTCGGAAGGTCGTCCAGCAGGGCGGCTATGGGGAAGACCCCCGGCGACGCAAGCGCTACACACCCTACACACACTAAGCACACTAAGTCCAACCGAACCTCGTCGACTTCTCGGAAAGAGGCACAGATAGAACGGTCCGACTCGGTGTCCTCTGGGCGCTCTCGATCGAGATCGCCTCATGACGCAAGGCAATCATCCACTCTTGCCAAGAGTGCCTCGCTCCCTAGACTAACGGAAGTTCGATGACGAAGACGACTTCCACCCCCAGGCGATCCTCGACGCCAGGCGTCGAAAGTCTCCGGGGCCTCCAAGGGACAGGGAAAATATTTTTCCACGCACGGGGAGGGGGGGGAAACAGTGGAAAGCACATTCTTCCACCCCTGTACGACCATCCTTCCCCCCTAAGCAGACAGACAAATACAAGTCTACTGAGAGATCAACATCCAGCAAGGGTACCCTTGATAAGTCCCCTAAATTGCCTACTAAAGTCATCCCCTGTTCCAAAGAATGGTCCAGTGAAGACATAGACAGGGTCATGTCAAGGATGTCTTCCTTGGCTGATTTCTACGACAAGAATCCAGAGCATTTCCTCTCGTATGACCCTCAGGGGGCCACACCCTCAGGTTCCACTGATCCTATCCCCCTAAGTAAAAAGGCCCGGTTCGAAAGACCTGAACCCTTCGAGGTGCAGCCTTACTCTACTCCATTCCCTGAGGGGGACCAGGAGTTTGAAATTATGGAGGAACAAACCGGGACGGAATACTATGTGGATGATGAGGATCAGGAGGAGGGAGAAGATGAGCAGGAAATTTACAGAGTAGATTCCCCGGTAGAGAACGAAGCCCCAGTTACCGACTCGCCAGTCGATAACCAGCCCCTCCTTAATGAGGTTCTCGCTCGCGCGGCAGAACATTTTCACATCGACACCCACGGTGTACAGGAGGAAAGGGACTTCGCAGAAGAGTTGGTGGGAGAGAGGAGGCCGGTCGCTCAGACCATCCCTATCCTTAAATCCATCCAACGTAGAATAGATCCGTCCCTGGTGAACCCAAACCTCACCAGAGCCTCACCAGAGCCGAACCCCAGGGTCGAAAAGCTTTTCCGGGCAGCCCAGTCTGACCCTCTCTATATAAGAGGACATCTTAAACCAGACTCCCTAGTTGTTACCAACACTCGGAAGAGGGCTGGAACACCCTTATCTTCATCAGAAGCTCCTCCCGACAAGGAGAGCAAGAAACTTTACGGGTTTGGCAGGAAGGTAGCCTCAACGTCCTCAACGTCCGCCTACCAAGCAAGGATTGCTAACTCCACCACCCTGTTGGCCAGCTACAACTGCCATCAATGGGAAGGGGTCGCGGCGCTCATAGCCTCTGCTCCTGAACCGTTAAAGGGCCAATTGGCTCGGATCTCGGCAGAAGGGAGAGCCGTGTCTGGTTGCATATTAAAAGCAACTTTCGACGCCGCGGACAACGCAGGAAGATTGATAGCAGAAGGTACTGTTATCAAAAGACATGCGTGGTTACGGCAGTCGGGGTTCAAAACAGAAACTCAGGCTTCATTAATAGACAAACCGGTGGAACCCGATCTATTGTTTGGGAAAGCGGTCGAAGACGCACTGAAAAACGCCAAGGACGAATACGAGACACTGAAATCCCTTGGCCAACTAACCAACAAACCCCCTAACCAGAGGGGGAATAGTAGTTTTCGTCGCCCACGCGGCCAAAATTCACAAAGAGGCAACTATGCCCAGGGACAGGGTACACAGTGGAACAACAGCCAGCAGTCTACCCAAAGTTACGGCAGGGGTAACAAAAGAGGGCGTGGAAGAGGCAGAGGCAGCCCCAACAAGGGAGGTGGCACGCCTCCACCAAAGCAGTGACGCTCAGTTCAGGGTCCCTTCTCACGCAACCCCAGTAGGGGGACGCATTTCCAACTTCACCCAGGCTTGGGAAGGGATCACCTCAGACAGATGGGTGCTGTCAACAGTGTCCACAGGATATTGTATAGAATGACTGCAGCGTCCCCGGAACCATCCTCCACGACAAAGAGTACACTCCCTAGAACATCAGAAAATCCTTCTCGAGGAGATTGCCATTCTGCTAGAAAAGGACGCAATAGAACTCGTCCCAGGACACCAGGTAAACAAGGGTATCTATTCAACTTACTTCCTCGTGCCAAAGAAAGATTTGACAATGCGCCCAGTACTGGACTTATGGCCTGCCAACAAGTATGTCAAGCCCCAAAAATTCCGTATGACCACGCTACAAGAGGTAATCCCCCTCCTAAAAAAGGGGGATTACATGGCAACCTTGGATATGAAAGATGCTTATTTTCATATTTCCATGCTCCCGGCGCACAGAAAGTACTTGCGCTTCAAAGTGGACAGTCGCCACTACCAATTCAAGGTACTGCCCTTCGGGATAGCTTCAGCACCAAGGGTATTCACCAAGGTACTGGCGGTGGCGGCTGCACACCTACGCAGGGAGGCAATCCCAGTGTACCCTTATCTGGACGACTGGCTCATAACGGGGGAAACCCCAGGAATTTGCAGGACAAACATTCAAAGGACTATCGACCTCCTCCACGAATTAGGCTTCTCAATCAATGAGAAGAAGTCAAGCCTAGTGCCAAGCACCTCAAAACAGTTCCTAGGAGAAATCCTAGATACTCAGAAAGGGTTGACCTTCCCTTCGGAAGAGAGAATTCGGAATACACTACTGCAAATTCCACATTATCAGTCCGGTCAACAAATAACGGTACGCAAAGCAATGCGGTTACTGGGCATGATGGCGTCATGCATTTACCTGGTCCCCCACGCGCGACTGTGCATGCGTCCTATGCAGGAATGGTTGGTGAAACAGTGGTCTCAGGCAAGTGGTCAGTGGGACGATCTAGTGGTCGTTTCGCCAACACTTGTACAGAGCCTACACTGGTGGACGAGAGAGAATCTCGCAAGGGGAAAACCCTTTACGATCCCGAAGTACAGGCAGTGGTGACTACAGATGCATGCCTGACTGGGTGGGGAGCTCACCATCTCCACCACACAGCTCAGGGTCTCTGGTCTCACTCAGTAGCCAAGAACCACATCAACCTGCTAGAGCTTCTGGCAGGATTCAGAGCGCTTCGGGCGTTCGAGCCCCATCTAATAAACTTGTCGGTGCAGATCCGGACGGACAGCACGACAGCCATGTTCTATCTGAACAAGCAAGGAGGGACTCGTTCGCCAAATCTGTCCAAGCTTGCCCAGAAAATCTGGATATGGGCACTCAGACGGAACATCTTCCTGTCATCGCAACATGTTCCAGGGGAGCTCAATTCCCTAGCGGATGCTCTAAGCAGAGACTCCCTCCCAGAAGAACACGAATGGGTCCTTCACAGAGAGATCGTAGAAGATCTCTTCTCTCAGTGGGGTTTCCCCACTATAGACTTATTCGCCACAAGCGAAAACAAACAATGCCCAGGATTTGCATCCAGGTTCCCCCAGCCAGACTCCCAAGGGAACGCCCTGTGGATGAACTGGTCAGGGATGTTTGCGTACGCTTTTCCACCAACTCCTCTCATCAGGGAGGTAGTGTACAAGATGAACAAGGAATCGATGACGCTCATCCTAGTTGCTCCCATGTGGGCAAGACAACCATGGTTTCCACACCTACGCAGGATGGCGGTGTGCGAGCCCATCAAACTTCCAGCCTGGTACAACCTACTGTCCCAGCAACAAGGTCAAACAGTGCACCAGCAACCCAACTCAATGAACCTGGCAGCATGGCTCCTGAGGTCATAGAGTTTGGACATCTCAATTTACCACAGAGGTGTATGGACATCCTAAAAGAATCCAGGAAACCAAACACAAGGCACTGTTACTTTGACAAGTGGAAGAGATTCGTTATTTGGTGCCAGAATAAACAAATCAACCCAGTTGATTGCACTCCTTCCAACATTGTGACATACATGCTCCACCTGCTGGATGCAGGATTGGTTTTTAACTCTCTGAAAGTACACCTGGCTGCCCTCTTGGCTTACACCACATCCCATAACAAGGTGTCGTGGTGGAAAGTACCAGTAGTTAAAGCCTTCATGGAAGGAGTAAAGAGACTTCACCCTCCTATTTCTAACCCACCGCCAGGATGGGACCTTAATGTGGTGCTAGCTAAGCTCATGGGCCCCCCTTTCGAACCCATGCATAAAAGTAGTCTCAAACACCTGACTTATAAAACTGCCTTCTTAGTAGCCATTACCTCTATAAGAAGGTTCAGTGAAATTCAGGCTCTGTCAGTGCAGGATCCTTTCTTTACTATCCACAAAGACAAACTGGTTTTACGCACACACCCTAGGTTCTCACCTAAATTTATATCTAAATTCCATGTAAACCAGTCCATCGAGCTTCCGGCTTTCTTCCAGAACCCGCGAAGCTCGGCTGAGGTGAAACTACACACCCTAGATGTGCGTAGGGCGGTCCTCTACTATGTAAATAAACCAGACCGCTAAGGAAAACAGATCAACTGTTTGTCTCCGTAGCTACAGGCAGAGAGGGAGATCGCGTCTCTAAAGGCGCTATCTCGAAGTGGATTATCAACTGTATACAGCTGTGTTACTCTCTTTCTGAAAAAACTCTGCCTTTTACGCCAAGAGCCCACTCTACTAGAGGCATTGGGGCCACTCTGGCTTTCATTGCAAATGTTCCCCTCGACACCATTTGCAAAGCAGCTACTTGGAGCTCTATTCACACTTTTACTCAGCATTACTGCATTGACACTCATTCCAAGACAGATACACAAGTGGGACAAGCGGTTCTAAGACACCTGTTTGCTCATGACTCTTCTCACATCCCACCTCCTTCTTCTGGTACTGCTCGCTAATCTATGCACAGCATGTGATCTAAGCAGATTCCACAAGCCTCAGAAGGGATACATTACTCACCGTAATCGTATTTCTGATGCTTGTATCTGCTTAGATTCACATGCGACCCACCCTTCCTCCCCTCCGAGAGAAGGCGCATGATTGCTTGTAGTCTTACCTTTCTGTCTATCTGTTTGGATTATCTGTACTCACGCTACTCCTCATGCTTCCTCATGTCAGAAAAAATACAATCTGAGGATCCTAGACGCGTGAGGGATCTTGGGTACAGTGGACGTCACACTAGGGATAGTATTACTGGCACGCCTGTGTCGACGCCCATTTTCAAGTTTCGAAAAACAAACTGTAATACTCCGCAGCTTCCACTAGATGGCGGCCTATGCACAGCATGTGAATCTAAGCAGATACAAGCATCAGAAATACGATTACGGTGAGTAATGTATCCCATATATATATATCTATCACAATTGATGTGTTTAATACATATTCAAGCAAGTCGCAGAGTCCTCCTGGATAAAAAGCAGAGATGTGGACGAAGTAACCACCTGTGAAACAAAAATTAATGGACACGATTGCAGGAATGCAAACAGTGCGAAAATACAAAGTTACAAGAATATAAAGCTCAAAGGTACTTAATGACTTACAGCACCATATCTGTATAAACCTGTAACTTATTAACAATGTTAGATACCATACTAAATATAACAGTGCACATGTTGTACCATACACTACATACACAGCCTAATGACAGACTATTAGTAGTGGCATATGGTCAACTAGAGGGTGAAAAGAGCAAACACAAGTACATGGACCATGACCATGTTTAACAACGTAAACCGTCTTTGTCAGGACTTAAGCTAGATGGTCACCTCCCTTCATGTAACTAACAATGGTTGGTGCCTCAAATGAGACTTCTTTGGGTGTCTCCTTACTGGCTCTTTATTCAGGGATAAAGCAAAGCATAGTCTCCCTTTTCGTATCTAAACTCCTTACTGATTCTTAGTTCAGGAAGAGGATAATTCATTGCCTCCCATTAGGAAATTAGACTCATTTTGTCTTGTTTCCATTTGTTGCAGGGCCCTAAGGTTGCTGTTCATAACGAGCATCGCGGCCCTCTCAGTGGGTGAATATAGGCGTGAAAGTGGCATGCCACACAAGCGCTAGAAAGCTGGATTTAATATACGAATGTTAATAATTCACTGTTCTTTGGCAATGCATCGGAACTAGAAATGCTTTGGTTACAGTGTTGCCAAACGTCAGCATCTCCTTTGCAGGGGCCGAGCAGACGGACAACAGGGTTCCATTGAAAGGACCGCCTCTAGCCAACTTGGTGCCCAGGGCAAAACATTAGAATGCTCCCTCACCTCCGACTTGCACAATTCACTCCCAAACGACACCTGTGTGTCATGCGACAAAACCCCTCCTCAATATCAATAAATCATTGTTCTACACATTAATCTGGTTTCATTACATTGTAAATCATTCTTCTGTCACCTCCTCTTAAGGAAGGCCTGGCCTGAACGCAGTTTCCAACTGTCTGTATTTGCACACTGTGGTGTAGCCAGCCTGCCCGGATCTGAGAGCAAACTGATACTGTGTTGCAGGCCTTCTGTTCATATCACTTCAGCGGTATTTCACAAGGGGCAGTACACTTCACGGGTGTTTCGAAAAGGGGTTTACTAAACTAACCATATGAATTATTTTCTGATAGGTTATCATTCCAAGATGGACAGTCTGGTGCACTCATATTGTACTCTTTCAACATACCTCTCTGAGTGGGAATGGGGACAAATAGCACCAATGAGTGTTCCTGTCTGCTTTACATTACATCAAAGCATTTCAGGAATAGAACGGTGATCAGAGATTTCTATTTGATAAACCAGTCTTTGATAAAAGGATTGTATGTGTGAATTTATAAATGCAGAACAGACACTTTGCTTGGTACTCACATCACTGTTCACAACACCCAACCTAACATTAAAATGTTTGTAACCATGAACCATACATACTCATTCGGATAGCTTAAGTTTGTGGATGTGAATATAAAATGGCAGCGCCCCCCAACTGGAGTACAAGGGCTCTTTTGCTTCTTGTTTCTGGAGAATTTTAGATGAGATGGGGCTGAGACTCGGCATGAGCATGCTCAGCCCCCCAATACAGAAACATCTTTAGGCAATTATATCTATAGACAGAAAAGGATACCCTACAAGAGACACCCAATTTACAATGCACATAAGGGATACTCAGAAAGGGTTGTGCCTCTTAGAAACTTTAGTCTTACCAGTAATAAGCTGATGAAGCATTTCAAACAACGCTGGTTTCTAATGCACGGTAAAGGGTCCACAGTTCCTCAGCCTCTACCTCCTCACCATTATGCAGGCCTCATGGGTTAGATCTGCAAAAAGAGCATGTTCATGCTTTATATAATAGAGCTTGTATTAGCATCTCTAATTAGTGGTGGCCTGCAGCTAGTGAAAATCATGGTGTGGCAGTGTAGAAAGGCTGTTTGGCCCAGTGGATGTACAATTTGAGGCAACTTCTTTGATTGCTTTATATGTTTAAGTGTGGGCAAGGTGTGGCATACTCATCAGAGCCACATACACAAAACGATCCAGTGTACTATTGTATGGACATGGGACACATCAGACAAAAACAGGCATATTTGCTTTTACATAGAGGAGCACGGATCTATGTGATCACTGCGACCCTGTTAGGCAGAAACCTGTGCAGTTCCCTCTGGGACCACTGCAAAAGATTTAAGACTACAGGTGTTTGGCAGTAAACCCACTTGGTTGCAGTCTGTACCACACAGATTCACTTGGTAGCTGTGGCTGAGCAGTCAGACTTCCCTCAAGAAGAGTTAGGCAGCATACAGAGTATTCACAATAGGTCAAGAGAACACAGTAGAACAAGTAAATGCTGACCAGGGCTTGGTGTAAAAGAGATATAATTATTTATTTAAAACCACATCTAGAAAAACACACAGGCACTAATAGTAAGCAATTAAAAAACACGGTCACTAAAAGATATACACTCCCTTAAAAGAATATTAGACCAGTCTGAAGTACAGCCCCACTTATTTTCAGACAGCGGTGAGCGCTTAACGTAGTTGGCACTCTAATAATTCGTTTTAAAAAGGGAGAGAAAAGCAGAGAATACATTGAAACTGATCCCAACACGTTTACAAGAACATAACAAGAGAGGAAGGCAAAGTAAAACCGTGAATTCAGAGTCAGTAGGCCGGATCCGCTTTAAGAGGATCGAAACGAAATGTGTCCAAGGTCACACGGTTGCATTGCACAAAAGTCTTGTAAAGGTTCAAAAAGGAGTTGGACCAAAGAAAGGGACCAGTTAGAGGGTCAAGGCGGCCAGCCCAGTCCAGAAGGTTAAGGAATTATTATTACCTTGTTGCAATCTTTAGAAAGGGAGGCCTGGCGGACACGGTACCTTAAAGTGGTGAGAACGCTCCAGCGGGGGCAGTTGTTCCTGGCAGCGGATGCAAGTCGGTGCTTCGTCCGGGGGAAGAGAGGATCTCGTCGTGGAGGAAGACAGGAGTCCGTTGCACTGCCAGGGAAGAAACCAGCCGCAGAGTTTCTCAGGTACAAGGAGCGGTCCGGTGATTCGCGGTTCAGTGGTGAGTGGCTATCCGGCTGCCGGGGTGCTTGGCACGGGCAGTTCGACCACAAACCGGGCTGGGGTGCGAAGAAAGAAAGGTAAGTGGTGAGTCGGTTCCGCAGGGCTCCACCGGTGGTGTCGTCGTGGTAGGTCGGCTCAGCTTCTCCCTCGTCGGATTCTCAGGTCCTGTGGCGACTTCTGCAGTTCCAGTCCCCAAAGCCCTGCTTTTATGCAGAAAACCCCCATTCACTCAGCCTAGCTGTCACTCAAACATGCTAAGTGGTGAGCCGGCCGGCTCACCACTTGGGCCAATCACACAAGAGTGCGACTTGAGTTACCAAGGTAACTCAGTCCAGGGTGCCTAAACCCCCTCCCACACCCCCTGTGGTACCCAGACAGAGTGGCACCACTTTTGGAGGCTTCTGTGGAGAAGCCCGCCAAAAAGTGGAACAAAGGGCTCGACTTGGGTTGGAGTCACAGAAGAGAACAAACGCCATTTTAGAATCGAGTCTTGGCAAAAAATACCAACCGGAGAATTAATATTAATTAAATAAACCGGCGGTATGTTCGAGGCTATAAGAATTAAATAAATAAAGTTGGTAGCCTCGAACAATGGGAAAATCCCATAGGGAAATATTTGCAGTCGAATATAAAAAGTAGTTTCCACTGCCACCAGCCAAAACTCGATCAGGGGGGACGGAGACGTGTCCCCTCGACTAACAGACCCCGGGGCAATCGAATTTCCCCGACCAGTACGTCCACAATATGATGGTTTGTACGGGTTTCTGTTAATAATTTGGGACTAGTAAAGCAATGGTGACTTTACATGCCCTGGGAGACAGTAGTCAGTCCCAGCGTATGGAGTGTATGGTGGGGTGTCACTATGACACCCCTATGTTACTGCACGGAGGGTGCTGTTTAACACACATAGGAAAAACACATGAGACCCTATGGAGTAAAGGACCCCATAGCCCATAAAACACATTACCAATCAAAGGAATACCATTAATCATGTCCAAGAGTGGGGGAAAAAGAGTCTCACTCTTGGCAGGAGGAAAAAAAAAAATCCAGAAATCCAGCAAAGCTGCTGGGGGACTCACTAGGTTATTAAAGCCCCTTTACACCACATAGATATGCGGGTGGAGACCCCCGCGCAGCCCCCCCCATATTACTAGAATATCACATACCCCCCACATATATATGTGGTGAAGGGGGATGTTAAAAAAATTGAACATTTAGGCCGTCGCAATTATGAGGGAGACATTTTGGGCCGTTACCGAGGCGCACCACATAGGCCCCATTAACCAGCAGGGTGGTGACTTGCGTTGCGCACAAATCATTGTTGCACACATCGCTGCATTAATTTGCCATGGATTACTGTCTGCATTGTGACACACAATGAACCCTGGTTTCCTAATCATAGTGCTAAGTCACATTGAGGAGCCATCTTCTGCGTGCTAGGCAGTGGTTGGCTTGTTAAGAAAATGAAAAGAGGTTGATACTGAGGGGATGCATTTAGTCAATGTCCCAAAGCAGCCACTACAATACTTAAGCGAGAAAATGACAGTTAACCTTCCCAGGCATGCGCCATATATAACAAAAAAGTAGTACACCAAAACAAAATGTGTTGGTGTCAAATTAAGACATTAAACTAAGAAACATAATTTAAAGCATTTTCTGTGTGGCATGTTAGTTCTCTAGAAAGAATGCACAGCTTTGGTCAGCTAACTGATGCTTTGTGCTGGCCTTCAGAATAAAACGCCCTATGTTCAGTTCTTTACACTGAAATGCTAAGCACATACTATGTAAAAACAATGGCTCGTCAAGTGAGCCATCACTTATAAATCGCCCCCATTTTAAAGGCTCTGTCAACACAAAGGTCAAGGGGCACAGGGTGTGTCTCCAGAGCATCTCAGGCTGCATTCGCCATATGCATTCTTTGTTTGCAACAAAAGCATACTTACCTTTTTACTGGCGGCAAGCTAAGAGGCAGTAGTCTGGGTGGGCCCCTTCCTGCGCCATCTCCCCTCCACCGCCCGAGCTATTTGGGTCACCTGCTTTCCCTGCCCCAGGAAACTGGTCTGCTACTGTTGAACAAGCACCCAGCTGAGAAGGGGGCCCCAGGCAGGGTATAATGTCATGCTGCGTGATCTGAGTCCGTAATTCACACCAGGGCAAAGTCTGCATAAATGGCGTGCCCACTGTGAGCACTGTTGTGCACGGTTGTGACAGCTTTAGGACGGCTAGTACCAGTGTGAGAAGGTTGGCGTTACTGGATTGTTTGTGGAAGTGTTTGTGGATTGGCCTGTAATGAATATCAATTTTCATAAGGATCCTGAAGTGTGAATTTTTTCTACAGCGTGGTGTGCAGAGCTGGCTTTGTGGAGTTAAATGCTATCAGGCACTGCGCCAGTACTAAGGAAATCCATGAGAGCATTTATTTATTGCTGTGTGTGTGTTTCTACAATGTGTTATACTGGCTGTGAGCTACCTGGGGGTGGAATCGGCAGTCCCGTCCTTCCTCCGACCCCCGTATCTTGCAGAGGGTGTATCGGTGGCTAACAGACAAAGCATTATTTAAAATGTTTGCTTATTTTGCTGGCCCAGATCTTTTGCACATTGGAGCCATCAATGTCTCTCAATCATGCCTGGGCAGTCCCAAAGTGAAACCTTGCTGAATTGTTTCCTTCTAACGCATTTTTGGCCACATTTGTGAGCGGGGAGAGACTGGCGCCAAAAGCTCTTCGAGCAGTTGGATGTGCCCCACCTTTTAAGCGGGCCACAATAATTGTGGATTTTAGAAATATTTAGACTCTGTTTAAGGTAATTAACTAGATTGCACGGCACTTTGCTTTCTGTTTCTAAATTTTGTCTGCATATGGCCGAGTTTAATGAAGCATACTCAATTTGTTTTTTCCCCCGCAATTACAATAGAATAGTTGAATTTGATAACGTTTATGATGGCTAAGAGTAAAGCAACTACTAGCCTCTCACAACTTAAGACTGCAAAGAAATCATATAGAACCATGACGCCTGTACAGGAGGGAAATTAATTAATTCAAATGTTTGTTCGGTGATGGCCTTGTCAGGAGGATCTCATGGTAGCAACAGTAAAGACAGACACAAGTGATCACCGTACAAGGCTGTTTATTAAACTGTATAATGGTGAGAAAAACACCTAATCTAAACCTAAGATGGGAGCAAGCTACGACCATCAAATAATAAGGCAGTCCTAGTGGCGTCTTGTCAAATAAAAAGGGCCTATACTAAAAAACCTATTGGCAATCCTTACCACTAAGTTACAAAATGGTATGCGATAATGTTCACAAGAAAAGAAAGAAGTGCTCACCAAATGATAAGTCAGGATGGTATGGCAGGGGTCTCCGGTCCCCATGTTTTTAGCACGGGACAAAGCAGGACTCTTGAGCACAGCACACTCCTGGGCCTCACCAGCACAAGGTTACAGTTCCTTTCAACGATACCAGGACCTTCTGGGGCCAAGTCTCTTTTCTGTAAAGTCTCTTGCGTTAGAAGGCCTGATGGACCACACTAAACAAACAAAAAGTGTCTTCAATTACTCTTCATGTTGGGCGATTACTCTTTGCCTTTGGACGCCCTCAACCGGGCTTCGATCATCCTCTGTATTAGCCTCCCTCAGTCGGGCTCTCTACAGCCTTTCACTCAAAACGTAAGATTCAAAAAGTCTCAATGTCTTTTGAAACAACTATTAATTGTGGACATCCCTCATCCCCCGGGTTCACGGGGGTGCATGTGATTTTTTTTAGAAAATCTTTCACCTAATGGAGATTTCACCAAATCCATTTCACCGAAAAAACAATTTACCTTTTAGTTTTTCTACTTTTTTAAAATAATGCAGGGGCGACCCCCTGCAGCCCTTTCTCACCTCTCCCTACCCTAACTTATACCCCTACCACACATCCCACCTATTAAGCATTACACATATACCATTTCCCCAACCATTTTCAGTGACATGGATTTGGTGAAATGTTATTAGGTGAAATGGTATTCGAAGAAATCTACGGTACTGGGGTTCATACTTGTCACCACAATGTTCAAGGGTATATCACTGTTTATCCCCAATTCACAGGCATCCCTCAGCCGGGTTCACATTTGCCAATTTCACAGTTCACTCAGTTTTCCTCAATGTGTCAAAGACTTTCGAGTGTACGAGGGGTTTTGTTTGACCCTCATAGGACCCCTTTGACACTTCATGCCGGCCTCTTCGTTCTCGTAGTTTCAGCAAAACAACGCAACAAGGCTCCACTAAGAGTCCTTCAAATGAGCGCCCCTCCGGCACGGACCACTCTCCTTCTGGACCTTTACTGGGGTTTCTTTAAAGTTCAAATACCCAAGTTCTTTGTTCAAACAATGTTCCTTGGGCCCAGCACAGTTCGGTTTACTATCGGTCTTCTCCGGCTGTGCTGAACTGTTGGAGTTTGTCTCGGGAGTCACAACGGCACCACGGCAGCAAGCGCTTCTCCCCGCTTTGGCTATCATCACGGGAGGTCCCTGTGTGCCACTGACACCTGTCACACCACACGCCAGGTGAACTTCCCGGTCTTATGATTTCCCTTTCGAAGGCTTTCCGGGTCTGTGTTGAAAAGGGCAAGGGCAATTCCCTCCTCGTCTCTCCAGGTCTTGCCGCCTTTCTCCTCCGTTTGAACTGCGGTCCGGGAATAGCTGCTTCATCGTGCGTTCGGCCTTGCTCGAAGTGTGGAAGGGAAAGGGCCGTCAGGTGTGCATAGTTATTGGGCCTCACCACGAGTTAGCTGGTATCCCGACTGGGATATCACCCAACTGTATTTGCGTTACCTCCCACCCATCCGGCGCCATTAGTGCCAGATCAAGGGTTGGGCGGTAATGGGTATTTCCCATTGGGTCCATTGGACATTGAATTTTCGGCACAATTACCGCCGGCAGTATTACTGTGCAGTAATTGCACCGACAATCTGCATTTTTCTGGCGCATTTACCCCCTACTTGGAGCTGGGGATAAATGCAGCAGTAATAGCGTTAATGCTGCATTTATGGGCTACCGCCAAACTCGTGATGAGGCCCATTGTCAATTGCCTGACCCTTGTGTTAGGACATGTCGGGTAAACGGCTCTGGTGTTAGTCTGTTGTTTGTCACGGTGTAGGAAAGTGTTCGTGTTTGAAAAGGTTGGGTAGAACCTCTGAATATCCTATGGGGTATGATGGCGAAAAGCTTTTATAAGCAAGGGGTACAGTGTCTCACCCGTCTGTGTCCCACTTCCACTCCCCGAAGACCCCCCATCCAGGTGATCCTCCCGCAACGGTCCACCCCCAGGACCTGGATCCAATAGCGATGGCCGTGTCCTGGCCACCTGGATGACACATCCCAGGGGACAGGCGGGTGAGGCACCATCTCACAGGGGCCTCGGAGTGCCTTACAAGATGAAAAGGGTGAAAAAAAGTTATGTTTTTTCATGTTAGGATAGGAATATTGGGATAGTGAAGTGTTAGCAGGGGAGATGGAGAGGTACAGTTATTTGTGGGGAAACAGGAATGTTTTGAGGCCCTTTGTGAAAGTAACAATGTAGGTTGCAGCGTGGATGTGAAGAGGTTTAGTGTGCTTCATGCCTTGGGTGCCAAGTGGGTAAATGCTTATTTTTGTGTGCATTTTAGTTTGCAGGGGGCAATGTGTAGGAGATTCTGGCTTGCTTGTCTGCTGTTTGTGTGGGTGATGCGTTTGTCATGAAGATAAGATTCGTTTTTTTGGTGGATGGCTTTGGAAACAGTGCAGAGTCCTTTGTAGGCAATTCATTTGGGTACAGGGAGCCAGTGGAGCTGGGTGAGAGCTGGAGTGATGTGTAAATGTTTGGGTGGAGGATGAGTCTGGCTGCTGCATTATGTATGGCTTGCAGGGGGCAATGGTGCTGCTGGAGAGTCCACTGCGGAGAGCATTGCCATAGTCCAGCTTGGAGCGAACTAGTGTTTGGACTGTGGTGTGGAAGTCATCAGGAGGAAGGATGTGTCTGATCTTACATAGGTCTAGTTGTAGATTGCATGTTTTGGTGAAAGTAGCTATATAATGTGCAGCGCAAAGGTGGGGGTCTATAAAGCCTAGGGATTTGACAGGTGTGAAGAGGGATATGTGTGGGTTGCCTGTGGCAAGTTTTCTAATCCAAGGGATGAGTTTGGGTTTGTGTCTGGGGATAGGGGACGATGAAGATGTATTCCTTTTTGTAAGTGTTGGGCTTGAGGAAGTGCGTGGCCATCCAGGTGGTGATGGTGCAGAGACAGCTTTGGGGATGTCGAGCTGAGCTGGGATGTGAACTGGAAGTATATTTCTCCAGCATGGGATCTGGCATGGATTCACATGCTCATGAATATTCCCTGTCGTCAGGCTGGGAATCCTCTGTAAAGAAAATAATCAGTATCAGTTTTGTTTCTGATCTGTCTTTCTTAGTAGTAACCAATCACTGATCTCTGGGTCATACTGCCCCCAGCCATGACTGCCCTCTCCCTAAGCCCCTCCCCTGGCAGCCATCCTCCGATTTTTACCGCACGTTCAAGTGTTGGGAGTCCTCGAGCTTTTACTGCGTTTTCGCGCTTTTTCAAAGAGATTTTCTCATTTTTCGGTTAAATCGAGCCTCAAGCTCCACTGTTTCTACTTCCGATCAACGGGGACCCATTTCGGGATTTTCTACACCCCTCAAGGGTGAAGTTTTCGTCAAGCTACGCTTCTTGGAGGATTCCAGAAGTTTCTGAGGCCTATCTCGTGGACATGGCCCAGGAGAAAGGAAGCTCGACACCCGGATCCAAGCTGTTCAGGAACTTCCCTGGATGCAAGCTACAGAATCTGTTCAAGGAGGACGAGCATTCGAGATGCCTCTCCTGCCCCCACGAAGACAAAACGCACGTGGAGAAGGACTGTGCGTTTTGCAGGAACATGACAGAACAGACCATGAGGGATTGTCGGACCTGTCTCGCCAACTGGCTGTAAGGCAGGAGCCCGTCAGGTGAGAAGAAGTCCGAGCGGTCTTCTAAGTCCTGTGAGGGCGCCCTGGCGACGGGGGCCCAACAGAAGGCAAAGCACCGCGAGTCCGCGGGTACCGGGAGCGCCGAACGGTCGGGCTCCTCAGCTGCCAGGCAGGGCGCATCCTCACCGGCGCCATCAACCCCGAGCCAATGCTCTGGCTCGGGGAAGAGGAAATCCGACAACCAGGCTAAGCTTCTGGAGAGGCCCCGGTCGATCTCAAAGGAACCAGCCGAGGGGGAGCGAGGCGGTGACCCTCCCCCCAAGGTGAAGGCCGCAAGCACGCACAAGGTGGTGAAGGCCTTGATTCACCCGGCAAAGGCCTCTATCGAAGTCGCTACGGCCCTGGTGCAGCCTGTGGAGGCTACCCCAGTGGAGGCGACCTTGGGGCCCAGAGTGTCCCTGCCACTGCGGAGGGAATCCTCTTTCCAGCCCATCGAGAAGACCCCCCGTGAGGACCCCGGCGGAAAAAGAAGGGGGGGGGCAGTGGCCATTACGGACACGGACACAGCCTCCGAGGAGGACCTGGTCGAAATCTTGGAAGGCCTCCACAAGAGCGTTGAGGAAGCCCGGTTCCATGGGAGGGATCCCGACGAGGAGGACGACGAGAGCGACGGTGGCGACGATGAGCCCCCAGTGGAGCAGCCATCGCGCCCGTCGCTTCCTGAGCAGCAGGACAACTCGGGGGCCATTTTGATGGCAATCCAATCCTTATGTACGGACATAAGGACAAGATTGCCCCTACCCCCGACAGACGAACCAGAGCCAGGCCCGTCGGGAAGCCCTCCAAACAAGAGGAGGAGAATTCATCCAACCCCGCCTTTTCAGCCCCCACAGCCTTCTCTGCCTTCGTCCCCGTTCCCCGTCCCTAGGGGCGACACGGGAACGACACGACCACGACGGGGACGGATGACGATGGTGGCGACGACGGGACGGATCTCCCATCACCACCGCCTCGGGCCTCCCCGCCCGACGAGATAGGCTCCTTCCACGCCATGATTGCCAGGGCATCTGAGCTTTTCCAGCTCTGCCCCGAAGAGCGGAAGAAGGAAGGATTCCTCTACCAATGGCGCGAGGCCAAGAGGAAGACGGTCCTCGCAGTACCACTGCTGGATGACATCTGAGACGGGGGTCTCGCCCTTCTGAAGAACCCGTCCACGATGCCTGCCAAGAGGGACCGGTACAAGAAGAATGACCGGGTCCTCGACGCCGCCCCTTTGTGCTTTAGGGCACAGCCGACCCCGGATTCTGTCGTCTCAGTAGCGGCCATGAAGAAGGCAGGGGGGTATTGGCTTCAACTTCTACCTCCACACCGGATGGCGAGGGAAAGAAACTGGATGCCATGGGACGACGATTCATCTTGTCGGCGGCGACGACGATTAAGGTGGCCAACGCCCTAGAGATTGTGGCCCGCTACGACAGGGAGTTGTGGTACAAAATCGCCCCCTGTTGGACTTCCTACCGGATGACAAAAGGGCAGAGGCCCTGGCGATCTTACAGGAAGGTGAGGTGGCATCAGACCATGCCATAACGGTGGCCACGGACATTGCCGACACCGGTTTCTGCCAGTTGGTCAATGGCGTTTGCCTTAGACGGCGGGGGTGGTTCAAAGCGATGGATTTCCGCCAAGATGTGCAAGCCAAGGTTTTGGACATGCCCTTCGACGGGAACAACCTGTTTGGAAAAACAGTGGACGAGTCACTACAGGCCATCAAGACCGACACAGAGACGGCTCGGGCCTTGGGAGTTCTACAGCAACGAAGGCCGCCCTTTTGGAACTCCGGAGGCAAGCAAGGTGCCTCCAAAGGATTCGGCAGCGGTTCCTTGACGTACCGTCAAGCGGCCCATTCCTCGTCGCAAGAAGCCTACAGGGGATGAGGCAAGTCAGGTGGATCTTGCCGTCGTCGCCAAGGAGGCCAAGGCGGCAAGGCTGCTGCCAAGCAAGACTGAACCGGCCGTTGCATCAGGCCCCCACCGAAGCACCCCGGTGGGAAGCCGGCTGATGAGGTTTGTCAGTGTGTGAGACTCCATCTCCATCGACCGTTGGGTGCTGGATGCCCTGGCCCAGGGGCGCACGCTCGAATTTCTACAGAAGTGCCCCCGCATTCCTCCCGTGGCCAGGAAGGAGAACCATGTCCCTCAACTGCTGTTGGAGGTAAGGGCGATGCTCAAGAAAGGTGCCATTGAGCTCGTCCCAAAGCGGCTCCGAGGCTCCGGAGTATACTTAAGATACTTCCTCGTCAGAAAGAAGACAGGAGGATGTCACCCCATCCTGGACTTGCGTCGACTAAACAAATACATCAAGGCACAGAAGTTCTGGATGGTCACCCTCCGGCACGTGCTGGGACAGCAGGAGGAGGGCGACTTCCTATCGTCGTTGGATTTGGAGGATGCGTACTTTCATATCCCCATTCTAAAAGGACACAATGAAAGTTCCTCAGGTTCGTGGTCCAAGGACGGCACTACCAGTTCAAGGCCCTCCCATTCGGATTGAAGTCAGCGCCCAGGGTGTTCACCAAGTGCCTAGCACCGGTGGCAGCGTGGCTGCGCCTACAGGGGATCCACGTCTACCCCTACCTGGACGATTGGCTCGTCTGGGCAAGAACAAGGGATCTTGCCGTTGAGCACACAGCAAAGACCGTCCAGCTGCTCACGGACCTGGGATTCTCCATCAACTTCTCCAAATCCCACCTGGTCCTGTCGGAGGTCGCACTGTTTCTGGGAGCCAAACTCGATACAGTTACGCGATTAGCCTCGCAGTCGGAGGAAAGGACAAAGGCCATCCTGGGCAAGGTGCAGCGTCTGCTGGCCACGGACGTGGCCAGGGTGAGGTCCATCAAGTCCCTTCTCGGGATGATGTCCTCATGCATATATCTGGTGCACCTGTGCAAGCTTCGGATGCGTCCTCTACAGGAGTTCCTCGACGCCCGTTGGATGCAAGCAACGGGCAGCTTCGAAGACAGGATCTCTCTCAACAAGACATTCCGCCAGGCGATCCGGTGGTGGGGCACCCGCGAGCATCTTGCGGTGGGCATGGACTTTCAGACCCCAGCTCACCAGGTGACAGTGACCACAGATGTCTCCCTGGAGGGGTGGGGAGCGCACACGGGAGATCTTCACACGAGAGGCCTTTGGCTCCCGGAGGAGAAACTGCTCCACATCAACATCCTGGAGCTCCGAGCAGTCTTCTGGGACCCTCAGGTCCTTTCTCCCATCCCTCAAGGGCAAGGTGGTAAGGATCTTCGCCGACAACACCACCACGATGTTCTACATCCGGAAGCAGGGAGGAACCAGATCCAGAGCCCTATCCAAGGAAGCTCAGTATCTGTGGCACTGGGCCATCGCCCAGGGGAAGTTTCTGGTGCCCCTTCATCTGGCAGGGATAAAGAACACCATCGCTGACTCACTCAGCAGGGAGCTGCACTCGTGCCATGAGTGGGAACTGCATCAAGATCAAGTGGATCGTCTCTTCCAGCGATGGGGCCATCCCCAGATAGACCTGTTCGCGACGGCAACGAACTCCAAGTGCCGGAAGTTCGCCAGCAGGTTTCCCCAGCCGAGGAGCATGGGCGATGCTTTCTCGTTCCCCTGGGACGGCCTGTTTCTATATGCGTTCCCTCCATTGACACTCCGACTCATCAACCAACTCAAGAGGTCCTGGTGCAGGATGATCCTCTTCGCACCGGCATGGCCGAGACAGATCTGGTTCCCGGACCTTCTGGATTTGTCAGCGTCTCCACCAGTAAAACTGTGGACGGACACAGATCTTCTCTCCAGAGAAGGAGGCGCCATTCTTCATCACGACCCGGAGTCGCTGAACTTGCAGGCCTGGCTCCTGCAGCACTAGAGTTTGGAGGGTACGATATCCTGGCTGACTGCAGAGAGATTCTTGCAAAGGCCAGTGCGTCCTCAACTCTCAAGTGCTACGGACATAAGTGGAAGAGGTTCTCTGTCTGGTGTCATGCACAGAAGATGGATTACGGCCCCTCAAGTGCTACCATACCTACTGTCACTGGCCAAAGCTGGACTAGCTCACGCTTCCATAAGATACATCTGGCAGCGATCTCCCGATACACCAGAACTACAGGACGGCTGTCCTTGTGGTCCCATCACCTGGTGAAGGAATTTATGAAGGGACTGTTCCGATCGTTCCCGCCGGTGAAGGCTCCAGCCCCACGTGGGAGCTCAACATAGTGCTGACCAGGCTCATGGGGGCGCCATTCGAGCCTATGCTTTCGGCACCGTTGAAGTTCCTGTCGTGGAAAACAGCATTTCTTGTGGCCATCACCTCCGCACGATGAGTGGGAGAGATCCAGGCCCTATCCTGCAAGCCTCCATACTTGACTTTTCACGACACAAGTGTGGTGCTGAGGACGCACCCCTCCTTCATGCCCAAGGTGCCGTCCGACTTCCATCTCAACGAGCCCTTGGTGTTACCAGTTTTCTTCGCGTTGCCTTTGTCGCCGGGCGAGAGGACTTTGCACTCGCTGGATGTAGCTAGAGCACTGAAGTTCTACGTGGACCGCACAAAGGGTTTTCGGAAGACGTCACAACTGTTTGTGAACTTTGGACCTGTGAACCAGGGGAAGGCTCTCTCGAAGGCTTCCATTTCCAGATGGCTCTCTGGCTGCATTATGCACTGTCACCGGTTGGCAAACTGACCGCTGCCCGGCCGTCTGAGAGCCCATTCGACCAGAGCGATCGCTGCTACTACCGTGTTCCTTTCTGGTGTGCCCCAGCTGGACATTTGCAGGGCTGCTACGTGGAGGTCGACACACACCTTCACGAGATTCTACTGCGTCGATCGGAACTCCAGAGAGGAGTCCAGGGTCGGCCAAGCAGTGCTGCACAACCTGTTCACCTGAAGGTGGGCCTGGTGAGGAGGTAAGAGTTGCTTAATGTTGAGTTTATTTAATGCTTAATGTTGAGCCTTTGCCAACTCCCGGGGTTGTGTATGTGTGTACTGCTATGTATTCTTATATTCATGAGCATGTGAATGCATGCCAGACCCCATGCTGGAGAAGGAACAAGTTACTTACCTGTAACTGTTGTTCTCCAGCATGGGTCTGGCATGGATTCACATGCGAACCCTCCCTCCTTCCCCTCTGCGGCTCTTCAATTGGTCATACTGCCACTTTACGTGCTACCAAATCTGAGGATGGCTGCCAGGGGAGGGGCTTAGGGAGAGGGCAGTCATTGGCTGGGGGCAGTATGACCCAGAGATCAGTGATTGGTTACTACTAAGAAAGACAGATCAGAACCGAAACTGATACTGATTTTTTCTTTACCGAGGATTCCCAGCCTGACGGGGAATATTCATGAGCATGTGAACCCATGCCAGACCCATAGTGGAGAACAACAGTTACAGGTAAGTAACTTGTCCCTTGTGTGTGGTGTGCATATTGTTGGAAATGGATGTTGTGTTTTCTAAGAGTCCGTCCAACGGATTCAATCTATAGGTTGAAGAGAAGGGGAGACATGGAGGAGCCTTGCTGCACCTCATACCTGACCGGGATGAGGTTGGATCAAAAAGGGGGCATAGATAGAAATTGTGTCCTGTCTGGAAGGAAGGAGATGAACCAGTCGAGGCAATTGCCTGAGAGTTTAATCCTGTGGGATAGGATGTTCAGTAGAATGGTGTGGTCAATGGTGTAAAGACTGCAGAGCGGTCGGAGTACAACTGGGGCCATAGGTCTGTTGTCTGTGATGTTGTGGAGGCCATTGAGGATGTGAAGTGTAGCTGTCTCAGTCGAAAGCCATATTGGGAAGCAAGTAATTAGGTTGTTTTTTGATGTATGGTCAGTAGTATGTTTGTAGTAGTATGTTTGTGTTGTTGCAGTTGGGTAGTGACAAAGCGTTCCATGATTTGGGTGAGGTATAGCAGGTATAGGAGGTATAGCAGGATAGTGATGGGGTGGTCATTTTGAGGTAGTATGGTGTGAAAGATTTCTTTTTTTTAGAAGGGTTAAGATTTGTCCAGTTTTTGAGTGCAGAGGGGATATTACCATGTGTGAGAGAGAGGAGTTGATGTCGAGTGTAGATAGTGATACAATTTATTTTGGCTTGAATCTGGCACTTCTCCCACCCCCTTTCCCCCAGGCGCAATCTGAAGGACACAAGGCCTAGTAACATCGTTTTTTTTGTCCTCCTTCTGTCTTCCCTCCCTCCCTTGTCTTGTCACGCCTACAAACACTTCTGTACAGGCATATTATGAATGACTTATCATAGCATATATGCATCATCCAGGGAGAGTGAAGGTTTTGTTTTGGTAGTAAGGGTGTTTGTGTTGTGGGGAGGAAGGTGTCCCAATGCGTTGGAATGTCTGGGGTGGGAGTGGTGGGCTTACCTTATGGTCTGTATTTTGGAATTGAAGTAGTCCATGAGGGAGTCTTAGGTATGGATGGTTATTTGGCAGGGGATTTGACCATGTTGAAATGTTTCTGTGTACGACTGGTGGCAGATTGGAGTTATTGGAGATAATGGGTGGCTTTGGAATTTGCATATTTTTGAGGGCTAGGCGGAACTGCACCAACGAGAAAGATTTTATGCCCCAATCTAACATCATAGAAAACAGACTTTCCCAGCGAGGTTATCCAACTCACATATTGCGACAGTCCCGTAAAAGGGCGAGATATCAACATCGCAAAGTCCTGTTGACTAAAAATATCCGCACCACCCAGAACCAGTCACGTATAGTCTGTGCCATGACCTACAACACCCACCATGCCAAAATCAAGAAGACTATTGCTAAGCATTGGCATTTACTTCAAATGAACATGCCCGATTTGGAACATCCCATGTATGCATTCAAAAAGGGCAGGAATTTGAAGAGCTGGCTATCTCAGGCAGATAGACTGCAGACCAGCCAGGCACCGAAAACCATCACTGAAATGTGGGGTATGGAAAGAGTTACTGGCAACTATCCTTGTGGCAATTGTTGTCAGTGCGGATCTACTACAGTGACCAACACTGTCACCATTAACCACAGAGTCTGGAAACTGAGGGATCACACTACGTGTAATTCTAAAAACGTGATTTACGTGATTGTGTTCATGTGATAAATCGTATATAGTAAAAACCTCTAGACCTATTAAACTGTGAATCTCTGAGCACAAGTCTAGAATCAGGACTCGCAATCTTTCTTCTCCCTTAGTTGCTCATTTTGTTTAACACCAACATGACTGTGAAAACTTACGTTGGTGGTGTCTTGAAAGAGTTACGGGTCCAGACCATTATGCCATAGCCACGAATTTGTCCCAAAGGGAACATTGGTGGATATTTAACACCCAAAACCATATAATGGGCCTGAATGCCCATGAAGAATGGCATGCGCTATTTCAATAGATCCTCTGTCGTGACGTCTTTTGGACTCAGCTTTATAGGCTTTGGTTATTCCTGGTGCCTTTGATACGGCTTTCAGGCGTTATTAGCCTGTTCCATTCCATTGATAATCATTCTAGGTGTTATGTCTACCTCTATACTGGTAGAGATCTACCACTGCATGGGGTGCATTATAACTTAATTTTTCCTTTATTTTTATTTTTCCTTTGTTGTCTTGACCCCATGGTGTTATTATTTTTGTTGTCCCTTTTTAAGATTGGTTTCTCATTTTCTGTTGTGGCATACCATTTTAATGCCCTTCCCCTTGACATATTTAGTCTTTTTGTTGGCTTTAGTTCTTTCTCCGAGCTGTTGGGGCATGCCATGCAGGTGTCTTTGTTTCCATGTGCTTTGGTTTTCCTTGGTTCGCTACCTGGACTATCTGTCTCTGCCTCTTGGCTTGCCTTGTTCAATTGTAGCGCACAGCTTGTCTCCTTTTGACACATGTTCTATATTGAACCATGTGGTTAGTCACGGGACTGATCTCTATTGGCTCCTTGTCCTTGCTGCGCGATTACTTGCGTGCTGTCGGGCGGGGGGTATCTTCGGGTGCGCCCAATACGCTTGGGCCCTGGAACGGGTAAGGCTGGGCCGCCTGTACACCTTCAGGGGGCGTGGTTACATCCATTCGGCTCCCTTCCATTGCACGGTACGCGGCCCGATATTATACGTGCCTTTCTGTGCCAATAGTCACGTGCACTAGAGATGTAGACGTCAGTCCTAATACGCCCATGGACGTATTTAACCCCGGACAAATGCCAACACAGGAAGTTCGGTTACCGACTTCCTGGTTTGGTGTCTATGGCCTTTGCCGCTCAGGTAAGTAACTTTGAACAGGTAGCTAGGCGGAATCTCTCACGCTTTTGGCTTTGCTTTATTTCTCATTGTCAAACATCTATATAGATTTACCTATATGTTGAGACCTTGTAGTACTGCCACTTAGGCTATACAACAGACACACAGATCCTGTTTGGACTGATGTAAGTTCAGTTTTTTCACGAACTTTCAAATTACACTTCATGACTTGATTCCATATAGCGCAGTGTTGCATTCTATGTATGTGATACTTTGGGACATTACAGATGTCTTACTATTTTGTTGTACTTTCTATTGCCCCACAGACTTCGCTTATCCTTTAATGACATTTGGAGATTTCCCCTTCTGGGGAACCTTTCGACATCCGATTCTGTACATGTAGTTGAGGTTGTTCTACACATTAAGGAATCATCTGTTGATGGTTCTTGATTGACATATCTGGGCTTGATCAATGGTGAGCATAATGACAACTATGATGTTGGTTTTATCCTTCTTCTTTGGGTGCAGGATCTTCCTTTATTTATAATTTTATGGATACCACTGCATCACTTATTCGTTTCTTTCACTTTCATTCTCAATTTCTTTCAATTTATCTTTTACATATGGGCAATCCCATACCTGGGCTCCTCTTTTCTATACATATGAATTTCTTTTGTATGTTTATTTCAATAGAGTTACATTTATCTATTTTTCTACTTCTGGTTTTCTCTTTGGCTGCTTGTATCTTGCTCGAATCTGTTAACCAGAGAAATTTATGACCAATTTGTGGCCTTCTTTCCTCTCATTTTTTACAGATCTAATTCAATTGTGATTTGTTTTGGTGTGGCCGGATTGCTATTTCCTGGAATTTTTTGTCAGGCGTCTTGGCCCACCCCCAAAGGGTCTGAGATCATGGTAATTAGATTTTCTCCCCTACTAGCCACTATACACGCCCCAACCCAGTGTTGGGGACCGGGTCCTTCATCGGGATCCTCAGATCACTTGTTTTTATGGTCATAATGTATGAATGATTGTGCGGCCTATATGAAAGGCTGCTTTGATGTTAGCATTACTATTTTCTCGTTTCTTTTTCTTTATTTCACTGTTTGGAGAATATACATTTTTAGTGTCTCTTTTTAATCTATAACATTTGTGTAGATAATTTCAAGACACAGATGAATCTTCATGAATGTTTATACGGGAATGCTACGTCCTGACGAAGATGGACATCATCTGTAATCCAGCTAGATGTGTTTTCCATCGAAACTACCTGGTTTAAGGCGCCATGCTCACGATACTGTTTTACGTATTTGTGGTTTATTTCGCATGTCACCTTAGTAGTTGACGTATAGCATCCCATGTTAGACTTTTTAGAGTATGGGTTTATGAATATCATTTTTGTGAAGACTTTTCAGTTTCTTGTTTATTGCAATGTTTAAATTGCTAGATTCGGAACTAACGACTTTTTTTGCTGCCACTATCAGGATTTAATCCATCTTCGAATTCATTTCGAAACCACCCTGACTATATTCGGTTGACTAGGATTTTTTCCACCCGAGGGATTCCCTTCTCTCGAGTGGACTTTATCCTTCGACATTGACTTGGACTTATTTTGGACGATGGTGATTATTACCCAGTTTGTAGTTGGGCAGCAAGTTCCCAGCAGCTCTATCGTGATATTAGCATTTTTCTTCACATTTTGCACTTTATTTATGTTGTATAACTGTATGTCCTATATTTATACTTACTCTTATATGAGCTCTGATCTATTTAATAATCATTTTAATGTTTCTAATTAAATAAAGAAAAATAAATACATTTTTCAAAAAAACTTGCTTATGCATTACGTGTAGTGATCTGAGGGGTTAATTGAGGGACCGCCCCTAATACTGGCGGGATTGTGTTTTTTATAGTGGACTTGTTTATATCCGCTGGCTTGATTTCTGTGCCTTGTTTCTGGTTGTTTCCCCTCTTGCCAGCGATGTAGGGGGTACCCATCTATTGTATTGCTGTTCTTATATTCATGAGCATGTGAATGCATGCCAGACCCCATGCTGGAGAAGGAACAAGTTACTTACCTGTAACTGTTGTTCTCCAGCATGGGTCTGGCATGGATTCACATGCGAACCCTCCCTCCTTCCCCTCTGCGGCTCTTCAATTGGTCATACTGCCACTTTACGTGCTACCAAATCTGAGGATGGCTGCCAGGGGAGGGGCTTAGGGAGAGGGCAGTCATTGACTGGGGGCAGTATGACCCAGAGATCAGTGATTGGTTACTACTAAGAAAGACAGATCAGAAACGAAACTGATACTGATTTTTACTTTACAGAGGATTCCCAGCCTGACGGGGAATATTTATGAGCATGTGAATCCATGCCAGACCCATGCTGGAGAACAACAGTTACAGGTAAGTAACTTGTTCCTTGTGTGTGGTGTGCATATTGTTGGAAATGGATGTTGTGTTTTCTAAGAGTCCGTCCAATGGATTCAATGTATAGGTTTAAGAGAAGGGGAAACATGGAGGAGCCTTGCTGCACCCCTTACCTGACCAGGATGAGGTTGGATCAAAAAGGGGGCATGGATAGAAAGTGTGTCCTGTCTGGAAGGAAGGAGATGAACCAGTCGAGGCAATTGCCTGAGAGTTTAATCCTGTGGGATAGGATGTTCAGTAGAATGGTGTGATCAATGGTGTAAAGACTGCAGAGCGGTCAGGGAGTACAAGTAGGGCCATAGGTCTGTTGTCTGTGATGTTGTGGAGGTCATTGAGGATGTGAAGTGTAGCTGTCTGTCGAAAGCCATATTGGGAAGCAAGTAATTAGATTGTTTTTTGATGTGTGGTCAGTAGTATGTTTGTAGTAGAATGTTTGTGTTGTTGCAGTTGTGTAGTGACAAAGCGTTCCATGATTTGGGTGAGGTATAGGAGGTATAGCAGGATAGTGATGGGGTGGTCATTTTGAGGTAGTATGGTGTGAAAGATTTCTTTTTTTTTTAGAAGGGTTAAGATTTGTCCAGTTTTTAGTACAGAGGGAATATTACCATGTGTGAGAGAGAGCAGTTGATGTCGAGTGTAGATAGTGATACAATTTATTTTGGCTTGAATCTGGCACTTCTTCCCCCCCTTCCCCCCAAGGCGCAATCTGAAGGACACAAGGCCTAGTAACATTGTTTCGAAGGGATTGTGTCCTCCGACGTATTCCTCATCTTAGATATCTCCTTCCAGCTCTGCTGGCCTCGGAAAATATTTCTCTCTAGAGGGCGCTGCGCGTCGACGTCCTTCGAGTCGATGTCCCTCGACAGCCGCCGTATCGACGCCAACGTCATCCTGGCTATAAAGGCTGCACGCAGCGCCCATTGCTCAGTTCCGTTTTTCCGCGCGTACTCAGTGCCTCGGAATACCGTTGCTCAGTTTTGTCAAGTTAAACCTATTTACCTCGAGTTATTCGATCCGTACTCGATGGCTTCTTCGTCGGAACCGACAACTCCTCGATCCGGCTTCAAAAAATGCCGCGATTGTGGGAAAAAGATGTGGCTGACTGACCCTCACAGAGTTTGTCTGTGATGTTTGGGAGCTGAACACCATTGTTCGGAGTGCGAGGACTGTATGTCCATGACAGCTAAAGCCCTGAAGGAGCATAGGGGGAAGCTGGAGAAAGGTAAGACTTTTAAAGCTTCTTCTTCGTCGACAAAGTCGAGACACTCGTCTCCTCGTCACCATTCGCGCTCCAGATGTCAGAGTGGGTCTCATCACTCCTCGAGATCGAAGCACTCGAAGAGGAGACGTCGAAGATCCCCTTCTCCGTCTTCTTCTTCCTCTGTTTCGCCAAAGAGAATCCCGTGCCCCACGAAACATAGTTCCCGGGCTGAATGGGAGGAATTCCGCAAAAATATGATGAGCGTCTTCGAGAAAGCGGCCTCGACCCCCTCGAAGACTGCCGAGAGCGATGCTCTGGTCGAAAGACCCAAAGGTCAAAAACGGCGCGAGTCGCAGTACCCGGCGAAGGAAACCTCTCGAGCGCGTCACGAACCCTCGAGCAGGACTTTGACCTCCAAACCTTCCTCGAAGGTTCCGTCGACGCCGTCGGCGAAGGTTCCGTCGAGGTCGATGTCTTCGCCGCCGTTGTCGAAGGGACCTTCGACACACGAGTCTGTCGACTCGACGCCAGCGTCGACACCGGTGTCGACGCCAAGAAAAGTCACGGTTACGACACACCCAGTGTCTATCCCCAGGTCCTCGACGTCGATGGCGTTGAGATTGTCGAGTAGAATCCCAATTCTGTCGAGGTCTTCGAGGCCTCCGCCTTTGTTTTCGACGCCACGCTCGGCACCCTCGGCCTTGGAAATGGGGTTTACACCCTTAATGAGTTCAGAACAATTGAGAACTATGTCCTCAATATTGGAAGAGGGTGAATTGTCTGAACAGAAGACACATTTGAGTTGCAGGGACCTGTAAGCCCAATTAGAGAGGAATTTTCCTCTGAAGAACGCAGGTTAAAGGATCTTCATGATTCCTTACATAAGGCAAGTGGGTTAGACACCTCCCCTGAGGTGGAGTTTGCTAGGCCAGACCCGGGGGAACATGCTGAAACCCCCTATAGAGCCTTAATGGCCAGGATCTCAGAGTTTATGGGGTGGTCTGCACCTTCGCAATCTTTCCAACAAGATGACCGCACGGATATTCTTGACAAAGGCCCACAGGAGGATCCTGTGGTGCCTTTTCATAAAGCTCTTCAGAGGAAGATGATGGCAAACTGGGAAACCCCAGATGTCGTACCAGCAGTAAATAAAAAACTGTCTACAAAGTACAGGGTATCCTCTACAGACCCGGAGTTTTCGTCTAAACACCCATCCCCAGAAAGTCTGGTGGTACAGGCAGCATCCTCTACCGATGTCAAGACGGCTTATCCTACCGTCCCGCAGGACAGGGACGATAAAAAATATGATGCTATGGCAAAGAAAGTCTTTTCAGCATGTAGCATGGCGTTAAAATCTGTTAATGCTACTTGCACCCTTGCTAGATTCAGCCATACACTTTGGGAGTGTGCTTCTACAGCGGCTGACTGCATCCCGGAGGGAGAAGAAAGGGATGCGTTCCTGAATATTATACAGGACGGTAAAGACGCTATGTGCGAATCCCTCCAGACGGGCATTGATTCGGCTGACAGTATCAGCAGAGCAATGGCGGCAAGTACATCAACCAGGAGATTCGCTTGGTTGAGAAAGTCTGGTTTTGCCCCAGATGTGCAAGCCAGGCTCTTGAACATTCCATTCGATGGCTCTTCTTTGTTCGTGAAAAAGGCGGATGACAGTTTAGAGAAACTGCAAACTTCAAAAGCAGCAGCAAAATCCCTCGGAGCTGCAATCCGTCAGACACCTTTTCGTCCCACAGGAACCTCTGCGAGGGGCAAGTCCTTTCGCTTCTACTCCGCATCCGGAAGAGGTAGAGGACGACCGGCTCAAAGGGGACAAAGAAGAACTACCCGAGGTGGACGAGGTAGATATTCAAAAGCCGCAGCAACAGCAGGTGCCTCTTTACCATCGGCATCTGCATCAGCTGCCCCAAAACCACTCTGAGGACTTCCCGCACAGGACACCTGTAGGAGGGAGGTTAACTCAACATCTGGCGGTATGGCAGGCTATCACGTCAGATGCTTGGGCATTGGAAACAGTTGCCCAAGGTTACTGCCTACGTTTCCTACGTATACCTCAGAGACATCCACCGGGGATCAGCTCTCAGAAAGCTCCAGATCCGCTCCTCTTGCAGGAAATTTTAGACCTGCTAGAGAAAGGTGCCATAGAACCGGTACCTGTAGCGGAGAAGAACAAGGGCTGGTACTCCCCTTACTTTCTCATTCCGAAGAAAGACGGAGGACTGAGACCCATCTTGGACTTGCGAGAATTGAACAAATTCCTCAGGAAAGACAAATTCAAGATGGTCACTCTTTCTCAGATCCTCCAGGCCCTTCAGTTCCAGGACTGGTTCGTATCTCTGGACCTTCAGGACGCTTATTTCCATGTGCCTATCCATCTCAAACACAGGAAATACCTGAGGTTCGCAATTGGCAACTCTCACTATCAATTTCGAGTGCTGCCATTTGGGCTGACCTCCGCCCCGAGGGTCTTCACCAAGTTAATGTCGGTAGTGGCGGCAAGTCTAAGGAGGGAAGGGATTCACGTCTACCCCTACCTGGACGATTGGTTGATCAGGGCTGTTTCTTCGGAACAAGCTCAGATCCAGCTAAATCATGTGTGCCACTTCCTTAACAGACTGGGCTTCTCCCTCAATTTAAAGTCACAAATGATACCATCGCAAAAGACTCCAGTTCATAGGAGCGATCCTGGACACTTCCCTGGGAAAAGCCTCGCCACCAGAGGTGAGGGCTCAAGATATTCTACAGATGGTTACCAAGTTCCAACATGCCCAACGTCTCCCAGCCTTTGACTTTTTGAGGTTGCTAGGTCTCATGGCATCCTTCATTTTCCTAGTGCCAGAGGCTCGCCTGAGAATGAGATCCCTCCAGTGGGCACTGAGAACTCAGTGGTCACAATTCTCAGGGAGAATGACAGATCTTCTTCAGGTTCCCGACAGAGTAGCTCGAGACCTTCAGTGGTGGGCCTGTCAGGAGAACATTCTGAAAGGAGAACAGTTTTGGCAACCCTGGCCGGAGATAACAGTAGTCACGGATGCCTCACTCACGGGGTGGGGAGCCCATGCCACCGACTTGACCATCAGCGGTCGTTGGTCTCCATCGGAGTCCAGACTACATATCAACCTGTTAGAGCTGAGAGCCATCTGACTTGTGCTGAAGGCGTTCCTGCCAGCTGTACAAGGGAAGAATGTCCTGATAATGACGGACAACACGGTGGCCATGCATTACCTCAACAAAAGAGGAGGCGTAGGATCACTACCCCTGTGCAGAGAGGCGATGCAGCTCTGGTTTTGGGCAATCCAAGAAGGAATCTCTCTATCGGCAGTTCACCTAGCCGGAGAGAAGAATTTGACAGCAGACGCTCTGAGCAGGCAGAGCACAGTCTCCCACGAGTGGAAGCTAGCTCAGGAAGTCCTTCAAGAGATCTTCGCCCTTTGTGGAACCCCTCAGGTAGATCTGTTCGCCACCAGCCTCAACAGGAAATGCGACCTGTTCTGCTCAAGGGAATTTCCCCCGAGAGGAGCTCTGGGAGACGCGTTCATAGTGGACTGGGAGTTTCCGCTTCTGTACGCGTTCCCACCGGTCCCTGTCATTCCTCAAATGATCAGGAGGTTGAGAAGATTCCGGAGAACCATGATCCTAATTGCCCCGGATTGGGCCAGGAGAACGTGGTACCCGGACCTTCTAGACTTGTCCATCTGCCCTCCAATTCGACTTCCACTCAGAGAGAACCTACTCTCACAGAAGGGAGGTCAGGTTCTCCATCCAGACATCAAAACCCTCAACCTTCACGCTTGGCTTCTGAAAGGCTGAGGTACAAGGATTGGGACCTCCCTGATGATGTTATGGAGGTGTTGCTTTCGGCAAGGAGGCCAGCAACAAAGTCTTTATACCGCTGCCGTTGGAACAGATTTTGCAGCTGGTGTAGAGAACAGAAAATCGACCCTTTTTCATGTGGTACACCAATGGTTTTGTCCTTCCTACTATATTTGGCAAATTCAGGCCTTCAAGTTGGCACCATTAAGGGCTATCTCGCAGCGCTATCCATCTTTAAGCGCACTGCGGAAGAACCATCCTATTTCAAGTTACCCTTGGTAATACAATTTCTTAAGGGGTTAACCAATGTTTATGCCCCAAGACCATTCCAAGTTCCCCTATGGGATTTAAACTTAGTCCTAACTTTCCTGATGGGCACACCTTTCGAACCACTCCATTCTTGTTCGTTAAGATTCCTTACCCTTAAAACTGTTTTATTAATAGCACTTACATCTGCTAGAAGGCTGAGCGAATTACAAGCTCTTTCTTGTAAACCCCCTCACACTATCTTTCACAAAGACAAAGTTGTCCTGCAAGTGAAGCCGAATTTCCTCCCAAAGGTGGTTTCTGAATTCCATATCACTCAGAAGATTACCCTACCATCTTTATATCCTCCTCCTCACCCGGGGAAAGAGGAAGAGAGGTTACACAGGCTAGACCCTAGAAGGGCTTTAAGTTTTTACATCAGTAGACTAGCCAGGATAAGACAGGCAGACCAGCTGTTTGTAGGTTACACAGGTCACAAGCTGGGGTTACCAATAACTAAGCAGACCATTTCCAGATGGATCATCCTAGCCATTCTGGAATGTTATAAATTGGCAGGAAAAGAGCCTCCTCAAAACCTTAGGGCTCATTCGACCAGAGGTATTGCAGCTTCATCGGCCCTCAAAAGAGGTGTGCCGGTTAAAGACATCTGTGCGGCCGCTACATGGTCGTCTGTCCATGCCTTTACACGATTTTACAATTTGGATTCCTCCTCCAGTCAAGAGACTAGGTTTGGAAGGGCTGTACTGCATTCTATTCATCAATAGAAGACAGCATGAAGTCAGTACTCCCTCCTCCAATAATAGAATACTGCTATGGGAGCATATCTAAGATGAGGAACATGTCGGAAGACACAATCCCTTCGAAGAACAAGTTACTTCTTACCTTGTAACGTTCTTTCGACGGGATGTTCCTCCGACGTATTCCTCATCGACCCTCCCATCCATCCCCGCAGTTCTACTTCCCTTGTTGTTGCAGCTTACGCTCCTTCAGGGTGATTAGTTTAGTCCAGAAAGCATATTTGTGGGCTACAAAACGGAACTGAGCAACGGGTGCTGCGCGCGGCCTTTATAGCCAGGATGACGTCGGCGTCGATACGGCGGCTGTCGAGGGACATCGACTCGAAGGACGTCAACGCACAGCGCCCTCTAGAGAGAAAAATTTTCTGAGGCCAGCAGAGCTGGAAGGAGATATCTCAGATGAGGAATACGTCAGAGGAACATCCCGTCGAAAGAACGTTACAAGGTAAGAAGTAACTTGTTCTTTTTTGTCCTCCTTCTGTCTTCCCTCCCTTGTCTTGTCACGCCTACAAACACTTCTGTACAGGCGCATTATGAATGACTTATCATATCATATATGCATCATCCAGGGAGAGTGTAGGTTTTGTTTTAGTAGTAAGGGTGTTTGTGTTGTGGGGAGGAAGATGTCCCAATGCGTTGGAATGTTTGGGGTGGGAGTGGTGGAGCAGACTGGTGGGCTTACCTTATGGTCTGTATTTTGGAATTGAAGTAGTCCATGAGGGAGTCTTAGGTATGGATGGTTGTTTGGCAGGGGATTTGACCATGTTGAATTGTTTCTGTGTATGACTGGGGGCGGATTGGAGTTATTGGAGATAATGGGTGGCTTTGGAATTGCATATTACGGTCATGTATTGGTTTCAGCAGTGTTTGAGAAGTGTTCTGGTGGTAGGGTATTGGTTATTTTGTCATGCTTTTTCTAAGTGTCAGGCTTCTTTCTTGATTGAGAGGCGGCAGCTGTTGAACCATGGTTTATGGTGCTGTGGTGGCAACAGTGAGGCTTTTGTGGTTTGAGGGGCAATTTACTCAAGTGCCTATGTGCTGAGGGTGGTATAATTGTTGAGAATAGTGGAGGGATGTGCATGCGGGGAGGAGAGGGGTGGTGTGTGCGTGTGCGTGTGCGTGTGTGTGTGTGTTGGCAATGCCAACACCTTTTTGTGTGGCCTATCTCTGTGGTGGATGATAATGTGGGGGAAACATGTCAGGGATAGTAGGTGAGTGGTAGGGGTTCAATTATGTTTCTGTAAGGAAGAGTAGATGAGTTAGTTGATTTCATTTGTGTGAGCAGGTGCAGAATGGCAGTTGAGAAGAATACAAGCGTTTGCAATTAATGCTTTTAGTGGCGTGCTGTGGTGGAGTTTGGCTTGAGTGTTAGTTGTGTGCTTTGTATGAGGCATGTTTTGTAGCATCCAAGGCTAACTAGGAGCACAGCATGAAAAAGGGAAAGGATAATTGCAAGAACCCTTAGCTGTGGACGCCCTAAGAAAATCACTTAAATTGCCAAAGTAACTGGAAGTACTTCAACAGGAAAGAGATAAAAGTGTGAACGCAGTTACTGCAAGATCATAGGGTGCTGTTCAGGAGCTGAACAGAGGACTGCAATGGGGAGCTTCAGGCTGCAAAATTGCACCCCTACTTTCTGTTATTGACTGAAAACCCTGGGGCAAGATGCCGCGAAGTGAGTTGCTCGATAAAGCTTGCCCAGGATCCTGTGATCAGCATGTACAGCAACTGTGGTTGGTTCTTGTAGGTCTCCTGCCCTCTACAGCTAGCTGGAATTAGTGCCTCTGGAAGTGCGCTGGACTCAGTGTTCCTCTGTCCAATTCCAGCCACTTCTGAGGATGAAAAGACCCTTCGAAGATGGTGTCTTTTGGATCAGTGCTCATGTGATAAGCTTGTAGATTAACCCTGGTTGGTTCTTGTTGGTCCCTCACCCTCTTCAAGCAGTCTCAGACAGCTGGAATTAGTGCCTCTGGTGGTGGTGTGCTGAGATTGGTAGTCCTTTGAGCTCAGTTGAAGCCCATCTGACGATTTAAAGAGTTAACTAATGGCATTGAGAGCCTGCTGCACTCAGTTAATGTCCAGAAATCTAGCAATTGTCTGGCTAACCTCAATTGTGTAATAGAGGCATGCTTGATCAGTATAGATGATGGGGATCTGATTTGCAATAACAGCTCCATAGAAGCCCAGGGTCAGGTTGGTCCAAATAAGAGCGTTAAAAATAAAACGACTCACAATGAATCATTAGACAATATGAGAAACCCAGCACAGATGAACTGGAGGGTGGTCGAAATATTATATGGCTGACATTCATAGTAATTATGATAAAGGATAACGTAGAACAGTCAGCATGTGCAGATTATGAGGCTTGAAAGATCCCAGGATTACAACAGATCGACATTGTAATAGTAAAATCCCCTGCTATCCCTACTTTTAATAGATCTGCTGTTCCTAGTAATGACATGGTTACTACCACTTCAACCAAACCAATTCATTTGAATACATGATTAGTGGATAATAGCTTAGATGGTAGATTTGTTAATGTAGAAAGTGGCTCTGGTGGACAAGAGTCTTGGTTCCCCTGTACACTTGCTGCGCATGGTGCCCAGGGATTGGGTGTAACATACCTTCAAAACACAAGTTATACAATGCAAGAATGTCTTAGCGGAATTGGATATTGTAAAACAGATAGTAGAGGCACTTATTGAGGAAGTGAGTAACGTAAAAAGAGTATTGTAAAGAATGTCTAGGGAGATGAGGACTGGAGCTAGGATAGATTATCTACTCACAGTAGGGCACATACCAACAAGGGGTATTTCCACCAAGGAACATAAATCCTTGCCCGTCAAAAATCCATATCCAGCGCAAAGTACCCAGTTTGGGACAGAAATATAAGGCATTGCCATTTGCAGAAAATGGCAGGAGAAACACAGCTGATGTACAACTTGAACAAGCTGCATTATGGGCAGTTAAAAACCAAATTACTAAATCACCCCCTAAGGTTTTATTAGTTAGAGTAGACATGAGATGAACAAGGGAGGCTACAAAAGAAAAAGAAAAGAATGATCATTTGGTGGATCGAGATTATAAATCCTTAAATAACCAGCAGCAAAAGTGATCGGGAAGGAACAGCAATGCTAGTTTAGCAATTGGGGCATGAGAAGGAAGTAGTGCATTAACAAATATATACATCAATTGGTTAAAACACATCAGAGGATGATATTCAGTGATCTAAAAAGATATGTTATGCTGCACTACAACAGCTACCCCTTCGGGTACAGTTGATGATTGCATTTGCATAGAATGAAGGGATAGGTTGGTACAAGGCCTCCGTTGGCAATTGTGTATAGAACAGATCCACCCCTTGGCTCGAGCATCACACTTTGGGCAGATCTCCCTACAAGAACTGTGACAACTACTATTACTATTGGATCTAAATTTAATAATGGGCGATTGTAGCAGAGTACTTCTAGCAATTATAACTACACAGCCCGAGGTAGGACATAGGAGGCAACAATTGAGTAATAAAGACTAGGAAGATTGGTAAAGAGAAAAAGGAATGGAAAAGTTAGATTGAGTAAATAATACTCCATTCTTTGGTTCTCCCCATAGAAAGTAAGGAGAGAGGGAAGGATTTAAGGATATTAACCATGGAACAAAGCAGGGTGTTCTAAATATACCCAAGACAATGGCTGGTGTAACTTCATGACCCATTCCCATGCAATATATTTTCATGAAACCTGGGCGACTATAAAAGGGCCAAGAGGCTGACCTATTGGTGGACTCGTGAGCTGGGCTGATTCTTGTTTGTAATTTGGAGTTGAAGGCATTTGGTTGAGGGTAAAATGACCTCCAGGAACTATATTTGGGAGTGGGCATAGAGGAATCTAATATTCATTATTTACAATCGTCCTTATAAAAAGAATGGACTGGATACAATTTTGCTAAAGGAAAAAATCATATTGCTTATTTAAAGAATTTCCATACACTTTTTTTATTAGTTGGGGATTTTAATCTTGAGCCTTTGTGAGCACTAAAAGGAATCTTGGAGGGAGAATATGCAGCATGGAATATGCCAGAATTGATGACAAAATCCCCCAATCATGTCCATAAACATGCCTGTGATGTCACCCGTACCCTCTGTAATTTTGGTTTCAGCGAAAGTAACGGGACGACGACAGGAGACTAGTCCGCCAAGCCCTCTTTTATTTATGGCAACAAACGCACGCACATAGATGTTGTACTTTACACTAGTGATAGGCAGTTAGTCAAGAGCCTGAAGGTGCTAGTTCGCTCGGAGTGCGACCATAAAGCACTGACTGTGGAATTGGGCTTGGAATCCTGGTCATTGAAAAGCGCAAAGGGCACTTGCAGACATTCTTTTTTTTTTTAATTTTATTTTTTTATATTTGTATTTTTTTTTTAAAACATATTTTATTGTTTTCATAGATAGTACAAAAGTGAATATTCCTCAACTTTCCCAACCCACACCCCCCCCCCATCCATCCCGTTCGGAAGAGAAGTCTGTGATCAAATGTCCTCAGTGTCGATTAAGAAGTGAAAAAGTCTGTTATTTTTATAAAGTGCAGGCACCACTGTGCCATATAATCTGATTGAAGATATTCTAGTACTCCTCCCCATTCTTTTGTGAAGGTGCCTCGTGTTCCTTGGATATTGTGAGTTATCTTTTCCATGGTCATTTGGGACCAGACTTTATATAGCCATGTATATAGCAATGGTGGATCTTTCTTCTTCCATCCCTGTGCGATCGTGGCCCAGGCCACAATTGCTAGGCCCATAAGACTCCTCCATTGCGCCTTAGTGAGTATTTTGGCGTGTTGCCCTTTAAGTCCGCAGAGCCATAGTTTTTCTGGAAAATGTTCCGCTTCTGGATATATCTTCTTTAGTTCTGATATTACTTCTGTCCAGAAGCCTTTGACCTTTGGGCAGTCCCACCAAATGTGTCTCCATGTGCCTATTTCTGTGCAGCCCCTCCAGCATTGGTTAGAAGAATGTGCTAACATGTTATGTAGCCTCTCTGGGGTGTAGTGCCATTGTGTGATAATTTTTGTCTACATTTCTCTGGTTTGGGCAGCCCGGGTTAGTTTGGGGATATCGGCCCATAGCGACTGCCACTGTTGTGGTGTGATGTCCTCTCCCAGAGTTTTTTCCCATTTTTTAATATATGCCCACTTTATGTCTTCCTCCTGTGTATTTATGAATTTGTAGAGAGTGGAGACTAGCTTTTTGTCTCCTGAGTTGGTAAGGAGAAACTTTTCAAAGGCGGTAAGCGCCCTCGTCGCTGCGTGTGTTATCTCGGGTGAGGATAGCCAGTGTCTGAGTTGTTCATATTTGTATCTATCCGCATTTGTGAGGTTCCATTGTGTTTTGCAGTCGGCGAAGGATCTCAGTTCCTTGTCTACGAACATTTCCCCAATTTTTCTACAACCTGCTTCCTCCCAGTTCTCGTATGCGCCGTGCTCAGTTCCTGGTGGGAACTGCGGATTCCTGCAGATTGGAGTGAACGGGGCTGGAGCGGTGGTAATGTGCCCTTTCTGTGTCTGCTTGTCCCAGGCATTCATTTTTGCCTTCATGATCTCACTGATGCGCAGGTTTGGGTGCCTATGCTGTTTTGATTTCCACAATAAGTCCTCCAGTGGTGTTCTTGCGACCGCTCTGTCCTGTGTCACCCAGATCGTTCGCTGATTGTCTCCCAGCCATTCTTTCAGGATCCATAGTTGTGCCGCTCGGTAATAGTTCTTGAAGTGTGGGAGCGCCAGGCCCCCCCTCTTTAGTGTGGGACGTGAGAACTGATCTGGCTACTCTGGGGGGTTTTCTATTCCAAATAAAAGATGAGACTGATTTTGTCAGTGTCTTGAAGAAGGAATCAGGGATTACGATGGGGAGGGATTGGAAATGATAGAGCAGTTTCGGGAGGATGTTCATTTTAATCGATTGGATTCTTCCCCACCAGGAGATATTTAGGGGGCACCACCGTTCTAGCTCTTTTTGTATTCTTGCCAGGAGTTGGGGGTAGTTACTTTTGTATAGTGCCTCTACCTTCTGTGTGAGTGTTATACCCAGATATTTTATACCTTCCTCTGTAACTTTCAGGCCAAACTGCCCTGCTTCTCTATTCAGTGATTCCCTGCTCCCGGCTAGGAGTAAGATTTCTGACTTTTTTTGTTTATTTTTAGACCCGATATGTCCCCGAATGACTCAAGTAGGTGGAGTGCCGTGGGGATGGACTGGGCTGGGCGTTCGAGTGCCAGTAACATGTCATCTGCGTAGGCTATTACCTTATGTTGTATGCCCGCCATCTCGATTCTCTTGATTTGGTCCGATTCTCTAATTTTAATTAGTAATGGTTCTAGGAACAGCGCATATAGGAGTGGTGATAGAGGGCAGCCTTGTTTTGTTCCCCTAGAGATTCCCACCCGCTCCGTGACCATCCCATTTACCGCTATTCTAGCTGAAGGGGAGGAGTAGTTGGCCTTAATCATATTTATATATTGTGTCCCGAATCCCATATGTGCCATAGTTTTGAAGAGCATTGACCATTCAACCCGGTCAAATGCTTTTTCTGCATCTAAAGATAATAGGACTGCAGGGGTATGGGTTATGTTAATTTTTTCTGTTAGATGGAGTAGCCTTCTTGTGTTGTCGTGCGTCTGCCTCCCTGGTATGAATCCCGATTGATCCAGGTTTATTAAGGAGGGAAGCAGTGGGGATAGTCTGGCGGGCAGGATTTTTGTGTATATTTTTGAGTCTAAATTGATCAGGGCGATCGGTCTTTATGAGCCTGGGAGGGTGGGATCTTTCCCTTGTTTGTGGAATACCAGTATTTTAGCTTCATTCATGGATGGAGTAATGTTCCCACTATCTCTGAAGGTGTTTAGTAGTCTAGTGAGGAAGGGGGTGAGGAGGTCTTCATATTTTTTGTAGAATTGGGCAGTGAAGCCGTCCGGGCCTGGCGTTTTGTTTAGAGGGAGATCTTTTATTGCTTTCTTCACTTCACTTTCCGTTATCTGGGCCGCAAGATCCGTTCTGGCCTTTTCTGGTATTTTTTGAAAGGGGATCGATGTCAGAAATCTGTTTTGGTCTGCCTCATCTGGGTGTTTAGTTTCATATAGGCCCTGCTAGAACTCCCTGGATGTGTCTCCTATATCTTCGGTCCGCGTCAGCTGATCTCCTTGTGTGTTTTTAATGCTCCGAATGGTCATTGTTTTCCGCTTTGACGAGAGTAACCGGGCTAGATATCGGTCGGCCTTGTTAGCTTTTATAGAATATCTCTGTTTGAGGTATAAGAGGGATCTCTGGGCTTTCTTACTACGGAGGAGGTCGAGTTGCCCCTCTGTGTGTCTAAGTGATCTTTTTAAGCTCCTGGTGGGGTTCACCAGTAGTTCTCCCCGGATTTTAGACAGCTTCTCTTCCAGTTCAGTTTCCCACTGTTGTGATTGTTTATCCCTCGCTGCTTTGATGGCTATTAAGTGGCCCCTGATTACCCCCTTGAACGCCTCCCACACCGTACTCAGGGCTATCTCTCCTGTATCATTATTTTCTAAGAATTCTGTGATCTTGTCCCTAATGGATTCTCCCATCACTGGGTCTGAGAGTATCTCATGAGGAAGTTGCCACCTCCAAATTCCTTTCTTCTTCTTTGGGGTCGACAAGTCCATCCATAGGGGTGCATGGCCTGACAGAGAGATGGGTCCCAGTTCCATGTTTTGAATTTTACCCAGTTTCCCCACTGACACCCAGAAGTAGTCAATTCTTGAAATCGTGTTGTGGACGTGCCAGTAATATGTGTATCCCCTGGTTTGACCCTTGTGTTCTCTCCATGCATCGCACAATGCCATACCCTCCATCCGTCGTTTAAGTCGATCCGACGGGGCGCCTTAGTGGTGGGGCCCACCCGTGCTCCTGTCAATCTGAGGATGCCAGGCCATATTAAAGTCCCCTCCTATGATTATTTCACCTTTCGCGTACTCCTCCAGCCTCCCCATCGTGTCTCTCAGGAAGCCGTCTTGGCCCGTGTTTGGGGCATATACTGAGGCCAGTGTCAGTGTGGCGTTGTGGAGTTTGATATTGGCAAAGGCGAACCGGCCATCTTTGTCGGATAGTTTGTGAATCAGGCTTGCTTCCAGACCCTCCTTAATAGCAATCATCACTCCCGCTCTCTTCTCCGCTGCGTTGGATTGTGCCAATATTTCGTAGCCTCTGAGGCGAATTTTCCCCCTATCCTGTACTTTGATATGTGTCTCCTGGAGCAGTAGCACTTCAGCCTTTTCCTTCCTTAACATGTTCTCCACTTTTTTCCGTTTCACAGGAGAGTTCAGACCCCTTACGTTTAAGGTTACGAATCTTATCTTCCCCATTTCATATGCCCTTTCTGGGTACTCCTTTCGCCCGAGTTGACCATTCCCTTCTCTCTTCCGGACCGGAAACGTCCCCCCCACCCCTCCCCCCCAAACAGTATGAATGTCCCCAACCTTTAACTGTAGTCCAACTTGTGCTCCCGAGGAGGGCCCGGGTACCCAAGGTAGCTCTGGCGTTCCGCCTATCGCTCCCTGCCCTCTGTAGGCTCGAGGCAAACCGTGCGGGGAGTCCTAAACCCCTCGTCATCCCTTGGCCTTGATGTAGGTCGTTCCGGTACCACACCAGGCCTAATGATTCTGCTCAGTCCGGGTTCCATCATTGGGTGCTGTTCCGCATTGAGGCACCGAGTTTCTTGAGCTGTGGATTCACGTCCGTTCGGTTGTTTTATTTGACGCTTCGTTTCCCCTTCCTTGCCGTTTCCTTTTCTGGCAGACCCTTTCCCATCCCCCTGGTCTGTTCTGCCGTTCCCCCCTTTTATTTTCGTATTTGGTCGATGGTTCATCTATCTGGATGTCCATGATGCTCAGCCCCTCTTCCATAGTGGTCACCCTCTTTTGCTGACCCTCCCAGTCGAACAGTAGACCGAAAGGGAATGTCCATTTGTATTTTATCTCTCTCTTGACCAATTCTCGAGTGAGTGGGGTCATTTCTCTTCTTTTCTGGAGTGTTGTGGCAGATAGGTCTTGAAACAGCTGAATTTCCACCCCGTTCATCCTGATTTGTTCTAACTGCTCGCTCTCCGTAGTATGAGTTCTTTTTCCGGGTAGGAGGATATAGCTGCCAACACGTCTCTGGGTCTCTCCCCTGGTGCTCCAGTGCGCTTTGGACCCACTCTGTGGATGCGGTCAATTCCCACTGCCTCTGAGTCTTGTGCTTCTATGATATCTCTGAAGACCTCCTGCACCGCTTTCCGTAGATCCCTGTCCGAGACCGATTCTGGCATATTTTTAATGCAAATGTTCGATCTGCGGGACCTATTTTCTAGGTCCTCGCACTGTATTTCCAGGTTGTGGGTCAAGCGGACAAGGTGTTCTTGGGTTTCGCTGTTTTGCAGTGCCTCCTCTTCTGCGTTCTGCATTATTTCTTTCCAAGGTGTCTGTCCTTTCTTCCAGGTTTGCAATGTCGTGTTTAACATCATGGATAGCCTGGACTGTCGACATGAGCTTGTCTTGTAATTCTTTAAACCAGGATTGCATATCTCCTTTAGTTGGGGGTAGGTCGCTGGAGGTGATGTGGGCCGCTTCCGTCGCAGGCAATGACGGGATGGCCTCCGGAGGCCTGCTTCTCGTCGATACCGGGGTCTCCACCGCCCACATCTGTACCAGGTTGGAGTCCTGCTTAGCGGACTGCTGGTTCTGTTGGGATCCCCCTCCCTTCACTTTAGCTCTAGACATAGTACCGGCAATTTTGTCCGTGTCTGTCCCTCTCTCCTCGATGGGTGTGCGGCGTTAGGAAGGGCCTACTGCGTCAAGTTGTGCCGATGGTGATTCGGGGGGGGGGTTGGCTCTCCCTTTTGCGCTGCGCGGTCAAGGTGTCCTGCGGTTCCCGCCCGTTCTTGCCTTGTGGGGAGGGGGATGCGGGATTCCCCCTAGCTCTCTCGGGGTCTGCGCAGGGGGGGAGATCTGGAAGTTGGGGGGGGGGCCTCACCTTCCAGTCCACTGGGCCGGAGGACTACTGCTGGCGCCCCTCAGCTCTGGGCATCGGGTTTGCTGCTCCCCCGCTCCCTCTGCGCGCTCGCTGGTGTCTGGTGGCGTCGATTCTGCTGTGTTGGGGTTCACTCCCGCCCGGGCAGTCCGTGTCACCAGCCTCCTCTGTGCTGCACGGCAGACCGCCTCTCTCCGTTCCCTCGTTGCGCTCCGGCCCTGCCCTGGGCCGTGTCGGATGGGTCGCTGGCGCGGAGGGGGGAGGGGTGGATTCCTCTCCGTGGCGTCTCTGGATGACGGGGGTCGGAGAGACTTCTTCCATGTGCGTCCTGTGTCTTGGACGATATTCGGTGCCGGGTATAGGATCAGCCACCCTCCGGAACGTAGCTAATTACGGTGCTGCTGAAAGGCCCGGTGGGAGCGAGTCTCACTCACATCTCGCTGCGCCGGCGGCCATCTTGGAATCATATTTGTATTTTAATCTTTAAGATTTTTACAAAAAGAGTGGTTTTCCGTTTATCTCTGTGTTTCTATCTTCCTTTCTTGAGTCTCTATGGAACTGTCGCCGGAGCAGTTTATTTATTGTGGTAAGGAAGTTTGTGAGGTACAAGATGCCACTAAATCTGTTGAGTCCTGGAAGATTTCTTGTAGGCTGCGTAAAATGTTGTAGGATGCCAACAGCCAAGGGGTCTTGTCACCCGCTATTAGCCTTGCCCAACAAAGTGCTTCGTCCTGCAGCACGAAGTCCGAAAAAATATATCTCAGATCTTAACTTCAAAGTTCCAGGACAAGAAATCAGCAAGCGGCGAATGGTTTCCGTTACTTCCGTTTGTCCACAAAATCTGGAGGCGTTAGTTGTCGCGCGCCCCCGTATGAATAAGATCTTCTTTGTATGTAACAAGTTCAGTCTTGCTCTTAATAGCAGGGACCTTGCTTGCTTTGAAGGAAACTGTTTGATGAACGGTTGAAGCTTGTTCCGTTTGCAGATGTTCACCGGCAGATGTCTCGTTAACTTGTTTGATACGGCTTTTTCAGCTGTTTTAATCCAGTCGAGATCCTTCACTCTGTTCAGTACTTTTACTGGGTTGTTATTGAGAGTCTCTACGTCGGATGAAACTTCTTGTAGGATTTCCTTGATCCGATTTGACCAGCTGTTTAACATCTGTCAATTTTGGTCATTTATTTCTTGTAGGATCAGGTAGTATACTGAAGGATTTTCCGCAAGTTGGCATTTGCGGTACATCATTATAGAGTTGCATCTCACTGATCCCTCGAGGGAAAGTAAACTGAGTTATTGTCTTATACAGGCTATAGGCACGCATTTTGGAAGCCCCAGGATTGCCCGCCAAAACGTTGCCTCTAAGGTAGGCCAAAGAGATGAGGGAATGTTGGGCATAGCGTCTGCTCCGTAAACTAGGGTTGGGACCACCTTCATTTTATAAAAATTGATCACCGGGATCAAGGAGAATCAACCAAATTTTCTGTCAATGGCTTTGCCTTGTGCCGTAAGTTTTCTTGTTTTTTCTTTTAGGAGATTTTGCATTCCTATCTCATTTTTGGAGTTGTCCAGAATAACGCCCAGATATTTAAATTCCGCCACGTTTTCAAGCTGGTTCTTGTTCAGCACTAGTTTTGTTTTTGCGTTGATTTTGGCGTTTTTGGACAGACATAAATTTGGTTTTCTTTTCATTTATCTCCAGGTTGTTTCTTTCCATGTATAACTGAAGGTTGCTCAGCTGACGTTGCAGTCTTATTGGTGTATAATCTAGGAGGATCACGTCGTCTGCGTACAGGAGCCTTCCCACATGAGATTTCCTGATTTTTGGTGCAAAGCTTCGAACGGTTTCTTCAGATGTTTTGATGTCTCCAAGGAATGCCAAGAACAATGCCGGAGCCAGAGGGCATCCTTGATTGACACCCCTTTGCGTGGGAATCAGAGTGGATAGAAGTCCTTGTTGATCCAAGCGCACCCTCATGTTGGTTTCCGAGTACAGCGCTTTGATAGGTTCTAGGATAGAAGGAGGGCAGTTCCATGCCTCTAACTTGTCCCATAGCAGTGCCCTGTCTATACGGTCAAAGGCCTGGGTAAGGTCCACAAAGACGATGAAGATCCTAGGACCTCCCTCGAGCACTTTGTTTCATGGTGTTCATTATCAGGATATTTGCAGATGTGCCAACATTTTTCTTAAACCCTGTTTGTAAATGGTCTTCACAAGGTGCTGTTTTTGCCCACACTTTAAATTCATTCAGAAGGAGGGACCCAAACACTGTGCCTATGCAATCTAGCAAAGCGATTGCGCGGTAGTTTGCCGGATCGCTCTTGTTCCCTTTTTTGAAAATGGGTACCACCGTCGCCCGCTTCCATGATGGCGGGATTGATTTTGATTGGGCACATCTGCGGAATATTTCACAGAGGAGCACTGTCCATTCTTCGGGGTGTGCCTTGAGGTCCACGTTTGTAATCCCGTCAGGGCCGGGTGCTCTGGAATTCTTGAGTGACCTGATCTGGCGGCTTATGTCTTCGCGATCATCCAGAATGATCCATTGTGCTGGTTCAGAGTTCTGCTTAATTGCCCTGGTTGTTTCTAGTGGTGCAAAAAGAGTTCTGAAGGAATTCACCCAGACAGATTCTCCTACATTGTTGATTATAGTTGATTTCTTTTGTGGTGTAGTTGAATTTAAGAGCGACCAGAATTCTCAGCTTTTGTTCCCTCGTATTGCTGTTTGGATTTCCTCGGCGTCTTGCTGGTATAGTGTCGCCCGATAGTGTTTGAGCCATAATTTGTATACCCTGGTGGCCTCTGACTCTTATTTGTTTTTATGGGGCCTCGGGCTAGGGCTGTCCTCTTCACTTTTCTTAGAACTTTCCTTTTTTCGACCAAAAGTTTGTCATACACATGCTTCCTAGATTCTACGTTGTTTTTAGGTCCCCTCTTCTTTTTGTAGATCTCTAAGAATGGTAAATAGTCAATCTCGATTACTAGAGTGCCAGAGTTTTGAGCACAATACTTTTGTTTGAGGTCGATTATTGCTTTGGCCGACAATTTTATTTTTGTTCCTCTAATGTTTGTTTCCAAGAGCGTGGTTGACTTTGAAGTTAGACTCAGTTTTATGGGCCAGGTGACGTACAGCAAGTTATGGTCACTTTTGCTGGTCCGTGTCACCCCGAATTTCGTGGTTAGTCTGGCCAGGCTGTTGGAAACGTAAATATAGTTAATCGTTGCACTGGATAAACCATTTTCCCATGTGGGGAGGAAGGTTTCTTTAGGTAGGACCTCACTCATGCTGTGTAGTTCTCTTGATGACATCAGTTTTGTCCATGCCATCCCTCTTGAGACTGTGGACAAGGCTTTTTGAGCTGAGTGTTCTTTTTGTTTTTCCTGGGAGCAAGAAGCATTTATGTCACCACACAGCAAAAGGTGTGAAGCCGCGTGCGTGGCAGTAGCCATGTCGATGGCTTGTTCAATCAATCTCAAAAAATGACTGGCTTCAATGGCAGATGGATTCCAGTAAATATTCATTATGACTATTGTCGATTTTGCGTTTTTTACTTTGTTTGTTTTAAACTCATCCAGCTTTGCACTGATCATAAGTAAAGATTGGTTGCTTCTCAACACTTTTACGTGAGACAGACCACAGTTGTGTCGAATCGCTGTCAAGATTCCCGATGAAGGACGCCCCAGCCGGCCCTTTTTGGCGGGGGCCAGAAACATTTCGTACCCATCAAGGGAAGGCAGCTCTGTTAGCCAAGTCTCCTGGAAACAGAGGACATCAAATTCTGTTAGTTTTACGTCACTGGGTGCCATGAGATGACCATGGCCTCTTGTATTCCAGGATCAGAGCTTTATTTCGCCTGTAGCTGGCTTTGCGTAGCGTTGCTGTTGGTCGGCGTGCTCCGTGGTCAAGGGTTGCTAACTTTTATGCTGTTTTTGTAACATTTTAGGGAGCCAAGCCCACAAGTTTCTTGCCGGAGATTTACTGGAGAAAGCCACAGTCTTGGCTGGTTTCCCGTCTCGTCCACGAGTATTTGACCTCGATAAATCGTGGTGAGGCTTTGCGGAGGGTCTCTTTAAGGGTGTGTGCTCTCTTTCACGGCACTTTCTGTTCCTCGTCGGTGTCCTGGGGTAGAACCCTCCCAACGCTTGCTCTGGAGATTTCTCCAATCGGTTATTATCAGCTCGACTGTAGTTTTTAGTTTCCTTAAATTGGTCCTTGGATTTCCCCCTTCGGTCTTGATGATGGCTTGTGGCCATTGTGTCTCGTTTCTGGCTCGGGGCACGCTTACGTAAAGGCAGAACTGCGCCAAACCTTGAAGTGATCTCTCTCGTTGACTCTGTTAGGTCATACCTCATTTTAAGCAGTTTGTTGGAGTCTTTTTCCAGTTGACTTTTAATGTTCATGGAAGCAATATACAAGTGAGCCAATGCTTTTCCCCGTTTATGACTCGGGTCAATGATTATTAAGTCTTCAGACCTTATTTGGTGTAGTGACGGGATGTAACTGAACAAAGCGAGCACTGAGCCACGATTTAACGTGATTTCGTCGTCGTTACCCTCGATCTGTTCTAGTTTCATAATCTATCTTGTGGTCTCTTTTTTAGTGTGTACTTTGTTATACTTTTCCGTTTTCGATACGTAGTGTAGTTTTAAAGGTCCGTCCGATGTTTCACTTTGCTCTGGCGATACTTTATGCCTTTTAGTTGCTCTCTGGGGAGAAAACGATCTGTCGTGTCTCTTGTATTGCTTCCGCAGACTACTCGTGTAGTTTTCCGATTTTGCAATGATCGTAGACCCTTTCCGATTTCCATGTCTACTATTTTCGTGTCCACTCTCCGTTCTGTGAGCTTTTTCATCTTCTTTATTGGGTTTGCTTAGGTTTTCTGAGTGTCGAGGAGTTGTTATTGACTCATTTCTTGATTTCTTGACTCTTCTTTTTTTCTACGACTTCGTGAACTTTTTCTTCTTTTTTGTTGAGTTTGCTTTGATTTTCTAGGTGTCGAGGAGTTCCAGTCACTAATTCCTTTCTTGTTTTTTCGTCTCTTGTTTTCTGCGGAACTTCGTCGTCGGAATAAGTACTCAAGTTTATCAAGTCGTCGTACTGCAAGAATTCTTCTGTAGTCTTTGGTGACTTGTTTGTACTCAAGACTTCGATTGCCGTTGCTATTTCCGCTAGTGCCACCGAGGGTGTTTTTTTTCCAGGCTTGTTTCTCGATTTAGCGTTTTCTTTAGACGTCCCTATTGGATTTCTTTAGATGTCCTAAATTGGATTTATTTAACATAAAAACTGGATGTAGCGTTGGTGTAGTTTTGCTCATCTCAGGCTTTGATTCCCCGTTGGAATTGGCCTTTGCTGCTGTCGCCGGCGCACTTGAGCTTTCAGTTAGATCGATCGTGAGGGCTGTTTGGGTGCCTACTTCTTTGTTGGATGGTCTTTTTGGGTGTTGGTCTGGCCCAGTCCCCACTGTACCCAAAGCCCTCGTTTGGGCTTCACTTACTTTGGTGTTTTCCTGTGATATGATGTAGGCTTCCAAAAAAGACAATTTAGTCAATAACGAAGCTTGAATTGACGTGTGGTCTTTCAATGTGTCGCTTATCCCTTCATACAACTTCATGAATGGGCAGAGAGCAATTGTCACTGTCAACATTATTGTGGGCATGTCCAAATTGTTTGCCATAGAAGTTCTCAGGTTCTGCTCTGTGGGTACAGCTGTTCTCCCTTTCACCAAAGGGTCGAGCCGGTCAGGCGAGGGTCCTGTTTGGAACGAACAGCGTGGTTTAGTGAAGTCTGCTAATTTTCTGCATGATTTGGGCGTATTTGGGTGGTCACAAAACTCTTGGTCGATACTAGATGTTTGAAAGTTGTTTTTTTTTACGTGATGGTATGCCGTTTGTCTGTAGACTCAAGTTTTGCACCATCTTGTTTTGCGCATTTCCCAGAGGAACTTAGTCAATATCTGTAATTATGTTTTCGTTGTAGTTTCCTTGTGCCAGCGTTGTCTCTTGCCCCTCCGTTTGTCCACCACACTTTTCTTGATCCAGGTACGGCCTTTCCGTAATGTTAAGTGTAGGTGTTGGTGAAGGAGTTTTATCTAGATCTATAGTAGTGGATAAATCTTTGATGGGTGGTTTTGCCTTTGTCGCTTGCTTCAAGGGATTGGGTTCCAGATGTGAAATTAAAATGTTGGGTGCCACTGAGGTTTCTGTTGATTTTGGAGGTTTAGATTCTAGTAGTGAGGAGAGAGGCAGGTCATTTTCCTTCAGAATAGGACGTTTGGTCACAGTCCTTTGTTCTGTGGAGGGGCACTCTGTCCCCTGGGCCGACTCTAGGTTCAGCGATTTCCCAGTGGAGGGCACTGTTTGATGAGCCGTCAGTTTTTGGGAATTTAGGGCTCTATTGTTGGAAGGCGACTGCTCTTTGCTTGACCCAACTGGGTCAAAGACCTCCTTTGCCGGATTTGGAGGAGTCTGTGGTGTAAGGTGTTCAATCCGTCTCTGTTTAGAGGCCGGCATACAGTCATTCAGAACCTCTAAGATTTCAAGGTCAGTTAATTCGACCCTTCTGGCATTGGTAATTGCTGGCTTAAGGTTAAAGAAGTCTATCAAGTTTGTGGCACTGCCATCAGTGTTTATGATTTTTTTCCAGGCTAGATCTTTTCCTTTGGTCAATAGCCTCTTTATTAGGCTTTTTGCATTTTTTCTGTTATAAGTACTCCCCGTTTTTTGGGACTGTGTAGGTCTTAGGCGTTTTCTGTTGTTTATCGTCAGGGCCTCGTGTGTTTCTTGACTCGCCGCCCCCGGAGATGGCAAAGTTCCTGTGCTCGGCTCCACATGGATCTGAGCCTGCGCAATCCGGGTGCTTTCCGGGGGAGGTGCCTCAGCCACCAACAGGGCTAACTCTGGTCGCTGTGATCCAACCAGCAAGGAAGCCGATGGCAGGGCAGGCACGCCCACCCCCTCTGCAACTCCCTGCTCCCCCTCCCCCTCTGCAACTCCCTGCTCCCCCTCGATCAGGGCCGACTCAGGAGACACCGAGGGCGGAAGGCCGGGACCCGGAGCATTGAAAGGGGCCGAGGCTCTGCCTCCCGCGGGTGCCTCTCCCGATTCATCCTCGCCGCTTTGGCCGGCGAATGGGACTGACCCCGCACGGCCTCCCCCTCCCCCGCCCTCGCCAGCAGCGACCCCCCTCCGGGAGGCGATGTTGGCAGGCGAGGGGGCGGCGAACCAGGGGCAGGTGCACCCAATGGCACCCAATTCTGGAAGTTGGCTATTCTAGGGAGCGTGGAAAGTATAAATGTTATCCACAGAATCATCAGTGAGGGTGTGTGGTAGAGCCACTTTCAGAGACTATTCACAGAAATTGGAGGTTTCCCAATGATTATGGTTAGGGAACCAAACATGAACATTCTTGACTCTCGGACGTAAAAAAAGGTTTACAATGGAGGAGGTTTAAAGTGTGATTGTGTGTCAAAAGAGCGGTAAGAGTTCAGGGCCAGATAAAGAACGGTTAGTTTTACCTAAGACAGACCCCATCTTTTTTCGCCTCTTCAATGATATCCTAGTTGAGTCAGTTGTTCCAGATTCTTGGACGAAAGAGGAAATTGTACCATTATACTAAAAGGGAGGACATGATGGCCCAGCCAACTATCGCTTTTAGACGCAACTGGGAATATATGTATGCAAAGGCGGTGCTTGGGAGAATGTTAACGCGGGTGGAGGAAAGTCGAGTAAATAATTAGGCTGGCTTCCAAAAAGGCCCAGGATCTATTTACCATGCTTTTTGAGTGTTTCTTCTTCAACATAAACATGACGTACTTCGAAAGGCATGTATGCTAGGCCCAAAAACCTATCAGAAAAATCAATCCATGGAAGCACTAATAGAGTGCATGAGTTGGAAGAAAAACGGCTTTAATACATGCAAATTATGTCTGGGAGGGCCATTCAGCTCCTTGGAACTGTAAACGCCCTTGACCCTACCACATTGAGCTATAGTATTTAAAGACAAAAACACAACATTTGAATACATTGCAAGTATAGGGTACATGTCAATCCCACATTCCCCATTGGCTTCCACCTATATAAAAATCTAAACACAATATACATTAGCACTCACTATTGATTGGTACATTACCTGTAACCATCTTAAGTGCAGCTCCCTACCAATGACCTAATTTTGCAGTCAGCAGAAAATACTCAATCCTGATTGGCCAAAGTCATACATGTAACATTTACTAAAATGTCATACCCTCATTGTTCAAAAGAAAATCATGTAACTTCTGATGTGCAGTCCCACCGAAAGGACCCAACCATGAAGTGAGTGTGAAGAGTGAAGTCAGCAAATTGGACACAGTCATATCCTCTCCCATAAGCTCAACCAATTTGGCAATCCAGACAGTTCTCAGGCCTTGTGGCAGTTTAGTCTGCAACACTTTTTGAAACTCCCATTTTGAAACATGTTGCTATGCCTCACACGCATTCTTCTGGCTATCTCTTGGGAACCAGGTGGTTTCATAAAAAACGTAGCTGAGGCTCCACTCTTAGGAAATTAATTTCTCATATGTATCGGTACTAGCAAGCCATTCTATTGCAGACCCAGTTGTCCCAACACTCCCTATGGGGGCAGTATAACCACAAGCTAATCTGACACTTTGGCAATGTCTCCAATCAAGGTTTCATTCACACTAAATATGTCCTTCACAACTATTGTACCTCTCTATCGTCAAGAACACAAACCGTTATTCTACATTTGACTCAATGCTTCTGCGAACAGCTAAGCCCTGCAACAATAACCTATCTGTACTGCTCCTCACCTTCCTCCAATGGCCTTGGAATGCTGAGCACTCACTCAGGGGAAGGAGTAATAATGTTTAAATGTAAGGACAGAGGCTCAGAACTGTAGCCTAGTGCTCTAAATGACTGAAATCTACACACTGATGGGCCCTTGTTGAAAATGGCAAGACTCTGGCTAATGTGGCAAGAGGCCCTCATGCTAATGGAAACCAGTAACAATATCTTTTTCTGCCCATCATTTCACCAGGTACTCTTTACCCGACTGCTCTCCTAGCCGAACTGAGCAGGCCATCAATCAGCCTAGAGAGCTGTTTAGGTCAGGACTTTGTCTTCTGATCCTTTTGCGACATCTTTAGTTCCTCCTTCGCAGGATCTGTGTAAATTCCTTGCAGTGTTTTTTTGTAGAAAAAATTGAAGCCATCTACCATAACATTTCCATTTGTGGCGTACAATCTGATAATTCTGGGGTAGCTGAGGTTGTCTCCACTCCTTCTGATTGGTGGACCGCCTTTCATAGTTTTACCTTTTCGGACATCCTGGGTGCAACGCAGAAATTGAAATTAGCTTTGACGATGGATGCGATTCCACTCTGTTCTTAAAGTGGTCCTGCCAGATATTGGCTTCTGCGTTATGGATGCTGTGAATCACTTGTTTTCCTCCAGTTTGATCCCTCTGAATCGTAAGCACTCGTTGTTGATCCCTTTATGGAAGAAACCCTCCCTGGACACTTCCATCCCAGCTAATTTCTGGCCTATCTCGCGGTTACCTTTTCTTATGGAGTTTATGAAAGCTTTGGTTGCCCCTCTTTTGTGTTCTTTTCTTAAAAAATCTAATTTCTTTAATTCCTTCCGGTTGGGGTTTCGGCCAGGCCGGGTTACCGAGTCTGCACTTGTGGCCACAGTGGATGGTCTAACCTTGATATTTGATCAAGGGGGTGTCGGCGCACTGATTCTTAGATCTTTCAGCTGTGTTCGACACCATTGATCATTCCATCCTTCTTTCTTGCCTTTCTTCTGCAAGTATCTCTGGTTCAGTCCTGGCCTGGTTTCATTCTCTCTTGTTGGATCATACGCATTCTTTCTTTTACCTTCTTTCTCATCTGCCCCATCTGCTATTTCCTGTGGTGTCTCGCAAGGCTCTGCACTTTCTCCTTTATTGTTCAATGTATACATTTAGCCTTTGGTTTTGCTTATTCAATCCTTTGGGTTGTGGTGCTACGCCTATGCTGACAACACATCATGCAGCTCGATCTTTTTTCAACCATGAAACCACACCTCTGTCTAATTCATGTTTGTAGGCAATCCATCTCTGTATGAGCAACAACTGGTTGTGTCTAAACGGTATCAAAAAGTTCTGTGGACGTTGGATTTCTGCCCCCCTCTCTCGGGGGCCTTACCAACGCCGGTGATCACCATGAAAAGTATTGGTGTTAAAGTGTTGGCATCCTTATCTATGGAGGCACAAGTTAGTGCAGTCTGCCAAAACAACTATTTCAAACTTAAACTTCTGTGGAAAATTCTCCCCTCTAGATAAGATTGCTTTCATGCACCAGTGGTCTCTTCTTCCATGTCTGGTATTTTGATTATTGTGATTGTCTATACCTCTCTCAACCGGCTTATCTGCTGCACCGACTGCAGATCCTTCAAAACTCAGCTCCAAGAGTAGCCACTTTGACCCCTTTGTGTGCTCATATCTCACCCATACTTCACCATCGACATTGTTTTCCAGTTGAGAAGAATTGGAATGTACGGCACTCTGTATTGTACACCGTGCCTACTATAAGATCTGCAGGAAAGAATCTGTCACTATATTCCATCTTGCTCACTTCGTTCATTGGAGGCACGCTTGCTCCAATTCCCTAGGTTTTATCTGACTAATCTTGGTGGCTTGCACCTTTTCCGTTGCTGAGTTCAGGCTATGAAATAAATTACCTTTGTCCCGGCGTGCTGTCGAGAATCACCTTTCTTTTCGGCAGCTGCTGGAAACTGTCAGGGTGATTTTCCCGGGGGCTGGCAGAGCCGTCCGTGGACCTCTGGGGCTGGGGAGGCCCCACTCCTCCCGCGTCCCAAAAGGAGTATGAGACACACCCAAGAGCAAGGTAATAACTGCTGTTTATTAGAGTAACGGCAGGGATACGCTCAGACCGTATGCATCCGGAGAGGCTCTCGTCGTTAGTGGGGCTCGCAGGCCCTTTGTACAGCAGTATGACGCGCTACTTGCGTCACCTGGGAAAAATCGTCACAAAACCTAACACTACTTCGGGTTGTTCCCCGAGTGGTAGTGTTGAACATAAAAAATTGTATGAGGCTGGGAAGCCCAAAAGAAACACACTAACACAGGTTACAAAGGACATACAAGTGCTTTATTTAAAAGCTACAACAGTTACCAAAGTCAATTGACAAACGGATAGCTATTCGGCTCTCAGAGTAACGTAACAAACTTCAACGAGGGTTCGATGCATTAGTAGAGAGACCGTACATTGGAATACTTGAGCTTTTATATCCTTTATCCAGCCCTTGGCCAACCCCCTCGCGGTTAACCATTCTTGGGGTCAGGCCTAGTGTTCCTTGCCAGGTCAATCCTATAATGTATGCATTTTGATCAGTTCCGCTGATACAGTTGTTCATTTACACATAGGTCAGTGGTAGGACAAGGTCTCAGTTCGCGACCCCGACAAGTGGCCTGCAGGCATATTAATTATTCGTGTGTGCGGAGGTCACAACGGCCAGAATCTCACTCAGAATGTCATTCAGCCTCCATTTTGATGTTCAGGGCGACTTCCACATTACAAGAGAACCGAAAATGGCGGCTTAATCCAAGATGGCGACTTACATAACTTTTCGTTAAGGTCAAGACCTTGCCGCGGAGTCTATTTACATGATATTTTAGACAACTTGGCGTAGGCCAATACACATTCAAATACTGCGATGGGAGGCATAATATCATTTCAATTCCAACAGACCCTCCTTTTGGCCTATGTCAAGTGCTAATATCATTTCTAATACTTTTGCAAATAACTCCATGTACTGTCATCCATACATCCCGAATCATTGTCTGTAATATCTATAGCCATTAGGTCGTTCATCAGAATCTCTTGTAACACAAACTCTTTCGATGCTGTATCTGGGGCATATATTCTATGCCCTATTGTGCTCACTGCTAGGGCACAACATCCCCCTAGCATTCCACATATACTCGGAAGACATTGAAAACAGCAACAAAGGAATAGCAGTATCCCCAAAATAACCAGAATAACAGAAAGCACCTTCCAACCCCAAGATCGTAAAGAATCCCAGAACCAGGTGCTAAGATTCCAATCTCCTACAGGGATATGTACTTCAGAACTAAGAATATGCAAGTTCTGTATTGCTTTAAAAATTGTCGGCGAGGAATCTGGTACGAAAACACAGCAAACGGACCCCACCAATTTGCATACTCCACCTCGTTCTGCCAAAATGACATCTAATGCCATCCGATTTTGGAGTGCTACCAATCTTATTGCTTTCTGTTCTAGTGTCATATTGTAGAGTATGTCCGTGGTCCGGTTGATCGTTCTCTCCAGTACCCTTGCTAATCCCCTAATGTTCTCAGAGTTTGTTATTTGTCCCCAATAGGGCACAACTGATTTTGCTATATCTCCCAATACTTGCCCAGGGGTATCTCCGTTCTTGTCCCGCCGTGGGCGAGCCTTAGAAACCTCCAATGTACTAGCTACAAATACCCCGGGTAACAGGATTCCTAAATAACAGGTTCCCTGCCAATCCTTGGGCAACCAGGGAAATGCTAAACTACCACAAACAAAATAAACAGGCCCCCCTACATACAGAGGCCTGTTTTCTCCAGTCAAATTTACAATGTTCATACAACCTTCAAAATATCCCATTGGCCGAGTGCCGTTTCTTTGTACACAAAAGGGGACCGAATCAGGGCTATGATTTATAGAGTAAGAAGGAGGCACGGCGTCCTTATTGCCTATCGGAGCCATTTTAAAGGAAATTAAAGTTTGAAAAGGAAGAGATAGTTTATCAGATGGCCTAATAGAAGCGACATTAGGTTTACTTCTATTTGCAAAAAGCGAGCATCCCAGGGGAGTTAATTCACGTTTCTCGAAATCATTCAAATTAGTTCCATCAAAGTTCCCTGAGATGCTATCATTCCAACGGCCAAAGAATAGTGCTCTAAGAGAGGCATAGCAAGCAGTCGTTAAAGGTAAAGGGTGAATATACCATCCTAGTCCCTTGTTCCCATGTTGCGGTAAATGTGTGCAAATCCAACAATTACTCTTATTAAAAATGGCATGTGTTGCATTCATTACTATCATTAGAGTGGTGTTATGATACTTTTGTCTATGTTGGGAGTCCCTAGGGGACAGAGTGTGAAGGTGTACAGAGGGAGTCAAAGCAGTTGGTACAATCTCGGTCGGTAGTAAAGGTTTTAGAGGATAGATTTCTTCAAAGTACCAGAGTCCTACAGCAGTAATTGCAAAAATAACAATTATCATTATCAAAACACAGCAGTACATTTTCGGGGCCCAGGCACATTGTTCATTGTCCAAGTTGGTCACCCCCTTATTCACAAGTCCAGTGCGGGGAGCAGCAGTGGAGGTGGCAGGCATTGTAGTTCCTCAATCGACGACCCCAATGTTCGTTGCTGGCGACGCTATGGTCGCGCGATTACTTAGTCCTTCCCAACCCTAGCCAGCAGAATCCCTTTTTTTCCCTTTTGTTCAACAGAAACTTTCTCATACAAAAGAAAACTTTCAATCACTTCTCTTTTCCAAATGCACGGGAAACCCGTGCCGTAGTTCTATTTTCTTTGTCGAAGGTTGTACCTGGTGGTACCCAAGATTGTTTGATCCGAAAATAAGGTGTCGTCACTTCCTGAGGGAAGCGACGTATCGGAGGCGACGGAAGTCGCAGAACTTGAAACAGTGTTTTCCGGAAGTGATTTTTCAAAAGAGTGCAAAGACGAAATGGACTGTTCCCCAAGCTCCACGGGCTCAGAGAAATTCTCTGACGCACTCACAGCGCTGTTTGCTACTCCAAGATCAGAGACTGTAGCATCAGCGAGGGGTTCTGCTTCTTCTGTAACGTGTGGCGTCGGGTGAGGAAGTTTCTTGACATGCGTCGTGTGGATCCAGTGTTTCTTCCCAGCCACCCGCACTGCTGTCCGAGTGACCAACAGCACCTGGTAGGGTCCCTTCCAACGAGGAGCGAGACAGGAAGACCTTTCGTAGGCCTTCACTAGGACCCAACTTCCAGGCTGTATATCGTGTCCTGGGCCCTTGAACCGTACAGGTAAAGCTGAGTAAACCTGGTGATAAATGAAATACAGGTTTTTAGTTAACTGGTTACAGTAGTCTACAAGCAATACATTTTCCACCTCTCTCAGGGCTTTAGGTTTTGGGAGACCCCAAATGTTAGCAGGTCTCCCCATCACTACCTCAAATGGAGAGAGCCCAGTCTTAGTTTGAGGTGTGGTACGCATAGCCAATAATACAATAGGTAAGGCATCTGGCCATTTCAGTTTGGTATCGGCACATGTTTTTGCAAGCTTATTCTTTAAGATACCATTATGTCTTTCCACCAACCCAGCACTTTGAGGATGTCTAGCTGAGTGAAATCGTTTCTCAATATGCAATGCTGTGCATATCTGCAAAATTACTGCTGCAACAAAATGAGGTCCATTGTCCGACCAAATTACCCTTGGGAGCCTAAATCGAGGAAGGAATTCTTTTACCATAATCTTTGCAGTGGTCATGGCGGTAGCATCTTTAACGGGGAAAGCCTCGACCCATTAACTAAAGGCACAAATAATTACAAGAACATATTTCAGATTGTTACACCGTTCCATCTCAATAAAATCAAAGTGAATGACCTCGAAGGGTACAGAAGGGGGCCCAAAGCTTCCCCTTGGAGTTACTGTCCCCTTACCCACATTGTGCTGTAAGCAGATCATGCAGTTCCGAACATGACTTTTTGCAGTCTCCAGAATCTTGTTATTCACCCAAACTTGTTCTAGCATTTTCGTGATCTGTTGAGCACACACATGTGTAGGACCGTGTGCCATCGTAACCATTGCCAGTACATATGAATCAGGGAGCAACCATTTTCCTTCAGATGTATCCACCCAACACCCATCATCATCTAGTTTCCCCATTCCTTCGGCCTACCTTTTAGATTCTTCTGTTGTGGCAACAGTTTGAATATCTCGCACAGACCCAATACCTTCATCCATTCTATAAGCATCTTTCATTTCCCTCAAAGCATACATGTCCGTGATAAGGTCTGTGGCCGTTTGCCTGGCTATCGGGTCCGCAAAAGCGTTCCCTTTTCCCACATCATCTTTGACCTTACGATGTGCTGCACATTTCTTGATCGCTAACTGCCTAGGGAGCGAGAGTGCCGAGAGCAATTGCACTATCAAGGGGCCATGCTGAATCTTGGTCCCATGTGAGGTCAGGAACCCTCTTTCCGACCAGAGCCTCCCAAAGTTGTGAGCCACCCCAAAGGCGTACTGGCTATCAGTATATATATTTACTATACGCCCTTCGGAGAGTTCACAAGCTCGGGTCAATGCTATAATCTCTGCGGCCTGCGCGGAGTTATGCGAAATTCTCTTAGTTTCAACAACTTTACTCAATGTAGTAACTGCGTAAGCAGCTGTAGATGTACCATCTGAAAGTTTGAAGCAGGAGCCATCACAAAACAGCTCCCATTCTGCATTGTCCAAAGGAGTATCTATAAGGTCTATCCTGCCCTTCGTTTCTTGTTCAGTGGTATACAGGCAGTCGTGCAATTCTTCGTCACCGCAAACAGTGTTTTGCGGGAAAGGTAAGAGTTCAGCTGGATTAAGAACACACCACCCCTTAATTTGAATCTGAGGGGCAAACAGAATTAATTCATACCTTGTTAACCATGCAGAGGTGAGGTGTTGCGTTTGGGTTTTGTTCAATAGGATATCTACAGAGTGAGGTACCATCAAAATCAAATCATGGCCTAGGACCATTCCCTCACTCTGTTTTACAGACGCGGCAGCAGCAGCGACAGCTCGCAAACATCTTGGCAAAGCGCATGCGACAGGATCAAGGGCGGAGGAGTAGTAGCCGCACGGCCTATTCTTCCCTCTGTGTTCCTGTGTTAACACAGCCAAAGCACATCCATCACATTCATGCACAAACAACACAAAGGCCTTGTCATAATTTGGAGTACCCAGAACCGGTTCAGAGCATAACGCGGTTTTGAGAAGCTCTAATGATCGTTGATGTTCCGATTTCCATGGCAGTGGCAGAGAAATGCCCTTCTTCGTCAAAGCCAACATCGGTTTTATCACTAACGAAAAGTTCGGGATCCACAACCTACAGTAAGAAGCCATACCTATTAAGGCTCTGACTTCCTTCTGTGTATTTGGAACAGACATGCCAGAAAAGTGTTTTATTCTCTAAGGTGTCAATCTTCTTCCCTCCTTTGACAGGAGGTAGCCTAAATAGGCGACCTCCTGACAACAATATTGAAATTTTTTGAGCGAAGCTTTATGACCATTTTTGGCTAGATGAACAAGCAACAGTATAGTGCCTTTTTTACAAGCACTTTCAGAGTCTGCAGCCAAGAGCAAATCATCAACATATTGAAGCAGTGTACAAGTAGGTGGCAATTCAAGGGTGTCGAGCTGCTCTTTCAAAGCTCTACTATAAATGCTTGGCTTTTCAGTATACCCTTGAGGTGCCCTAGTAAATGTAAATGAGTGTCCCCCCAAGGTGAACGCAAACAAATATCTACTTTCCTTATGTATAGGAATGCTAAAGAAAGCATTTTTTAAATCCACAATGCTGAAGTGCGTAGCCGTAGCAGGGATCATAGTCAATATCGTCGTTACATCAGGCACGATTGGAAATTGTGGGGCGACAACTCTGTTAATAGCACGAAGATCAATTATGAACCGGTATGGGATTGCATTGTTGCCTTTCTTATATACAGGCAAGATCGGACTGTTACACAAACTACCTGTAATCTCCTCAATCACCCCACGATGCACAAAATCGGAGACAATGCATTTCAAAGCACGCTCGCCCTCAACTGATATTTTATACTGCGGAATGCGTGGTAGTTTAACTCCATGTTTCAAAACTATTTTAACGGGCTCAATCTGTAGTACCCCGACATCATTGTCGTCAACCGCCCATAAACATTCCGGGACAATGCTAAACTCAGGGGGTAAAGGTCGAATCAGAAACTGAGAATTAGGAAGTTGCTGTGGTGAAACCGTCAGCCGTACTCCATCAGGGGAACAATGAATTACTGCATTCAATTTCTTTAACAAATTCAACCCCAGCAAATTCTCTCCACAGTTTGAAGTCAGAAGAAAAGGGCAATGGTCAGTAAAGGGACCCAAAGAAACAGACACCGGTGAAGAAACCGGACAGACAATTGGTATACCAGAAAACCCTACGGAAACATTTGTTTGCCCTGACAGTGGTATGTTCGGAACCCGAGAATGATCAATGGAGCACTTCTGTGCTCCAGTGTCTATTAAAAACTGGTGTTTCCTATTCCCTACTAATAATTCAACGTAGGGGCCTTTCTGATTAACGGGAATAGGTGAAGGTTCCAAACCCTGCTTCGGACAGTCCTAATGAAATAGAGTATTGTCAGAAGGAAGCTCTTCAGAAAGGTAGGCAGCAGAAGGGTGATCAAATATGTTCCTCGAGTCCACACTCGAGGTCTGATTTTCCCGTGAAAAAGGTTGCTGAGGATCTTGCAAAAACTGACCTCTATCAGGGCCCCCTGCTCCAGGGCGGCCCCTAGGTCATCTTCCCATACTCCCAAACGCACTGTTTGACCTTTGTCGAAGGACGGGGCACTGTGCTCGCCAATGACCTTCCTGGCGGCAATAAGCACATTGATTAATATTCACAGAACCCAAAGGAGTATTTCCTTTTGGGACATAATGACCTCTAATCAAATCTGTGTCGTGCCTCCTCTGGGGTTTCTAACAATTTGTTGTAATAATACTTTGGTTTTCAAATCTCCTTTCCTCTTTTCTATTTTCTCCTTCTTATCATTAACACGGTTCTCATAATACTGAGCCATGTGCAAAACCTCAGATTGATATTTTGCCTGCCAAGCGCTCTCAGAGGACATAATCTGTGACTGGATGTCGGGCAACAATCCACGTCCAAATTTGTCCACAAACAACCTTTTCCCAGACTCTGTACCCAAATCCTGCCCACTGAAGTCAGAAAATACCTGCTTGAATCTGTTAAAGAATTCGGTGGAGCCTTCAGTTTTCCATTGAACACAGGCCGTAAGCTTGTCCCAAATAATTCTTTTCTCTGGAATTATAGTTATTAATTTTGCGACAATTCTACCAGGCAAAGTAAGTATTACCTGAGGTGGTTTCTCACCAGCTGGTCTTTCCCCATCAACCCTAATCATATTAGCCCATGTATCTCCCAACCCTGGCACATCGTCTATTGTCCGAACCTGCTTCCATACATCTACGGGTAGGAGTACAGGGAATAGCAAGTCAATATCACTTAAGGTGAACACAGAGGACTGCAAGACGGACTCTATCTCTTTGTAAAACCCTGTCGGGTTTTTCCTGATATCGGGAACTGATTGTCTAATAGTGTTCACTTCCTGTCGTGAAAACGGGACGTGAACGAATTGTGATACATAATGCGCAGGGATATCCACAGCGGGTGCACCAGTCCCAGCGTTAGCGGGAATCTCAACCTTTGGGACAAAGGTCGGAGGAACCTCTCTCATAGGCAACTGAGATATAGGTACCTCTGGCCGCTTACTAAGCAACAGAGCTAGGTCGAGCGCTAAGGCAGCCGAAGAAGTGTCGGGCGAAAAAACCCTTTTACGAATCCCCAACAATTCTATGGGACAACTAACCTTCTTTCTTACACATTCTTCTTGCAGGTACTGCAGCATTACCTGAATTACCTTTCTTTGCATTTCTACTGTATACTGACTATACGTGTCATATACTTCATCTGGCGGAATCGATGAATCCGAGATCCATCGAATCGCATCTTTGGTACAAATTCGTACTTCCTCAGGTGCCGATCTACGACACGGAAGAAACCATTTCTGTACATACATACTATCGTCTTCGTCATCCTCATCTCGTGATTTTTCAAAGTCCTTCCTGTACTCAAACAATCTTTTAACATGACCATATACTTTCTGCTCTGTGTCCCTCGAAAGTGCCAAAGCATTTAGATCTCTCACCCCTTGTGGAAGATCCGAATTTTGTAATCTACCCCACATCACACATAAATGAGTCCCCAAACCTTCGATAAAAACATTTTTCTCGGTAAAACTGTTCAAATTAGATAATGTGGAAAAAACATTAACTTGATCACCTTTCTCCATACAGTGCTTAGCCCACGCAAACAATTCCTGTTTCTTATCTGCAGAAACAGTATTACGAGTGACGATCTTTGATCCTGCACCTTGGTCAACTTCAGTCAATACGGGACCACTCGGGAGCGGAGGTGCAGGTAAATTTAATGAAGGTGCAACTATCGGCGCAGGAGGAAGGGGCGGTGCGATAGGTGGAGGAACAACAACTAGAGGAATAGGAACAATAGGTTGTACAGGGGGAACAGGAATAACAGCAGGAACAACAGCAGGAATGGGCAGAGCGCCCAAGAAAGGATCATACGGAGGTGGCGCAGAGGCACCAGGCCTGCGTTCGTTTAACAATTTTTCAATAAATTCTTCAGAAACATGAAAATCTTTAGGGGGGTAAATTTTCTGGATTCCAAGTGAAAAAGCCCTATCCATATTTTTGACTGATTCTGAATGTTTTTCTTTATCATATAACAACGCTTTTTCGGCATTTGTTTTATGACGGCGTGCATGTTTATCCCTACTTTTAAGCTGCTGTAACGCTTCTTTTTTCCAATTCTGTAAAACATCAAAGGCTGCAGGTCTAGCCTTCTTTTTTAGCAAGACTGATTCTAGGTATTCAATACGGGGGATCTCAAAACTGCCGTTGATTGGCCACTGAAATTCGGAGGCATGTCTGGTCTGTCTGTGCCAAATCTCATTAAATACTATACTACCAATGCCATACTTACAGTACATAGTACATGCCAGTGACCCCTCCTGTGGTGCCGGGCGGCTAATATCCAAAGATTGTCGATCGCTGCGGAACAGAGCCCTAAAGCAGCTAGACAATTTCCCAGGCATTTCACAAAAAATTGGTGTTACCTGGTCAATAATTGTGTCTGCAGATACAATACGCCAAATTCAAATTGTCAGGGTTAAATTAAGAGCCGGGTCACGACTGCACCTGACCAAACCTAAGGAGGACCGTACGGTTTATCAAAGAACTTACCTAACAAATTTTACCTTGTGTTTGGTGGTTTCGACAAATCTGCCCGCCTCAAAAATGGACCCTCGTCAAGATGCCGTGTCAGACCACACGACTATCGTCCAAGGATCGAATCGTGCAGCGCTGCCGAGGTATCGCGTCTCGTTCGGTCGGGCCCGCAGAATCACACCGTCCGATCCCGGTTCGATAGTCTGCGTCAACCTTCAATGATCCTGCATCAATCTTGAGGGTCCCTATTCGGGCGCCAACTGTTGAACATAAAAAATTGATATGAGGCTGGGAAGCCCAAAAGAAACACACCAACACAGGTTACAAAGGACATACAAGTGCTTTATTTAAAAGCTACAACAGTTACCAAAGTCAATTGACAAACGGATAGCTATTCGGCTCTCAGAGTAACGTAACGAACTTCAACGAGGGTTCGATGCATTAGTAGAGAGACCGTACATTGGAATAATTGAGCTTTTATATCCTTTATCCAGCCCTTGGCCAACCCCCTCGCGGGTTAACCATTCTTGGGATCAGGCCTAGGGTTCCTTGCCAGGTCAATCCTATAATGTATGCATTTTGATCAGTTCCGCTGATACAGTTGTTCATTTGCACATAGGTCAGTGGTAGGACAAGGTCTCAGTTCGCGACCCCGACAAGTGGCCTGCAGGCATATTAATTATTCGTGTGTGCGGAGGTCACAACGGCCAGAATCTCACTCAGAATGTCATTCAGCCTCCATTTTGATGTTCAGGGCGACTTCCACATTACAAGAGAACCTAAAATGGCGGCTAAATCCAAGATGGCGACTTACATAACTTTTCGTTAAGGTCAAGACCTTGCCGCGGAGTCTATTTACATGATATTTTAGACAACTTGGCGTAGGCCAATACACATTCAAATACTGCGATAGGAGGCATAATATCATTTCAATTCCAACAGTAGGGTTAGTATAGGTGCCTATGGAAGGAAATAGTGGATAAGGACGGGTCAGGTGATACACTTGGGCTGTCCCTAACAGTTGCTACACCGAAATTGTTACAAGGGGACACTTAGTGATTGGCTAAGGGTAATGGCGTCGGTGATGAGCCCCTTGTATTCTGATTGGTTCTCCCGGGAGCCCCCAAGCCTGGGACCATCGGCGTTCCCAGCTCACAGTGTACCTGTCATTGGCAACAATGTGCAACTGTGTGTTTGTGGTGGACAATGGACAGGTCTGCTTAAGGGCTGGTGCTCATGTCTTTCCCATCGCTGTAGGTGTCCAACTTGCCGCTTCGTTGTTGCAGATTGTGTCCCAAACGTGGGACCCTGGCGACTTTTCTGTCTGGCGAGCTTGGCATCTTGTCAGTTCGGCTTGGTCACGTGAGGGGAGACCGTAGCTGGAGCAGAATTATGAGCATTAGATTTGTGTTTTTCGGCTCTGAGGGCTTGGCACCGGCACATATTACCTTGGCGCTGGGAGCGCGGCATGCGGGTTGCAACATTGCGGCCTTGGCTGTGAGATATCATTGGGGGCTCGTTCTGCATGGTCAGCACTTGCATTTCGTCTTAGGAGGATTTTTCGTCTGCGAGGCTCCTGCTTGGGGACTCTTGCTTGCGGCCTACTTGGGCCTAGTTTCTGGGTGGCGGTACATAACCCATAATATGGTGGTCGCGGGGCGACAGAGTGTCACAAGCAGCATTAGGTATACATGGTGTCGTCTTCATAGGGATAGGTAGTGAGAAAGCATCAGCAAGCATATACACAAGCTCTTCAGGCGTCTTGCGTTTCTGCGTTGCTGTAGAAGGCCTATGTGAAAAATAACAATGTTGCATGTCTGTGGTATGTTAGTCTGCTACATCATAGCACTTCGTGTGGGTTGGTGTGTGAGTGACCAGTGTGCATGGTGGCACGAGCGTTCTTGTCTGTTGGCTATGTCATCATGGCATCTCTAATGATGATGATTTTCGTGGCTGGTGTCTAATCGAGCTGGTCCATGGCGCAGGCGTCGGCTTGACCAGGGCGTACTAGTGGGCATGCTCCTCGTACGTGTATGCCTTTGAAACAGGATACTTTGTCATCTGGTAAGGAAGAGGTTTGGTTGAACTCCTCTCACAGGGGTGCTTAGGCCGTGATCCCCTAGGCCATGGTCTGGATGAGACTGGGGGGAGGGTATTTTCCCATTCTCCCACTTCAAAACATTGCAATTTTGGCTTGTTTTTGGGTTGCTTGACCATCTTTCTGTTTTCAGTTAGCGCCAAGATGTCCTTGCTGGTGGTTGTTGCACTGTATAAATAGGCATAACATAACAATGTGGCAAACATAAATACAATTCGAAGATGGCCCGAAATGCTACTACAAATGACAAACACTAACAACAGAAATTACCAAATCTTCATGCTAATAGAATTTCTGCAGGTGTACTTCCCTGCATGTTTGAGGTGATGCACCTGCATCCTAACATTCCCTCCTTTATTTAATTCATAAACTACCTTGCTTCTTTCATTTTGTCAAAATCAGTCTTTGGTACCCATGCCTTACTAACGTTACTTAGGGTGCCTTCTTGCTCTGCTTATTCCTCTGGGGTACACGTCAAAAAACAATAATCTCCATCCCCTGTGCAGTGACTATATTCTTCTCAATAGTTCTCTGGGTCGGGAGGGGGATCAAAACATGTTCCTGGTGGACCAATTGGATGCCCTATTATAATCATGCAATGCTCAATCTCGCTATTCTGTTTGTCTGTGTGTACATGTTTCAAAAGGGGAGTGGCCTCACCTGTTCTAAGTGTAAGTGACATCATAGGCAGCAACCCATAACTAGTTGGCAGGTGCAAAGAAGGATAAGCAACAGAATAAGGACAGGAGTCAGTGCTTCAAATATATTGCCTATCCACGATGGTACCCATGAAAACATAATATAACCCAATCTTGTTCTTTGATCCTCCTTCCTTCCTTCATCATAGTGCATAAAGTGTGTAGTGAGTAAATGGCTTGGGTTACGGAGCAGTTCTCTGCATCATTGGAAGGTATGTAAGCACAACAGGAACTACCTATTTTTGCACAGACTCCACCCTCCATGGCGGTTAGACAGTCAAGTACGTATCAGTTTTATTTATTTATTGGGCATTTATAAGGGGCTTATACAGCAAGATAGTGTTTCAAAGCACTACAAGGAGGGTGGTCAACCTAATGGCTCTCAGTTCCTCTCAAATGGTGTTTAGTCTGTGTTCTGTTTCATTCACCAGTTGAAGTATTTCCCAGTGGGTTATTTGGAGCCATTTCACATTCTCTGTTGTCTGTACCCCGGGAGCAAGAAGAGAGGAAAAGAATGTCTCTGCTTTACTAAAGGGCCTGAATGCCCCAGGAATAGCTTTCAGACTGTCACTGGAGTCCTGGAGAAAATAGTTACTGGGTCGATGAAGTTGAAAGCCCAAAGAGTGACGGGCCTGCTGATGCATGAGGCGTATTGGTTTGGACATAGGGTGCTCGCTGATTGTGGTGAGATTGACATCTGGGACAACGAGCATGGGAGACTGCAGGATTACCAAGGAGAACACACCCTTCTGGAGTGGCAGCAATTAGGTGTAAGCTAACCCCCATAAATCCATTATACATCCATGAGTGCTGCTGATACCCCTCTAATAAGGGAGATAGATGGTCATGTTACACCATGTGTTAGTCCCCACATGCATGCAGCCATTGTCTGTAAAACACAAGAAGAATCGTGCGAGTTTCAGTACTTGGGTAGGCTTCTCATGCTGGTCAATCCATGTCAGTTTCATAACCTCTTGCTTCCAAACAGCAAAATAAGTCTGATTTGTTTGTGATTAAGCACTCTTTGCTAGTCCAACCATCCCTCCAGCTTTGCAACCCAACAGTCATTCGACCCACTCATCTATATATAAACTGTACCTTCCATCTGCAATCGAGGTCTTGTTTTTCATTGAATCTTTTCCTGTCCTACTTCTTCAGGACCCCTGATATGGGGTGGTACCATAAAGACAGCTTCACCTGTCCTCTGCCCTACTGCTTGATAGCTTATCATAAGATGTTTTGAACTCTCCATCCATACTCATGTCTGCTAGTTGGCTCCCGTCTTCCTTGAAACCCATGCTGCCCATTCCCCCGCCCCGTGAATCCTCCACCGCGGGCGGTGGTGCGCACTGCATATGTGGTGCACCTTGTTCTCCCGTGTTCGTCATTTCTGCCCCTTCCATGGAATATTTAGACCGCTTTCTCTGTACTAACTTTGCTGCCTCTTGGTTCCTTTCCTTGTGCTTTTTCGTTGCATTCTCTTGCAATAGCCTACAATAGTGTACTATCATGAGCTGGATTTCTGACCAAGGCTTTTACACTATTCCCACCAATTTTGAGTTGCTTTTGCACCTGCTCTGGCAACACTTGGCATACTATGTGATAGAATAATGCTACTGTTTTATCCCAAGTTTCTCGTGTTTCAAGGCACCAAAGCTCTTGAATTGTCTGAATATAGCTTAAGGGGTCTTCATCTTCCCTCATTTTGCGTGCCATAATCGCACTAATGTCTGACATGTCTCGGTATTGCGTCCTTAGAGCTTGCCGAATGGCTGCTCTGCAATGTGCAAATGGTGCGCTATTGTGTGCCGTGTCCTGGGTGGTTACTCTTGGGTACCCAGCCTTTTTCCATATGTCATCAGTGGCTTCACTGAGGATTACTACAAGTAGCCTCTTTAACCCTTTAAGTGCCAAGGGTGAGGTATCTCGTCCTTGACAGTGCACACGCAGTGCCAAGGACGAGATAGCTCGTCCTTTTCGGCACCTTGTTTTGAGCGATCGCTGCAAAGCAGGGATCGCTCAAAACTGTAATCCAACCCCCGGGCTATGTGAGGGGGAGGTCCCCCCTCACTGCCAGGGGGCTGGATTACCTTCAGTTTCACGTCAGCGTGCGTAACGCACGTCGGCGTGAAACTGAAAGTAAATCCCCCGCAGCAGCCATTTTCGGCTGCTGCGGTGGATAAAGAAGGTGAGTTCCCTTCTTTGTCAGCATTGATCTCTGGCTGAATTTCAAGCAGGAGATCAAGGCGGATATCGTTGGAAAGGGGAGATTCTCCCCTTTCCAACGATACCAATTGTATGGCATTGCTGCCCGCGGATCGGGCGCAGGGCGCCTCGATCCGCGGGCAGCAACGTCACGGATCAAATGAAGATCCGTTTGTGACGCGGTGGGAGGGGGGCTGCTTACTAGGTAAGCGGCCCCCTTCCCCCGTGGCCCCAAAGCATGGGGCCACAGCGCCAGGGACCCCTGGGGGCAGATGATCACTGCCCCCAGGGATGAAATAAAAAAATAAAAAAAATAAAATAATTCGAGGGAGGTGGGAGGGGGTTTGGGGCCCTGGGGGCCTGAGGTGGGGCCCTCCATTTGGGATGGGGGGGGCTGAGGGCCACCCCCCGTTGCAGTACATCATTTGCTGCCAATTTAGGGTGCCCCTCAGCCCCCCCTAAAAAGCAGCCTATGAATTTGTATTATTTTTTTTGTTTACCCAACTTCGCTTGGTGCAGATGGCCACATTAGTGTGGCAATCTGCCCCCAGGGTGCCCAAACCCTACTGCCCCATCTATTGGGGGTCCTGCCCCACCTTTTGTGGTGGCCCTCTCCCCCCCACCCCAAATGGAGGTGGGATGTACCTCACGCAGCTGTTCGTAGGAGGCCCGGGGAGGCCTGCATGAGGTGCCCCCGCCAGCCATTTGGGGTGAGGGGGGAGAGGGCCCCCAAAAATGGTGGGACAGGCCCCCCCAGTGGGTGGGGCAGTAAGGTTTGGGCACCCCGGCGCCAGATTGGCACACCAATGTGGCCCTCTGCACCAAGGGGAGTTGGGTTACCAAAGGAAAAAAATGAAAATGGTGGAACGCTTTTTAGGGGGGGCGGTGGGGCACCCCAAAGGGTCGGGGAATTTTCTAATGGGATGGGGCGTTGACCCCCTCACCCCCACCCGCAATGGAGTGGGTGTCAAGTCATGCAGCCCTCCCTGGGACCAGATATCTGCTCCTATGAACAGAAGCCTGAGCCCAGGGAGGAGTGCAGGACAGGCCCCCCTTATCTGCCCCCGGGGAGGGCTACATTTTGCTGGTGTGACCGTAGGTAACACATGTTCTTTGTTTTGTTTACAGCTTTTTCTACCTGAGCAGCTGCAACGTTATGGGAGTACTGTTTTTTATTATTCTATGGTTAGGGCCCACTGTCAATGGGGTGGGTGAGACTGGGGCTGGATTGTTGGTGGTGTGGGTGGGAATGGCCCGTCTGGGCAGATCACCCCCAACTGTCCTGGAGTTGCGGCTGGGCTGCATTACAGCTTTTCCCTTCGGGGAGGTATTGGCACACTGCCGAGACTCCTTGGTGGGGAGAAGCTGTAACGCAGGGCAGCCAGGGCTCCAGCAAAGTCGGCGGTAATATCCCTGGCCTTGGGCACCCTTCTCCCATGTGGGTCTTTGCTGGTGGTTCTGGGTATTACATTCTGGGCCGATTTGCGTAAGTCAGATCTCTGTGGATTCCCACAGGTGTCCTCTTTTGGGAAATGCATGGGGTTCCCTGTTTTCCTTGCTGGCTTCGGCACCCTAGGCCCAAATCTGTAGGTTGCCCACATGAACAAAATGGGCAGTGGCGAAAGGCTTGGGGTTCCCAGTGGGTTACCCTTTTCCTTTTGCGCCCCCGGTAGGTGCACCCACACATGTGAGGTACCGTTTTCATCGAGACACATGTGGGGACGGGGAAGGTAAGCCACGTGTTGTTGGCGGTGTGTTTCGGTGGGTGGCCAGAGCGAAATGTCTGAGAATTGTCTTCATTTCCGGCCAATTTCAGAGACATTTCCCTGTGTCCACTCACCGAAACACGTCGCCAACAGCAGATGTCATACCTTCTCATGTTCCCACAGGTGTCCCGACGAAAAAGGTACCTCGCATGTATGGGTGCACCTCCCGGGGGCGCAAAAGGAAAAGGGTAACCCGCTGGTAACCCCAAGCCTTTCGCCACAGCACAATTTGTTCATGTGGGCAACCTACAGATTTGGGCCTAGGGTGTCGAAGCCAGCAAGGAAAACAGAGAACCCCATGCATTTCCCAAAAGAGGACACCCGTGGCAATGCACAGAGGTCTGATTTGCGCGAAGCGGCCCAGAATTTATTACCCAGAACCCCAGACAAAGTGAACATTGTGTTTTTTTCCCCACCAAATATCACACTTTGTCAGGGATTGTGGCTAATAAAAACTGGGGCAATTTGCGCAAGGCAGACCTCTGTGGATTCCCGCGGGTGTCCTCTTTTGGGAAATGCATGGGGTTCCCTGTTTACCTTGCTGGCTTCGACACCCTAGGCCCAAATCTGTAGGTTGCCCACATGAACAAAATGTGCAGTGGCGAATGGCTTGGGGTTCCCAGTCGGTTACCCTTTTCCTTTTGCGCCCCCGGTAGGTACCGTTTTCATCGGGACACGTGTGGGGATGCGGGAAGGTAGGCCAAGTGTTGTTGGCGGTGTGTTTCGGTGGGTGGCCAGAGCGAAATGTCTGAGAATTGTCTTCATTTCCGGCCAATTTCAGAGATATTTCCCTGTGTCCACTCACCGAAACACGTCGCCAACAGCAGATGTCGTACCTTCTCGTGTTCCCACAAGTGTCCCGACGAAAAAGGTACCTCGCATGTGTGGGTGCACCTACCGGGGGCGCAAAAGGAAAAGGGGACACATTTCGGACTTTGCGGGGGTGTCTGGGTAATAAATTCTGGGGCGATGTGCGCAAATCATACCTATGCGGATTTCCACGGGTGTCCTCTTTTCGGAAATGCATGGGGTTCCCTGTTTTCCTTGATGGCTTGGACACCCGAGGCCCATATCTGTATGTTGTGCCGGTTGGCAGAATGGCTGAGATTCCCCTCTGCAAACAGACTGGGGGTTGCTTGCGTTTTCGGCTTGCCCCTTGCCAGCCAGGTAGGTGCACCCACGCATGTGAGGTACCGTTTTCATCGGGACACCTGTGGGAACGCGGGACGGTAGGCCATGTGTTGTTGGGGGCGTGTTTCAATGGGTGCGTTGAGCGAAATGTGCGGAAAATGCGTTTTTTTCCCACATTTCGGACTTTGCGGGGCTGTCTGGGTAATAAAATCTGGGAGGATGTGCGCCAATCATACCTCTGCGGATTCCCACGGGTGTCCTCTTTTCAGAAATGCATGGGGTTCCCCATTTTCCTTGGTGGCTTGGACACCCGAGGCCCATATCTGTACATTGTGCCGGTCGGCAGAATGTCTGAGATTTCGCTCTGAAAACAGACTTGGGGTTACTTGTGTTTTAGGCTTTCCCCTTGGCGGCCAGGTAGGTGCACCCACACATGTGAGGTATCGTTTTCATCGTAACACCTGTGGGAACGCGTGACGGTAGGCCATGTGTTGTTGGGGGCGTGTTTTGATGGGTGCGTCGAGCGAAATGTGCGGGAAAAGTGTTTTTTTCCCCACATTTCGGACTTTGCAGGGCTGTCTGGGTAATAAATTCTGGGGCGATGTGCGCAAATCATACCTCTGCGGATTCCCACGGGTGTCCTCTTTTCGGAAATGCATGGGGTTCCCTGTTTTCCACGGTGGCTTGGACACCCGAGGCCCATATCTGTACCTTGTGCCGGTCAGCAGAATGTCTGAGATTTCGCTCTGAAAACAGACTTGGGGTTACTTGTGTTTTAGGCTTTCCCCTTGGCGGCCAGGTAGGTGCACCCACACATGTGAGGTACCGTTTTCATCAGGACACCTGTGGAAACGCGGGACGGTAGGCCATGTGTTGTGTTTGTGTGGTTTTCATAACGTTTTGACCCATTTGCTGGTGCCTTTGTCTCACAACCTTTCCTTTTCCCAAATGTGACCTACATTTAGTCGCTGCTTTAGCCACCATACACTTTTGTAACCTGCACAAGTCACATACCCTTGAAAAGATCCGCCTGTACTCTTTCAAAAAATGTATGGCTGCCGTTCCTCACCACATTGGTTTTCCCAATTTACACATGCTAAGTGCGTCTGGTCAGGCCGTGAGCGTAAAACTCCTGTGTACCATGGCTCAGTGTTTGGCTTGTGGTATTGTATGCTCTCCTAACTGCAAGAGTCGGGGGAATGTAGCGGAGCATTGCTTTTCTCAAAATTTATAGAAGCCATTGCCGTACCAAGCAAACCAGGTCCAACAAATATCCTTTTTTTTCAACCATTTTCACCCTTTTCCCCCATTCGATGGCAGTTTCCCCAACCTAGTTTTTGCCTGCCCTATGCAAATCACCCCTTCCTAAACTTGGAATTTTGTCTACTTTTCAGAAATATATGCCTTTCTGTCCTCCAATTTGGCTTTCCTGCCCTTTTCTTCCATTCCGTCCATGCATGTCCAATTGGCAAAAATGGCAAAAATGGCAAAAATCGCCTACCTCTCACAAAACTGTTGATAACCACATCAAAATAATTTTTTTCCATTTCCACTCAACCTGTTCCTGAAAGCCACGAAATTGGGGAACTCAGCACAGCAAACCATTTGTTCCTAGCTCTTACAAGGAAAAAACCACAGGCTTCTTTGTACATCATTTTATTGGCATTTTTTGAAAAAACCCAAAATTTTCGCACTTTTTCCTTATTTTCTCTCACCCCCCTACAGCAAACTGGGATTCCTGGGTGGCGTTACGACTGCCTACATGTGGGAAAAAAAGGAGCCAAATTTGGCCAAGATACTCATGTAACAAAAAAGTTACAAGCCATTGAATGGCCACATACCAAAATCACCAAAAAAGGCCCTGGCACTGGGGAGAAATACCCATGGCACTTAAAGGGTTAAGTCCCCCACGACTAATTTCTGTCCCGCTGTCATTCTCTCCATTCATATATCCATTTCCCTGCACCTGTGGATAACAAGGGTTGCCTACACCTCAAGTGTCTCTTGTCTGTGTTTCCATGGTATGTACTGATGTCACCACCCTCCCTTTTCCAATAAGGGCAACTTTGTGAACCCGGTCTCCCCATTCGCCCCTGTCAGCCTCTTTAATGTCAGTGCATGCCTTTCCTGGCTCCCCCTTCTTTCACCCTGGAAGATCTCTAAGCCTCTGCACGTGTGGGATTAGGTCATCCATACTGTGTGATGTGTCTCTGGACTGTTGTGATCTATCGTCCTTGTCACCCCTAAATCCTCCTGTGCCTTTGGCTCCTTCCCAGATCACGCTTCTGTCTGCGCCTTTCCCCGTCGACATATGTTTGGTTCGCCCTCTTCCCTCGTCCTCACTTCCCTCTACATACCCGTCTGAGTCGGTGTCCCGATCACTGCAAA